>NW_017805148.1:613690-644426 GCF_001891065.2 Hippocampus comes | reverse complement strand
GGGTCTGGGGGGGCGGGGGTGAGGGACAGGCAGTGGTCGAGCAAGAAAGAGAGAAAGTGAAACTGAGCAACGCTGCAATCCTCACATTTTTCTCAGCCGACTATAATTAGGACTCATTAATAAAAGTAGAGATGAAAAGGTAAGCCTGAGTAGACATCACATTTCCCCACAACTCGCACAACTTTTTTTTCACCCCGCCCACGCACACACACCCACACACACACACACACACACTCATTAGCTCCTGATTGGCAGTGGAAATTCCGGAAAAAGTAATTGCAACATTTTTGGTCATTAACCGGGGTGAAAACTGCCACATGTCAGCAAGTCACAGAGACGACGAGTCAAACAAAGATGTGAATTTATCATCCAATGTAAATCGGCCCCTATATAAGCAAGTCCAAAGACATGTACTGAGTGCTTGAGAAGAGCGATCCAGTCGAAGGTTAGCGGCGAGAACTTGAGATCAAGGCTGTCATACAAGTTTGCTCTGCAGTAATGTTAATTAAAAAAAAAAAAAAAAAAAAGAAAAAAATAGTAGCTGAACTGTGAAGGCCGAGTTTGATCTACATATTCTGTAGCAAAGCATTTCATGAAAATATAACTGTTAGGACAAGGACAATAAATAAAATAATACATTTCGTATCTTGGCTCACTTGTTAAGAGCTTGTGTAAGACGAAGCCATTCATTTCTCATCAGTGATCTTTCAGAAGTAGAACACGGAGCACAATGTGCTGTACAGCGAGTCGTGCCGATAAATCTGCCCCGAGGGGTCTTAAATGACACACCTGGAGGACATGCCGCTTAAAAAAAAAAAAAAAAGTTACAAGCTAATTATTCAATTGTTCACGGCAAGGTAACGGGCACATATGTGGCGCATCTGCCTGTGTGACAAGTATGGAAATGTCAAGCTGTGAAAATTTTAACACAGAAGGAGAGATGGCAAGAGAGTTTTTGAGGTTTCTAAAAGTTTTTTTCCTCCCCAGGAGAATATGATTTTCAGTCATCCTTTATTTTTTTTTTTGCGACGGGGAATTATGCAGAAGATAACGCTTCAAATGTATTTTTAGAATGGAGTATTCTATATCTTATTTGATTGATTTTACATTATAAACCTTAATATTGTGCATGAGGTACTTTGTGTGGCTTTAAAAGACAAGGCCTGGCTTGGTGAGTGACGTGGGTGTCAGCAAATGTTAGTTTGCGTCTTGAACGACTTGCCGTGACTTTATGCCAGTCGGCACGTCGTGTATAAATGTTCTCATTATGTGTTTCTTTTCTGAGCAGTAGTTCAATAACGTGATTGAAAGTGGAGTTGGCTGCGTCTGTCCTTAATAACTTGACGTTGGCATTACTGTACGTTCTAATTAGCGACGGTAGGGTATATTCAATTAGCCAAAATCGATTTGTTACCTTGTGTGAATACACTTGGTGAGATTTGTACAATTCATGCTAATGTGCATTACGAATGCACAACTGCTTTTTTTTTCTTTCTGTGGGGCTGGCTTGAAGAGTCACATTAAAGCGCGGATGTCATTTGTGGAGCGGCGAAGATATAAATAAGTACACCGACTCAAGTTCAACATCACCCTCCAACACATTTTGGGCTGATTATGAAAGTGTTTGCCTTAAAAAAAAAAAAAGAAACGTGAATTCGCTCATTAAAACCTCATTTTCATGTTAAATCAAAAGTAAAAAAAAGGCAACCACCTGGCTCGGAGCAATTCACCTTCCCAACAGTTCCAGATTGCTGGGAGAAAAAGAAGCATTTTTCTCCGCTTTATTTGGAAACATAAACAATGATTCGCTTGCTTTTAGCAGCGCCGTTGCCTCCTTCTGGTCCAAACGTGTTTCTAAAGGCAGAGTCATGACTTACGGAGCACTTGAAGAGTCAACCACAGCGATTTGCCAACAACGCTCGGCGTGATTGACAAGTGAGCGCCTGGAGGTCAATCTGGACTGCCAGGGAGGCTTGCAAGTGGCCTCCTGACACCCCTGCTCTCCTGGGGTCACTTTAATGAACACACACACACACACACACACACGTCACCTTTTACAAGCTCCTCAAGCCGTGCTCTTCTTGACAGTCGTGGCAATCGACGCTTTGAGGAGAAGAAGACGTCGCTTCGGGAACATATCTCTGCTATCAAGTGAAACTGGCCTGGTAAGCACAACATGGTTGGATGCAAGCTCAACCCTCGACCTTTGTCGAGCATTACAGCCACGGTGACTACACCTAAAGCTACGTCCACACTCACAGCGTGATTTTAATCGCTAAAGCAACCGAGATTGTGATCGTAAACCGGGGCTGATCAAGACGTTTTGAGTTGATTGGTATCAGTCAAAAGGATTGACTTGATTCTCTTTTCAACTTGTTGTGGCAGTCAGTGGAAATGACCACGAGCTTACACGCTCATGTATGCCTCGTAATGAAAAAAAGAGAGGCACAGAGTGAGATGTGGAAACGTTTGGCTTACACGGCTGACAGTCAGGCCAAGCCCGAAAAATACGACGGACTAAAGTCTCCGAAGTTCTCAGTGTGTTGAATCGATTGCAACTGCACTGTTCTGGTTGTCTGAGAAGCGGTTCCGCCTTTCACCCGAGCAGGCTTCGTCAGTTCTGCAACAAGTCTTATTTGGAAAGAAACTACACCAGTCCGAAGCCTTGCGGCTCCGTTATTAGTGCAAGCAGTGCACGGCAGCTAGCAACACATTCAAAAGAATTGGCTGAAGTTCCTTTTTTGCATATTTGAGTGACTATTTAGGTTTAAAAAGAAATCCCATGGCATTTTGGCATGCATTTGGTTGTGAATTAGGATTACAAACGGGGTCCTCTGGAACAATTCTCACCTGTAAGGAGTCCCTAGACCCAGAAAGCTTAAGATTCCCTGGTGTAATGAATATATTTTCTGGTGTACTGAGTTCCTCATAGGTGAGTTCAGACCTTTTTTCCCTCCCTCTATAGGAGGGATTTTGTTCCATTGAGCCTAAAAGTCTGTGTGAATGCATTTAGTCACCAGTATGTCCTGGGCATCAGTTTTAATTCACGCGACAGTAGACAGACTTTGTTCTTGGTTGACGAATTCCTTTTCTTCTCAGCAATTCCAATAGACTTACTCAAGGCAGCAGGGCCCCCCTTTCCCCAACCCACCACCCCTGCGGCGCATCAATGGCTAGCTACCCCATGATAACGCTGCAGGACCCCGGCTGACTGAGGAGATGCCTGAATTAACGTCCGACTCCCATAGAAACGAAGGCGCGTTGGCAGCTCCGAGCGCCGCATTCACCTCTGAACCCTGGTCTTTCTTTCGGCTCTGAAGTGAGGAGACCGCGGACGCAGTGGAAGAAAAGGAACAAAAAAATTCCATTCCGCCACCGAGCAGATTCTGTTTTATGAGGCCGCATCGCATTATCAAGTATGAAAGGATTTGAGGGCTTCTCGCGAGGAGGATCGTAAGAATGAAAGAGTCTCGCCGAGGATCTCAAAGGAAAGGTTCTGCGTGGCGCGCTGGGTCTGCGTCTTCATCTTTGGACCATCTAAGTGCCACAATACAGAGAAAGAGCACACAACAGTCTTCGGGCCAAATCAACCGCACTCTTGTTCCTCCTCCTCCGTACCGTTCAACAATAATAGTCATCCCTGGAGTCCAGTTCAAAGATGGTGATGTGGATCTGAGGTCAAACCCAGTGGGGTGCCAGTTTCAGGATGAGTCTTGGTCCAGTTACTTTGAGGCATACCGCTGTATTTAGCAATCTGGGCGATTGATTCTTTCCTTGAAAATCCTGCCATGTGGTTCAATACAATAACAGTACAGTACATTAAATGTGTCACTTTGAAATATTCCCCCCGAAAACCACCAGGGGTCGCAGTTTGTCCATTGGGCCAAGTTGGTTGGACAGAAATCCTCAACTCGCTTTGGGTCTGAGCACCGCAAAAGACTTTTCAGCTTTCGTTGTTCTGTGTTAAAAAGTGTCAGAACCCTTTCGGTAAAAAAAGTTTTAGTTCAGAGGAAAAGACTTCATTCGGGCAAAGCTGAGTCCAAGGCGCTTTAGTAGTTCGCAAAGTCAAAAAGCCCGACTCCATCTTGCAAGAAGAACTGATTTCTTGGACTCCCCATGATTGCGAGGCTGCCGCTTGACTGTCCAACAAAGTCAATCGCATGTAGTCAGCACAATTTAATAAGAAAATTGTATCGAGTGTTTTAAACCGCAGTCGGCCGTGCAGCCAGCCAAGCAACCACACCAGCTCGAGACGTCTCATCTTCCCCGTGCCATGTTTTCCTTCGTCGGAGGGTGAAATATGACAGATCTTTCCATCGCAGCGTCTGCAATGTATTTCTCTAGATCCAGATGAAACCTAAGATGCTGCACATCTGTTTTTTTTTTTTTTCCTCCGCTCACAACAATGTTCTCTTGTGTCCAGCTGTGTTTGAGTTTAGGGGTGGAAAAATACATGATGCAATGGAACCTTTGTCTTTTTCAAGCATGAGGTAAGAGGGAGTAATTAAAGAATCTGAAAGCATGCTTCTGTATCTGCCAAACCTGACTGGCAATGCACAAAAAAAAAAATTCACAAAAAAAATGTGAATATGCCGGCGCCGAACTGCTTTACTTTGGAATATATATTTAAGCACAAAAATCTTCAACCGAGCCGCATGATTTCATTCAATGAAAGTCTGCTAGCTTAAAGCTAACAACATATACAGTAATGCCAAACGCCATTAGCCTCTCACCAAAAGTCAATTGGGATCGTCTCCAACTCCCTGGTGACCCAAAAGAAGACAAGACACAATAAATGGATGGATTTCTTCTTCAAAGACTGAAAAATGAAGAAGACTACGAATCCATCTTCTTTGCTGACCAATCATTGTCATCCATTTTGAGTTAGCGTAGCACCCCGCTGTGCCCTTAATCGCCGCACCAAGCAAATCCGCAGCTGACGGGAAGAACTTGGAAGACGCCGCAGACACTTTATGGCTGCTGCAGGCAACTCGAGCTTGTATGGATTGTTTAAGGACAGTCTGTTGAGTAGTGCCTGAAACTTTGGGGCCATTTAGCCTGTCAGCACTTTGAGTGCGGATAAATGTTGTGCAGTTCCACTCGGTTAACTCGCCGTTTCCAGGTCAATCACAAGCCTTGACAGGGTTCATTCCGACCCCCCCCCCCCCAACCACAAAACACAAACGCGCGCACACACATTCGCCAGAGCGGCCCCCCCGACCGCCCCACATCAATCTAGTCTTTCATCCTGTATTTATGTTCCTGCAATCTCAAGTGAGCCTTTTCAAATGCACGTTTATAATGTTCTCCTCTTGACTGGGAGGAAGTAACACAGGGACACAGCTGGTTTGATTCTCAAATTCTTCTCTTGTTCTTCACCCCCACCCTTCTCAAATTTTATTAGCTGTGTTAGCCAAACAGATGAAATTGCCCAGAAAAAGGCGATGGAAAAAGAATTTCCGTACATGCAGCAGGCAGAAGAGAGAGGGAAAAAAAAAAAAGAAACCCGCTAACATTAATGTTTTCACTCATAGCTTACCTCAGCCATCGGGATGCCTTCGGGTGGGCGGCATTGAAGCAACACTTCCTGTTCCAGTGACACTTCCTTCCCGAGCGGTTCTTGGTCAAAAGTCTTCCGCAGGTCTACAATGAAGAAAGTTACATTTTATGTTAATATTTGGAATGCATTAGTAACTTCTTCACCAGGAGTATAGATTGGTAGGTGGGCTCCCTCTAGTGGTACACAAAAAAAAAACCCACTGCGTCAATACAGTTCCGTTGTGTTAGTAGAATATATTTATATTCAATCTTTACGAAACATTTTTAAACTATGATATGCGCATTCAAATAGTAATTGTGGAATACATTGATATACAAATGTAAAAGTAAAATCACTGCTAAAACGGTTGACGTGGCAGTCATTTCCATAAAAGTCTGCTATGAAATCTGAAGGGATCGTGTGTCTGACTGACGGTGCGTATTTAAAACTATACTGTGGCTAATGGAGAGGAACGGGGAGAAAAAGAAAGGGCGAGAAAGGTAAGTAGATGCGTGGGCGTGAAAAGAGGAAATAAGAGTGAGGAAAAAAGGTGAATCCAAAAATTTGCATCAATAGTGTTTTGTGATTTAAAGTGAAAAGTTGGTGTTCTGCCATCTGCTTCTGTGAGTTGAAATATGACAGGGGAAGAGGGAGGATCAAGTGTTTCGCTGCAACGTGATACACTTCAGAAAAATAAAAACTGCAATATGAGGTAATATTTTTGGGCTGTTTCCATCATCCTAGGAACCAGCGATACAAATAGAAAAAAAAATGTTAACTGCTGAGAACATTAGCAAAAATCAAAAATAGACCAAAGTCCCCGAACCCAATGAGTGTGTGGTACAAATACCACGAGCGGTGTGTGGGCTGTCTCTAGTGGCACATGAAAGAATGACTGAATTTGCTCAAAAAAAACCACAGTTGGAGGCGATTATACTCGATATGTGTGTTGCTAAATTGCCACGCTTATTTGCCTACGCCATCTAATATGGCCGCAGTCTGGCACATGAAAGAATGACTGAATTTGCTCAAAAAACCCACAGTTGGAGGCGATTATACTCGATATGTGTGTCGCTAAATCGCCAAGCTTATTTGCCTACGCCATCTAATATGGCCGCAGTTGTGTCCAATGTTTGCCTATAATTTTGTGCGTTCACAATGAAACATGGGTACGAGTTCCCGTTAATTGCTGACGGCAGCTTTACCGTCATCTGAATGAGTCACATACAAAAGAGGTTATTTGGAATTCGGCATCTTTGTTATTTGCTCTCGCACAACACTCGAGTGAGCCGCGAAAAAGCTGTTGGACTGGTTCAGTCATTACCCCATATGGTCCCGTAGGGAGCATTTTTGGGTGTTTCTAATGTTTTTCGTCCTCTCCGAGCAATTCGGCGATACTCTTGGGAACCGTGAAACGTTTTGTTTTGGTCATAAAACAAAAACAATTCCACACAATCAATTTGTTCTCTTTTCGTCTTTTCAAAGGCATCGATTTGATTCATTTGTTTCATCTGCGCCGTGTGAAAACACACTCGTTGCGGCTCTCTTGTAAGTAATCTCTTCGAACGGGGGCGGGCTATCCCAAGGACTTTGTGCATTTGTTTTGTCCTCCAGCGAACGCGCGCACGTTAAAAACACTTTTAATTTTGTGCGTCGAAAAGGCACTTCTCCAGCACGACACCTCGCCTGCGCCAACTGTGACTCACGATCTGATTTAAGTGTATATGTTCACATGGTGGGAGAAGGAGAGCAAAACAAGCCAATTTTTCCCATTATACTGACGGGATCGTGTCTGGCTGTGAAAAGATGCCCATGCGGGGAGTGAGCCCAGTCGAGGAGCTAATCCATTCAGTGGGAGCTAATGGGAGGGGAAGAGGGGGTCCGTTGTGATTTGAGGGATAGGTTAGCGCTGGCAGGCTGCTCATCATGGGTGATTATAGGAGGCGGAGCAGCAGGGGACGGCTCAGTGGGGGACCGACAGGCATGGATCTGACTCTCCGTTCCGGAATAACAGCGGTGGAAACAGCGGTAGAGTGTAGGCAGGGAGTAGACGCGCGGCTCAGAGCTGCTGCCAGTCCGCTTTCGTGTCCAAGCGATAGCCGAATTCGAGCCAAGTCAGTCGACGTGACCTCCTTTCTCTTTGCATCAACTCGGGATGTAGCACTTTGGTCGGAATATAATGGAGTGGAGAGCCCAGCTCGTATGTGCCTCCCTCTCTTTACATCGATTTATAGGAGTCGTAGCACATCGCGCAACCCCAATGAATACGTTTAAGCGCTTCAATCGCACAAGGTGGCGCAAAAGCCAAACTAGGTTAACTAAGAAATACAGGAGTGCTTTGAGATATGAGTGCCCAACTTATAAAATGTTTCAAGCTGTTTATTGTGGCCGACGTGGTGCCCAGGCCCGGCCCGGATATACGCCGGCCGTTCGGGAAAATATATTTTCCCAAACTTCTCAAAGGCCACCCCACCCCTGGACAGACCCAGATGACATGAAACATCATCGTACAGGAGGCAACTTCGTCAAACTACTTATGACCTTTTCACAGTCTAGTTAGCGCCCTCATTTGGTGGAAAGTTGCCATACAGAGAATGGATGGATCAATGGTTTGGCACGATGATTAAACCCGGTGCCAGATGGCATCAACCCGGCCATTTTTATACATGCACGGGATCATAACGCGATACCGTCACCTGTTGTGACCGTACCATTGCCGGTTGGTCGCTACTTTATGGCAGTCGTAGAAAAGTTGGGAATGGGAACTAATTTGTGACAACGGCAACAAAGTTAGCTTAGCTTAGCATAGCTTGCTATGTGCGAACATCGCTAAGCAGAGTCTAGCGTGAGTCTCAACGATGTGATTATTGTGGGCAAATATGTCCAAAAAAGATTAGATTTTATATTTTGAAAATTCCATTTAATGACTCAGTGGAAAAGCCAAAAGGATAATTGATTCTAAAAAGATTTGATCGTCACAGCTTTACTTTCGGGAAAGGATATTTGAACACTGATATGACATCGCGAGCCGGACGTTGAACAAGCGCCATCATCGAACCAGGAAGACACTGACGACAACTGGGTCAGTCGTAAAGCATATAGAGTGAACGCTGCTTACGACAGGAGTTGAAAGTGCACCGATCCGTCCCTTCAGGTGCAATGATGACAACAATGCGCGCTGTTGTGTTACGTAACGCGCTTTATGTTGCGACGCGATCGCCTTGATGCTGCAACTGGAACTAGAACTGTCAACTCTGATGGGCTTTTATCACGCTTTGACTGGCAGGTTGTTTTTGAAGGAGTTCAAGAAAAAGCCCAAACAGGCGCAAACTTGGTCTCTTGTCGTTTTGGAAACTATTTTGTGATGCTTCTGAGTGGGTGGAGAGAACAAATCAAGACCATCAATGGCGAAAACACGAGTGTAAACATACGGCGTGGCATCTTTTCTGTGTATACATGGTGCAGTTCGCTGTTTATGCTGTATTGTACACAAGGAAAGTAACATTCTGTTCAAAGGGACACTTGGTTCGCACATGTGCTCAACTTGATTGCAAAACATTTCCTCAGGAGGCAGCGTCATCTGACATTAACGTTGGCCCAACGGCACTGTATCGGGCCCCCTGCGTATCTTCCAGATGCTGGAATATAAAGAAGCGGGACGAAAAACGGGACAAAGGGGAGCCGAGAGTACTCACAAGCGATGCGGACGTGGGCTTTGCGGCTCTTGGTGGTCCCTGCCGAGCTCCAGGCCACACACTGGCACCAGAAGTCCTCGGGTCCAAAGAGCTCCTCCACCTGCTGGCGAGTGATCTCGATGCTGGCTTCTCTCACCACCAGCCCTGCGAGGACGGACGGATGCAAGATGTTTACCGGAGTATTGGACAAAATCAACAAATGGTGATTCCAACGTAATACAGTACCTCCATTTCCATCTTTGTAAACGGACATCGACTCTGTGTGTACATATATGTGTGTGTGTTTGTGTGTGCGCATCGGCTCTGATTCCAAAGGCACGACGTTGAGCCTTGGGGTCTCACGGGGGCGGATTGGGAGCGTTACAGCCAAGACAATCCTGTTTGCTAACCCCACTGATTAGTGCTCATCTGGGTGCCAGGCCTCAAACCAATAAATCCTATGCACTAGACAAAACGCTGCCATACCCCACAGAGCTGATTACCCAGCATCTGTGGGCACCGAAATGGTGGGCGGAGACCTTTATTTGTTCTTGTTTAGAAGAATTTCAAGCAATATTACCAGGAAATGGGACAAGTGAGCAATTCATGCCCCGCCCACAAGAATGACAACTTTCAACTGGAAAAAATAATTTAAAAAAATGAATAAGCACATGCATGATATGTATATTACTGTAGTTTATTTCAATTATGTGATCATTCATTTGAATTTTATTTATTAATTAAAGAATAAAGGTGTATCACGTCAACATAATTCCCTTACAATAAAAAATCCAACACTGGATCAAGAAAGTAGTTACAAAGGTTTATTTCAAAAATAAAATAATACATTTTAATGAGATTAGAATTCACCAATTTTAATAAAGTAACTATAAAATTGTTAAATGTTCATGGAATTTTTTTTTCAATTTTTTTTTTTTAAATTTGCAATGAATCAATTGACCAATTATGTATTGTGAATTAAAAATACGAATTAATTGACCAATTTTAGGGAAAAAAGGGACTCAATGAATATCACAAATATGAGCAGTTTTCTTGATATTGCACAATGGGCCGGAGCACACACTTTGCCTACCCCTGCTCTAAACGGAGTTGTTTGGTTTAAATGAGTCAAAAGAGTCAGGTTGATGTAAGTTTCCTGGAAGCGTCACGCACGGGTACCTCATCAGCATTACTGTGAAAGCGAAGCATTGAAATGAAGGCCCAGTCGCAAGTAAAAGGGCTTTTTTTTTGTCCAACTTCAGAGAACATTTGCCCGCGCTCCATTACGGCAGCATTACCAGCCTGTGCCAATACAAGCCGCCATTTAGGATGCAGACGCTGATGTTGTTTGGATTCCCAAGTCGGACCCTATCATCAGCGTCACAAAACCACACCAGGAAACTCTCCCCATTTTTGGCTCACTCGTGTCCATTTATTGTTCACAAATACATCAATTTGCTCTTCTGACATGTTTTTTTTTCCCTCCACGGGACCACGCCTTAAGACTTACTAACTATGCAATAAAATGGAATTAAACTATAAATTATATGGAATGATGCAGGCCGAGGGCATCACGGTGACTGGTTAGCACATCCACCTCACAGCGCAAAGGTGTAGGGTTCGATTCCGGCTCCGGCCTCCCTGTGTGGAGTTTTGCATGTTCTCCTCGAGCCTGCGTGGGTTTTCTCCGGGTACTCTGGTTTCATCCCGCATTCCAAAAGCATACATGGCAGGTTCATGAAACACTCTAAATTGTCCCGAGATGTGAGTGTGAGCGCGGATGGTCGTTCGTCTGTGTGCGGCCTGCGATTGGCTGGCGATAAGCGGATCAGAAAATGGATGGATGGGTGGAAAACACCATATTAAAAACATTGACTTGAATAAAACAAAAAGTAGAGTGGGGTGTTTTATTTTAGGGAAAGATTTTTTTTTTTCCTCCGAATGTTTTTCGCGATTTGCACTGTGAGTCACTCGCAGGTGCAGTAATGCTCATCTTGCTGGAAAACAATCCATATCGTAAAACGGCGCTTAACTTTTGCCGCCCAGAATTCAGCCAAAGTCTCACGAGAACGCTCGGATTTACTTAAAGCGCTCCTTGGAAACGATCCTCAACACGGAGGTCCGTCGCTTTTGCAACAGCTGTATTCGCACACATCTGCGGCCCGAGGGCGAGCGTTGCCAACTGCTTCACAAGATTTGTTGCGCCCATTTTAATTTCCATCAATAAGTTGGGACTTGTTATTCGAGTGAGATACTTGTTCGGTTGTTCCCCGTGATCTGTCATGTTTAGCACACCTAAGGGAACCCGTGTTGACGCGATATCATGATGTGACTAAATGGTTCGCTCAATCAGAATGCTAATCTCTGCCGTAAATCTCATTCCGAACACAACATGATGCGTGAGCAAATCAGTGTGGGACAATGCGAGACTCCAAACGTGCAGGAGCGGGGATAAAAATAATTAAGGAGCGGGGATAAAAAATAATTACGGACCATTTGAGCTGAGCTGTGACTGTTTTATATCCGGGGATCTACGTGCGGTTTTCTTGGTGCGTCTTGATTTTCTGACTTGGGGGTGGGGGTGGGGGGCAAAGAAAGAGTCCGCTTTTAAAAATGAACATGCCATTTTAGTTCGGGTTCAGTGCCTTCACACACACGCCTTGTTCGGTTCTTACAGTCGCATCCCGCGCAGCTTACTGCTCATGTAAAATTTATGGCGAGTACGCAGAGGAGCAGACGTGAGTGCTCCGAGTGTTTTGGATAAGAAACTTTGTCTGGAAGGATAACAGAGGGGGCAAATGTACCAAAACATAGGTCTAGGGTCGGTGCCGATTTCCTTAAATTAGGGTGATCGATTACCCTTATTTAAAAAAATATTGCCAAAAATATATATTTTTTTAATTCTGACTGTATATACCGAGAAACCTTGGATTATTCACAATGGCTGCAGAGCATCACTGGAGTGAAGGAGACTATTTTGAGCACCATTGATGTCGTTGATCCATCTGCAACCGATCAATGATGTTGCAGAAAAATGTAAAATATCTGCCGATCTGATCCGGCCGATCAGATTTGTGTAAGATCAACTATGATTAGGGATTAAAGCAAAATAAAACATTGTTGTACGTTGTCTGGAAACAACAAAAAAACATGCATGTTACCGTGACTTGGATGAATGAGAATCTACACAGAAACACAACAAAAAATATATATATTTTTTACTAAACGCATTAGCCCCCCTAGATATATTCATTGGGAAATGATGCTATTATGCTAACATTATATAAAATAGCATTTGCTGGTTGAAAAAATTATTTTTCAATAGATGACAATGATCATGACATACAAACATTCCCCTCCCCCCAAAAAACAGCAAAAAGTCAGTCGATTTTTGCAGTTTTTTTCCTCTATTCAAACCGGAGGAATAAAGGGAAAGTCGTCAGAAAAAAATTACATAATTGAGAACAGACATCCAAAATCTATAGAGATCTACTTGAGCACAGCAACCAAGTTCTTTTATTTAGTCACTTCCCACCAATGACGATGACACGCTACACAATGACGTTTGGCAGAAGCACGCGTGGACTCATATGAGTCAGCGGGAGCACTCGAACGGTGATTCAACGATTCAATTTAGAATGTCATTTGATCGTCGCCGATAACGACAAGCTCCACGCAGACATGAGGGGAGTCATTTGTGACTTCACGGGCCTTACGAAGGCCACATGAAAAAGCTTCTTGGCGCGCTTTACTTTCAAGGTATCACAAGGATCAGTCGAGCAGAAGAGCCCGGGCTCTGAAATAAGCCTGCTGACCTCATCTGGTAATTTCGCTCAGTCTGCTGCCCATATTTGATCGATTCAAGATACTAGTTAACTTCAAGTTGCTTGCATCTCTTTTTAATTTTTTTTTTTTTTCATGGCAAATGCTCCAAGTCATTCAACTTTTATGTCATGCTACGCTCACAATAGATGGCGTAAGGCCAAAATGTAACCCGTCCATCTTGGATACAAAGTACAAGCCCAGTAAAACCACAATGGCTGACTTCCTGTTATATTTCGGTGAATTCCGGGTCCTTGAGAATAACTCAGCTCGTCGTTTTATTTCTTGCATCACGCATCGCGAAAAGATCTTTGAAAAATAATTTGATAGGATTGCCGTTTGTTTTTGCTTTGCAGGTGACAAATCATCAATCTTGTCATGAATTGGCGCTCGCTCGCTCTTTGTAAAGGAATGAATGCCTTGCGCCCAATCAAGTGTGTAATTTTCACAAAGTTGTCATCAGTGTGCTTCTTGCACGGTCTCCGTGCTTTTAAAGGCTCTCCGAAGCCAACGCCGGCCCCTTTATTCACTCACAAGCACCCGCCCCTAAAAAATAAATAAATTAAAAAAAAAAAAGCAGCCTCGACACTAATTGCTTAACAAACAACAAGTAAGTCCTATTATTCCAAGTCCCCGAGCAAAAAAAAAAAACCTCACACTCTTTGCCATGGTAACCCGCTCAAACACGGGTCACAAACACTCCGTCGTGTAATTGCATTTTAAATCACAGGCAATGTTAAGACTGTCGAGAGTCGCTGACAGGCAGAAAAGAAGACAATTACTAGCTTGGATCAGACATGATGTATGGTGACTTTGCCCACTGGCGTCCACTAAGTTGAGCGCATTCTGTCTGGTCACTTGCTCTCCAAAGACACGTTTGGCTGCGGCTGCATTATTTCGGAGCGTCTTTGATGTAGGGCCAGCCACCCCCCCGCCGCCGCTTGGGGTTGGGGGGAGCCAACAGCACCGGCTCATTCCATGACACGATTGTCAGGCTGTGTTATGCTTATGTGGTCATGTTGTACTATTATGGTGCACTCCACAGTCTCCACTTGGCTGTTTTGTTTTCTTGCGGTCCTCAGTCTCATCTCGGAAAAAGTTGCCTTTTTTGCCGTGGAGGCTCGTCTTCTCATCTCTTAGGTATGTTTGCTCGTGTGTGTGTTCGAACTGCTGGTTGATCCCGTTATTTGACATTCCACAGTCTCCACTTGGCCGCGGTGCTCCGTTTTCTTGATAGCCTCAGTCTCATCTCACATAAAGTTGTCTTTCTACCAATGGAGTCTTAACTTCTCATCTCATAGTTGCGTTTGTTCCCGTGTGTTCCAATAGACGTGTGATGCAGCAGTATAATCATCCCGAATCTCCACTTGGCTGCAGTGCTCCATTTTCCTGCTGCCCTCAGTCTTACATTGGATAAAACTAGTCTTTTCTTGTGGACAGTAAAGACACAAAAGCTCTCCTTCTCACCCGCTGCTGACATTTGTTCGCGTTCCGACTGATGCGTGATGCTGCGATGAATGAAATTCCTTTACAATAGAGTACATGGAAGACACCCTTATCCTCCTCAGCTATTGTGTTTCACAGATTGCTGCACCCGTACTACTTTGAGAGGAAAAAGTAGTTCTTTGAAACATGTTCTATATTCCGATCGGCATTTTTTATCGAATGCTTGAATTGGAGCAGAGTTCATTTGAAGGATTTAACAGATGTAACAGAGCTGAAGATAAACTCAGCATTTTTTTTTCTCATATTTAAGTCTTGCTGTCAGATGTTGCGAAGGCTCTATTTTATCAAAAGAGGAAGGGCGCTCATTGAATATATTCGTAATAACAAAATTATACAATTATTTGATTGTATTCAATGATGAGCCCTTTGGAGGCATGCGGTCTAGGTTTTTTTCTTTGGATTAGATCCATAATTTTGGGGGGGAATTAAGTTTTTGTTTGATAAATGCCATTTTATGATCTGATTTTTTTCTAGTCTGGTCTGTTCATCCTCCTGCTCTGACACTGAACCTTCTGTTGTATTCTTGACTTGGTGGCTCGCTCACTTGATCAATTAGTCTGCGGCACCGCATTTCAAAGGTTTCTCACATCTGCGGAATGTCAAGAACACATTTCATAACTCGCCCCCTCCCCTCCCCCCCATTTAAACAGTCTCGTTCAAGGTCAAATTGTTTGTATTGAAAGATCTTCAGACGCATCTGAATAAGGATCCCTTTATGGCTTGTACATGGTACATAAAAATGCCTCTGTATGACTGACTCTCCATCTTGTCCTTGTTTTCAGAACATCATGAGTGATTGCCCGACATGAAAGTGAGCGCAGAAAGGAGAAGATTCCATTTCTGCCAGCTACATCATCGCAGTTTTCCATGAGAGGCGGTAACTTCAGTAGTATTTTGTATGGAATGGAATGCATTTCAAATCGTATACAAATCTACATTTACGTTATTCTGGCTAGTCCACAGATATCATCAAGAGACAAAATATACATATATATATATATTTTTTCAAGTTAATTTTATCGCACAGTTGTACATGTCCCGGGGACGCAAATGTCCCCGATTTTAGTGGAATGGCCTACATAACGCCACCGACAGGACTGGATTGAAACAAAAACAAATATTACTCCACATTCTGTGCAGTTTGAGGTGTAGCGAAAAATAGCCCAGTTTCAAGGAAAATTTTCGCCAATTATATCTCAAATCCATACTTGTCTTTGTAATGGGTGTGCCAACTGCAATGTTAGGCAAGATGTGATTATTTGTGTTTGCGTGTGTTTGTAGGGTGGGGGTAAAGAGCATCCATGAATGAATATCTGCACAGGAAGTAGCCCGTGGGCCTGGAGCGGGGCTCTCGGTGTGCTGACGCGTGGGCTGTTGTTCTGTGTTGATGCTTTTAGCGCAAACCCCTTTGACACGAAGAGCCAAAGCAACACGGCAACCTTCAAACGCCTTCTTCGCAATAACAATAAGCAACACAAAGCACAAGTAACATCTCAGGCAAAAGGGCAAAACTTCAATACGCCTTCGCTTTTTTGAGGCTGGCTCGCAACACGCTTTTTGAATCTGCTTCTCTGGGTCCGTGTTACGGATTGAAGCGTATCTAGATGTCCACAGTGCAATCAATGTGCGGGTGATGGGGACGAGGAGTAAACAGCCGGATGAAAACACGCTAAATGTCAAATGATTTGTACCTGTGGGGGAAAGAAAGAAACTTAAGTTTCCTATTACAGCAGCTGAATGTAGCCAATCAGTGCCTGCACTGTTGGGTGTAATAGCTCCGGTGCCTTCGGGGGCTGAGAATTCAGTGAGGGGAAAAAAAAAAGAAACTAGCTTGCCATGAGAGTCACTATCTTACCTTCCTCTGGATGCATGCAAAGATTGAATGCAAGAGGAGATTGTTTCTAGAAAACCACACTGACCACTCACAACACTAAGACAAACATTCATATGCACGTCTGAGGACAATTAAGTCTCGAATATGGATGTTTTTTTGTTTTTTTTAATGTGGGAGGAACCCGGAGTAGCCTGTCGAATGTAAAACACACACACACACACGCACACACACACACACACACACACACACACACACACACACACACACACACACACACACACACACACACACACACACACACACACAGGTGTTGGTTGTCCTTACCAGAGTTCTCATCCACACGCTCCTCCACCGTATGCTCCTTCTGGTGCACCCATTCGCTGTTGCACTTGAAGTAGATCTGCGTGGCGGGCGTGGCCTTACAGTACAGGTTGACGGGCTTGTTTTTGACGATGTAGGCCTCCTCCGGCTCCATCAGGAAGACGGGCAGCGGTTCAGGCGGGTCCGAGGGGAAGGTTTCCGGCAGCTCGCTGAGACCGATGAAATCGTCGTCCACTAGAGGGAAAAGGAAGAGATTATAGAGTCTGAAGCAAGTATATAAAAATAAAGCTTGAAAATCATGAAAAAGCAAGCCTCTCTCTCTGCTCTCAAACGTTGCTGGCGTGTCCGCTGAATGCGGGGAAAAAAAATGGATGGATGCTACTTCGTCACGCAAGTCTGATTCGTACTGGTAATGTTCGAACCACTTAAAGCCTTGGGTGTCTGGAATATATCCCGCCGGGTGACACTTGCTATCAGCTTGCGAGCAAACAAGCCTCCAGGAGTCCCCTTGGGCAGTGGAGGGGGAGTGGGCTCGTCCGTAGCGTAACCTACTCACTTGGGAATAAGGTCTTAAATAACGACACACAGTTGTTCAATAAATTGAGACATCCCAGGAAGATGCTGAATCAGAGTGTGGGCTTAGCTAGCTAGCTAGCTAACTGTACTCTTTCGTGCTAGAGATGATATAATGGGGGAGGGATGACTCATCACCGGTAAAGTTGTGTGGATTTCACCACATTTCAGAGTTCAGAGGTAGACTCAGATGAACTGACGTTACAAGCTGTCGCCCGGTTTCGGTTTTGCTCTCCCTCCTCTGTGCTTTTTGTCTCACTGGCTCGCACACGCATACACACTCACCGAAGATCTAATGACCTGAGGCTGCTGGCCCACTTTGCGCCATTCCTCCAATACTTCTGCACTCGACAGATACGCTTCCCTGTAATTACAACTCCCTTTCATCTTTGTGTCTTGAATCGCACACGCCGCTGCCGCAAACGCAAGCGAACACTCGCAGCGGCAGCAAGCGCCACAACCATGGGCGGGCGAGCACAGGGAACTTCTCCTTTGAAGAGGAGGAGGAAGCCTCCCCCAAACCCCCGCCCGCCCTTTGTTTGTCACCTCCAGAACTGTTCTTATTTCTACCATTAATCCGGTAAGGCATCAATAACTCAAGAGAAAGAGATGGAATGCAGACCAAACCCCCGTGTCCGCAAGAGCTCGGATTGTTTTGATAGGGTCTGAATGCTCAACTTTATCTGTTTTTACTTGATCATTGTCGAGAAAGACAAAAAAAAAAAAAAAAATGGAGTGCATCAGTGCATCAGTAATTCGTCCGTGCTCTTGTGTCCCCCTCCCCACCGTCCTTGTCCTGTGCGGACACGCTGGAGCCTTGATGTCTGACAGAGGTTGCCTCCCGGTTGCCTTTGCGGCGCTGAATAATCTCTCTCGCGGCCACATATCTCCCTGTGATGTCTCTCTAATGTTATCTCTGCCTCCATACCTGCCACGGCCCCCACCCGAGATGATGGGGTTGGCGTGACCGAGGCCATCCTCACTGATGGGTGTGAGGGGGGGGAGTCATCTTGTTTACTTTGCTGTTAACCTGTGGTGAATCGCAACCTGAGGTGACCTATGAGCATACCATAGCAGTTTATTCACTTGTTTTGTTTTGCCTTTCTGGCCTTGCTCTGTTTGGAGGGGGCGGTCCTGTTTTATGCAAATGAGCCACTGGCAATCCAACCCTCCTCCGGTGCGGACCCAATTCAGAATACGCCTCCGGTTAATATGACGGGCCAAGTTGATTCCTTCGTCAGTGATTCATCGAATCACTTCATCGCCGTTAAAAGTCAAGGTACCGCTGGAAAAGGCAGACAAGCATTCGCGCATTCACTGACTGGCGAATGAATCAATGACTCGTCCCTCAAATTCCACTTCACATTCAACCCGACGCAACGTCTGACCATTTCGGCCAAGTGATTTGTTCACATGTTCTCAAGTTTCATCTGTTCCTTTCGTTTTGTCTTTTCACCCGACAACGCCGCAAAAGCCCGACTGGGGCCCGGCTGGCTCCTCGGTCCTCAGTCCGCCCACGTGCTCAATGAAGGGACGCGGACCCAGAAAAGGGGCGAGAGCCGCAGCTGACGGAAACTCATTACAGATTGTGTTAGCCGTCTTTCACCTGCTATTGCCATTATCTCCCCATCTCTCCAAGTCTCTTCTCTCTCTCTCCCTCCCTCCCTCTCTCGCTGGCTCCTGGCGCCTTTGCTGTGTCGAGCTGCGAAGCGGCAGAGATCTGAGCCGACCATGAAAGCGCGCACACGCTCGTGGAAGGGGTAAGCGCCAGACTTGCCCACAGATATCCTAATTAATCAACTTCCTCGCTGACAGAATTTTTACGGCGGACATGAATGGAAGTGGTATGACGGGGACGTCGGGGTGGGGCGAAAAAAAAAATCCAAACACCTGATCCTTATCAACACTCATTTACCTGGCCCCCTCTCCGAACTGCATCGAGCTCAGGCATTTATCCTCAATGCAAAGAGAGCTCATGAGACGGTGCTTGCTGGAAAGCCAGGGCGTTATAGTCTGGTGAGGGCAGCAAACAGTCAAATCCAAAGTCCTCTGGAAATCGCTGATTCTAAGGCATTATTTGACCTCAATATTTAAGTCGTACATTCCCCCCCCCCCCATTTGATTGCTGTCATTAATAGCGTTTTCCAAAAATCTGCCATGAACCGAGTACCCAGAGTACATGCTGAGCCCAAAGACAGTTGCCCTTAAATCAAGCGTACTTGCGCAATCACCACCTAACTGTGCCAGAGTTTGCTTGGAACCGTAAACTTTGGATTGTTTCGTTTGGTCCAAGTTTGATTCTGTTTTGCTCAAAATGGAACACAGCAAATGGTAAAGTTTTCTTAATTAGGGGTTCGGTTCCAAATTTACTTCATGTTCTATGGAAATTTACTTCCCTCTTGAAATTCGTCACGCACAGACCCGAATTCTTGCTTGTGTGTGTCGTGTTTGTCAACATAATACACAGATGAAACGAATAGCACTCGGAAGCATCAATAAGGCATTTCAAAGTCATTTCCTTCTATTTGGCCCCATTTGTTTCACAAGTCTGTTCTGTCTGATTAAAATGCAATATGGGTACTTGTATTAAAGATTTGTAATTATGTGGCTTGATTTTAATCTCCACGCTCCTAAATTGTCTTTATATTCAGGCTTTAAAATTTTAATGAAACGTGTCCTCGCAGCACTTTTTTTATATATTTTTTTTCATTCCAATTGTATTATGCTTCATAATTAGGGTGAGTTTTGCTAATTCCCACTGGAAGTCATATTAGGGAATAATTTAGGAGGCAAAGGGAATATTTGTTAAAATGGCTGGAAGGTTGTCATTTTTGAAGATGGGAGCGATTAATAACACGCCGCCTCTAAATGAGTTTGTCCTCCTGCCTTGTTACCGAAAGAACAAGGCAGAATGCAGAATTAAAGTGAGCCCGGTTCGCCACGTGGGAGTGGACAAGAGCTTTGGGAGCTCGTCTTGGCATTGGCGGCGAGTTGTTGCCTTCCCGAGCGGCGGGAGTGTCGCGCTATTAAAAGGATGATAGCGTGGACGCAGGCGAATCAAAGCCAAACGCTGGCTCCCAAAACATTGGCATCATTACATATTAAAGCACGCTCTCGGGCAGGGGAGATGTGAGGCGCGGGGAAGACGAGAGACTCGCACAGTGAGATTTAGCTTCAGCCTAAAAAGGATCAGAAACATGTCAAAACGACACGAGCAAAAAGGAACGTTATGGCAGTGTTGTGACTCTTCAGGCAACGTATATTATTTGGAACACAAACGATGGAGCAACGCGTGCAGTAGACATACGATCACAATAAGCACCGGCGTATATTCTTTATCCTCTGCAACGAACAGCTAATATTGCTGCAGCTTTCTGAGAAGTTGCGTCGGTCTCCATCCATCTTTGTGTACGATACTGTTCTCGGATGGCCCGTTAAGACATCCGGTCTCCGATAACATCATCGTCCATTATGCACTTTTTAAGACCCAAAACATGTTGGCTTGACTGGCGGAAACAGAGCTTCTTTGTTTTTCATGAAATGGGCCAATTTAAAAAGAAAAAAAAATTAAGAGATGTGTTTTGCGAGAGACGAGTTAAAAAAAAAAAAAAGAACAAGGTTTCAAGGCTGCCACAAGATCGTTAGTTAGCACGACGGTCACTCGTGCAAATCACGATTCCAGAAGCATTCAAATGAGTGCCTAAAAGTACACGAGTGGAAAACTGATTGACATTCATTTCATTTGCTGCAGTCTAATGAGACCCGAGAGAAGAGTCGCTTTTGCTTTGAGTACAATAATACGCAATGTTGATTGACACCGCAAGACTGTCTTCCACATAACAATATGTTTATAACGTTGCCTGTGGTTTGAGGTGAACGGCATCATACTGACAGCTGCTACATAATGGGCAAAATATGAAAGTATTCATGTCTTTTTTTTTTTTTTTAATATTCAACTAGATACAGCTCCTGTCGGAAATCATATCGAATCGTGTGTCCCCTTCAAGAGAGGATGTGAAAAAAAACGACTGAGATAATGTGGTTGCACAAATGTACACCCCCCCCGAACCGAGGATGTGGCCATGTTCAGTACAATACCGATCACATTCAATCGCATGTTAAAAGGGAGTTGGCGCACATTTGTCCGAATTTGAAGTGCCTCCGATTAACCGCATATAAAGTTCAGCTGCTTTAGTAGGCTTTCCCTGACATTTCTGTCATTGGGTATCAGTCAGGAGAAGATTCCAAACCAATTTCCAAGGCATTAACTCTCTCAAGAATTGTGTTTGTTTTTCATACATACAGTATATACAGGCACACATGCATATACTGTACATATACAAGCAAGCGCATAACGAAAACACACCACGTTCAGTACATAATGCGTACCAATAAACATACCAATATCCATAGCCATACTTTGTAAAAAAAAAATTAAAATAAATTCTGACTATAATCATCCCCAAACATGACATGAATTCATTGTTTGCCTTACAAGTGTGCTCCGCAGTATATACCGAACATGCACTTTACATCATAACTCCAATTTGGCTCGATTTCCCGTCTTGCATCCTGTAGGTTGAGATATTTGTGGGGGTGTTTTTCACAGATCGTATATATTCTATTGTGTGTGTGCGCGCGCGCGGGTGTGTGTGAGAGTATCTTGTGATAAGAGAGTCTGAATGTCGGTCCTGTGACACCCCCGTGCCAGATAAGCTCTCCATATATCCCGTGTGTCCTCAAGCAGATTTATTGTGCCGAGGAAGAGTGGGGAGGGAGAGGCGCTGAAATAAATTTACCGTCATAGTTTTGGAGTACAGTGAAATTCATGGTTCAAAAATTACGGTCACTTCTTTTACTGTGCTATTTGCTGGGGGGGGAAAAAATACATTGGTGACTTTTTGGGGGGCTTTCTGTAACACCCTAAAATCACAGAAGATGAATAGTGGTAAACGAAAACAGAGTAACCGGCCGGATGGTTAAATCGACAACAGGGGGGGGCTTTACTTGCCAATGTTTTGATATGCGGTGATGGAGAAGAGCGCGAGGTGCTTTACAGCTGAGTGGTCAAGCAGAATAACAAACCACTCACCTGTCATGTCAAGCGAAGCGGCATAAATCGACTGTCAATCAAGCGCTGACTATAAATTGACCGAGAGCACACTTCCCCATTATATTGAGTGAACATAAATCAATGCTAACGACGTCGCGCACGTCGATGCTTGTTAGTCTTGGATTAAGTAAAGGCCCGCTCATCCTCCGCGAGAGCCGATCGATAAGTGTTGCCATTGTCTTTAACGCCGAGCTCCACGAGAAGAAGGTAAATAAGCAGCGGGCTTACTTCCACTCTAACGCCTGTTTGCGGCTGAGTGCTTCATATCCGCAAATGTGTGTACGCGCGTTTATCTGCGGGGCCGCGGCTAACGGTTGGCTGCAGCGGGGCGATTTATTGATTCCTGTTTGGGGGGTTGGGGGGGGGGGGCGACCCCATCAGAGCCCCAACCCGCCAGACCCACTCGCTATCCTCTCAACCGCTCATATTTCCTCTCCAGGGGGAAGCCCGCCATCTCAAGACAAACAAGAGGACGCTTTTTTGAGTTAGCTGTCAGACGCTTGCGGGGTAAACACGCCAGCCGCTTCACAGACGTGCCACCATTGGTCAACAAGCGACGACCCAAAAAAGGCAGCCAAAGCCTACTCAAGTTCCAACTGAATGTACGTTTAAAAAAAACAAAAAAACTCAAAAGATTTTAGTCACAGAACCAAATGCGCATCTTTTCGACAATTCTGTCTTGGTTGAACGCGCTTTAGACTTGACATGAACATGTGTGCTTTTGTAAACATTTCATAAAATGTCTTTATTGAACAGACCAAACAAAGAGCTTGAAGATAATTTAGTCTTGAATAAATCGAACGTGTTTTCATAAACATCAATCTTCATTCACTGGACAAGAGTTATCATAGGCGTTGTGGAACCGGGTGTATTTTTCCAAAAGTGAAAGACTATTTAGTGGATGAACCTAATTTACGTCTTTTCATAAACGACAAAGGCAATTTGGTCTTCACAGAACCAAAGTTTTTTTCATAAACACCAGGCAAACTAGCTCTTAAGTTTTGTTTCACCCTAAGTTGGTTTACTGCGGTTGTACTTTAAAAAAAGAAATAAAATAAAATGGGCGTCTTGAGGAGAGAAGCTTGAGGGATCAAACTTTCGAATGGTTGCAAAATGAAGCGTTTTTGCCGTTGCTGGACTGTAATAAAGCGCCAAACTTAGTGCATATTTCCCCTTTCGATCCACGCGAGAATACGCAGCCGAGTAATACAAGCAAAGCGAGCGGTAATTAGGACGTCTTTGTGGACAAGCATTTGAAAACCACAGCCTCATCTCTGCGGCTTATTTTCAAGTCTCCGAGCGTACCCGCTGCTCCTTGCACATCCGTCATGGCCGTTGCTTACATGTTGCCTCTGACTGCCGTCCCTGACCTTCACTCCGCCCTGTCTGGCCCGCACTCTGGCGGCGAGCGGCTGCCGCTCGCCAGCTTCACGGCAGGCTTTGGACGATTGACTGGCTGTTCAAGTGGCGTCTCTGTGCCGGGAGGAGCAAGGTCAGAGCGTCGTGCCAATCTCAGAAGCCGACACTCGGCGCTTTCCGATGCCCTCGAAGCCATAAAAACGGCAAAGACGGCGTGGGAGGGAGTAGTTGCAAATGTGCAATCCAATTTAAAGCAGGGCCAACGGAATGTTCAACGCTCATTTAAAGAAACAGAATTTTCCAAGAATAACGCTTTAGCTACCCTTTTTTTTTTTTTTTTTTTTTTATGGACAGAGAAATTGAAAAATGTCAGGACAAGGACGTTCTTCACCTTTAATTCATTCAACACGCTAAAATAAATCCATCAGTGTCGGTAAAGATATTCATCCATCCATTTTCTAACGCGCTTAACCAGTTTAAGGTCACGAGGAGCTGGAGCCAATCCCAGGAGACTTCCGGCAAAAGACAAACAACACCCTGAACTGGTCTCACCAGGGCACATAAAGAGACAGACAAGCGTTCACTCCACGCGTTCATCCCGTTTACTGAGTGGAGACTGAATCCGCGCCGTCTCCACCTCAAAATAAATGGTACGTTTTGAAATTAGTGGATAATCATGTGTATTAATTGAGATTTCAACATCAGTCAATCATTTTTCGGGTGATAATATTACATTTTTTCCGTCACTACCGTCAAATTTCAACAGATATAATGTAGGGGGGCGAGGGCGAGTGAAAACAAAAATATGCGTGGTCCCACTCTTCATCCTTCTCGGGGCTTCAACGTTTTTTGGGGAATGGAGAGAATTAATCTTATCTTGCGCTTACGTTTTGATGCCCTTCTTTCCATCATATTTTTCCACTCGCTCTCCAGCAATTAGGAGCTTTCACTCCAGCATCTCGTGGAGCCCCCTTCCTTGTTCCCTACCGGATGAAAAGCTATTTTGGTGCGTGATTGGAGAATGATGCCGCTACTTAGCGAGTCACTCCGTCAGTGCAAATGGAGGGACGGGGGAAAAAAATTTAAAAAAGGAATGGAAAGGAGGGGAAAAAAACCTCGTGAGGAGTAGTGGCTCCCCGGGGCGCTGTAGCTGTGATGGGTGAGCTGTCAAACGGCCCATTGTCCAAATTACCCAGCAAGCACCGTGTCACCACCCGGGACTAATTTACGGTACTCTACGAGCGGAGTCGGTAGGAGAACGGAGAAGAGGATGTAGGTGAAGAGGCGGGGGTGGAGGTGAGATGGGGTGGGGGCGGTGAGGCAATGGTGGGTGGGGGGTACTGTCACGGGCTTCTTACCTAGCACCCTCCACAGAATGCACTCAAACGCCACAGAATTTATGGAGGAATTGCATTCACACAATTAACTCCATGCAGGGTTTTGCTGTTTGCGACCTTTATGCTCGGTGGTCTCCATGGCAGGCGCCGATACAAATATGGAATATGTGTCAACGCCGCCCGCTGACGGTCACACATCCGGAGAAGCTCGGAAAAACGTCACACGTCAACCTCAACTCAATACTGACCGGTGGGCCGTGGCGGACGAGACATGTCACACTCTCTCAGGCCCCTTCGCCACGCTCCCTGTACTTTGATGCGATGACTGTACTTTGGCTAATTGGCTCGGAACAGCGGGCATCCGCTTTCTGGCACCAGACAAGTAGGCGAATGGAAAACTACCTCCATTTAAAGCAACGTGTCATTATTTTGGTAATAAACTGTCTGGTACTATGGAGGAAAAACAGCTCCGTCACAGTGACGCTGGTTGGAACGGTGGACCAGCTCAGATATTCGCCGGGGGGAGGAACTGAGCGCTGGATTCAATAGCCAAAACCACGACTGTTTGACCCAACCTTACATATTTCTATAAAGTGCAACAAACACTTAATAATTTAAAACTCAATACTATACACGCATCAAATACATGAAAGCTAAAATATCAGTAAAAGCAATGGAATCCGAAAAGATGAAACCAAAAAAAAATCATTTTAATAATACAAAGGAATATTTGGCAGTGGAGGATATTAGCTCAATGAATTATATCATTTCATTTATGATTTAGATGTGTTTTAGTAGTAGAGGCTGGTTGGATACTGACACCATATTTCC
This sequence comes from Hippocampus comes, assembly GCF_001891065.2. Lineage (NCBI taxonomy): Eukaryota > Metazoa > Chordata > Actinopteri > Syngnathiformes > Syngnathidae > Hippocampus > Hippocampus comes. The sequence continues at coordinate 618,517 of NW_017805148.1, read as the reverse complement.
ACATACAAATATAAAAATATTTTTACAGGAGTGACTAATAAAAAGCTTGAAGTGACACTTCTAAAAATAAGTGGTTAGCAGCATTTTTATTGTGAGGTATTTCAGTATTTTAATATTACCGGTACACTAGGTTAGCGCTAGCTAGCTAAATTTGTAGGCTGTATGGTAGATACTAAACTGAAGAAACCATAACACATTTTTTACAAATTACCTTGATTACTAAGTTTACAAAACGTGATTTTGAAAAGTTTGACATCCTCTTGTCAGGAGCTACGAGCATTTTACTAAGTCCGTCCACCCAAAGAGGGCTGATTTAGTCAAGTATAATTTCATTCACCCCAATTTACTGATTTATTTTCTGGGTCAAATGACAACATCAGGCCTGAGAAGTCGCTGAGCGAAAACCGTTGCGGGTGTGCTTCTTTTTCTCCCTGGAGCGAAATCCCTTCTGACACTTGGCTCCACCCTCAACAGTCATCCTGCTTTTCCTTTGCTGCGTGAGCTCATGCACTTATTTGCCTGCCTTTCCTCCCTGTGCATTAGTCGAGTCACACTTGCCATAGGCTCAGTCGTCAGCTTCTATTTGGTGACATATTTATCATTGCATAATAATATTTACCCCATGTTAAGCACACAGAAGTAACAATTTTCACACGAGGCAGCCAAGCTCGAGCTGACAAATGGCTGATACCGCAACTCAAGAGTCCAAATGACAGCCATTCATTCCTTCAACATGCTGGTGAAAAGGAGTGGAACCTCGGTTTATAAACAATATTTAAAAAAAATCACAATCAAAAACAGAAAGTACCCTTGGTTGCATATTATTTTCAGTTTACAAACATTCCTACATGTCGGCAGAAGTCTCGCAACTGGGCTTTTTCTCAAGATGCATTGACATCATTGGCTTGGTCCTTTTTTTTGTTTGCCCAAAATGGCCGCCAAATCCCATAATGCATTGCAGCAGCTGTGCTGCCTTATGGGAGGTGGCGGCCATTTTGGACTAGCCCCAAGCACTGTGAACGAACGTACATATTACTGGACCTGAAAGTAATTAGTTAGAAAATTCACTTGTTTCATCAAACATATATCTTGTTTTTACCTATTTCTATACTGTACGGAATTTAATTTTTAACCACACAACTAGGCCCTGACTGATTAATCAGCAGGACGATTTAACCGGCCAATATCATCTCTTTTAAAATGTCTTATTGCTGATTTTTTTTTTTAATAATGTTTTTGTTTTTATTTGATGCATTAACACATTACAATTTATTCGTAAATGAATCAATAAGTACTTTTGACAGGCAAATTGTCTTTTTTAATTTAAAATTGTCCAAATGTTCTGACATTCAGCATCTCAACAGTAAATATTATCCGATCTCAGTAGTCCTTGATGTAAGCAAAGTGATTACCTTTGGGTTGAATCTAAATTTAAAAAAACAAACAACGACAAAAAAAAACCATTAGCTCTAACTTTGCAATACAATAATCAACATTTTTGCCTATTTTCTGACATTAGGCACCAAAAAAACAGTGATTGAATAATAATTGTATCAAATTATTAATAATAATCAAATGAAATAACTGAAATGATGTCCTGTATTTTTCTTAATCTGAATAACCAACAGATTAATCTATTTTCAAAATAATAGTTTGCTGCAGCCCTAATGATTTGAGATGCAAGTGTTTTGCTTTACGAGCGTAGTCACGTCACAAATTAAACTCTTATCTCAAGGCCCCACGATATATGGAAGCAGATGGTCGAATTAGTTTTTTTTTGATGAAGGCGTTACATCGTGATTTGACACTTGGACCAGCAGCCGAGTCATACATCACAATAAACATTTGTTCCACCGCTGCGTCATATTTTTCCCGACATTTAACACGGCCCTTGGTAGACTTTGACGTAATGTGCCAAAACGCAGTGCGGCGCAAGTGCATGGATATGCGTGCGTGTGTGTGTGTGTGTGTGTGTGTGTGTGTGTGTGTGTGTGTGTGTGTGTGTGTGTATGAATGAGTGCGGGGTTTAATCTATCTGAACATGTGGGTGCCTGTGTGTGCTTGTACGGTGCGTGTGTGATGTCTGAATTCATGTGACAAGGCAGATGTAATGCAGATTCATAAATCTTAGCCTCGGGATCAGTAGATGGGGAGAGGGGGCTGATATATGAAAGGACGCGCGCGTGCGCGCACGAGCACGCACACACACACACACACACACACACACACACACACACACACACACACACACACACACACACACACACACACAAATATAGATTCCAACCGCAATTGTGCCTAATAAACATGACTATATATCTGGACCTCAGGCTTATGATGCGCATATGCACGCACACACGCACACACACGCACACACACACACACACACACACACACACACACACACACAGTCACACTCATGCTTTCACATTCTGTACATTCACAAAGGCACTCACTCAAACTCATAATCTCAAAATGCACTCTCAATCTCCAGTGCTCACACACTTCCACAAACTCTCATGAGCTCTCACGCACAGACAGACTCTCACAACCTCTCTCATTGTCTAGCACACACAAACACATGCACTCGCACTCATCACACAAACTCATAGACACTTGTAACCTTTCCCCCCCCAAAAAAAATCCAACTCACACACTCTTTTGCGCTACTCTCACATTCGCACAATACCAGACTCTCTCATATCCTCGACAGTTTCTCACACAAATCTCTCACAGGATCTCAAACAATCACACGAACACAAATATTCTCACACAGGGACAGACACACACAACTTAACAAATCAGACACACACACACACACACACACACACACACACACATGCACACACATTGACTCTCACGATCTCACGCTCTTCCGCACACAAAATCACACACCTTCACTAACAAAAATACTTTCACTCAGACACACACATAGCCTCTCTCTCTCTATCACCTATCCTCTTCCACAAATACTCATCAACTCACACATCTCACACACACTCTCACCAGTTTGTCTCTCCCACACACAGATACACACACACAAACTTTCTGTTGATCTCACACTATTTTTCACACCCTCACTAACTCGCACCTCTCACACTCTCATGCACACTAAACACACACTCTCTCTCTCTCTCTCTCTCTCTCTCTCTCTCTCTCTCTCTCTCTCTCTCTCTCTCTCTCTAATAATCACCAAAGTCTATCCGCTTTTCTCGCACTTCATTACGTCGATTTGAGCCCGAACAGCTCCAGTATTGGATGTGAGGCCATAAAGCTGTTAACATCTCGACAGTGTTGCATAATCTCGCTCCCGTTGTACAACACACTAATTTTCGACTTGCAACGAAGGCAAAATGCTGCAGCGGTCCACAAAACTTTGACCAGCTGATTTGTAGCTTTGATGCCAAGATTCTCCGCAGACGGCTGCGGGGAGAAAAAAAAACAAAAAAACTACAGCTGAACGCTTGATATCACATCAGATGGCTTTTTAAATGCTCCGCTAAGCCGGTAATAACTGTTTTGCAGGTTTAATTGCCACCACGCAAGACCCGAGAGCAGCCTCTAATCAAAAAAATGTCCCCCCCACCCCCTTTCCCATAAATTATAACAACATTTACACTGCAGTTGATGTCAAATTTATAAAGGGGCTTGGACTTAATTTCAACATTTAATTTACCTAGGTAAGCAGTTGTACAAAAAAAGGAGTACAGTTTTTTTTTTTTATGAGAAAAAATAGCACGCTACAATGTTGTACGTAGAGACATGCAGTAATAAAATAATTAAATAAAATATAAATAATTTAAAGCGTTTTATATCATGATTTCATGCTTCAATGCCCATGCTCCTTCTGATGTACCTGCCAAGGGTCAGTGTATAGTACAGTACAGTACAGACATGCATGATACAAAAAGAACTTTGGACTCAATACATAGTGACAGTAAGATGAGGTAATATTTATTTTTCACAGAGGATAAAGAATATATGCCTGCAGTTAATGTTACAGTGTCTATCTGTATGTGTTGCTGCGCCATTGTTGGGGAAATGTGTGTTGCGCAAAGGGTTATCAGTATTGCAACATCAAAGCTAGTTTGGTTAGCCCATTCATGGGTTTTGCAATGTGTTTTAGCGGGATGTTCATTAGTTATGTTGTTTGGTTAAATACACAACATGTAATTCTCTTTGTTTGGTTTTCTTTTGTTCCAATAGAAGTCTGTATGAACGTGCGAAGTCGCTGAAAAATGTGCGACGATTCTTTCCAGTACAAGAGACATCAGGAGAAGCCTGAATTCATACTGTGGACCATTTCCGAGTTATCCAGTGGAGGGATGTCATGGAGTACACATTTGTAGTGGATTGTGTATGTATCTGTACATAAATCCCCCCCAAAAAATAAAGTTTAAAAACAAACAGTTCTGAAAGATTAAATGCAAATTTATAGAACTATAAAGTTAAGTATAACTACACCCTAGGACTGCATTAAAATGTGAGCTATTGCAGGACCACAGTATAGCCAGAGAGACGGTTATTACAATACTGTATATCCAAGATGGGAAAGGGTGAAAATACATCACACCTGTTAATGTGTTAGAGCCACTTGGGTCGGAGGGAATTGTGTGTGTGCGTGTGTGTGTATGTGTGTAAGGGCGTGACTGCATTAGGGAATCACACAGCCAGCTCCACTCACCAGGGGACCACTGTCAGCCTGTGATTTCGCCCGTGTCCCTCCGAGCCAGTGAAATAGGTCAACCACGTAAAATGGTGGGGCAACGAGGAGCAAGTATGGCACCCCCACCCCTCCTCCTCAAGACCAGCCAGGCGCTGAAAGCG
>NW_017805148.1:612902-613619 GCF_001891065.2 Hippocampus comes | reverse complement strand
TTCACAGAGTGGCTAGCCGGCTCGTGCAATTTTAACACTCATCGGCTGCCAAACTGCATGGCAATAAACAATGCAAAACGCCATTTACAGGCTACTTATAAGCACCAGCATGTTAAAAAAAATACACAAACGGATATTGTCAACACAAGTGGAGAAGCAACACATGCAGACAGTTGCTGTAACTGTGCTAACATGCATGTATTCTTTATCCTCTGTGAAGAATGGCTCATTTTACTGCCGCTTACTGAGGAGTGTCTCCACGAACACGGGCCTGTCTGTTTCAGGTTGGCTCCTGAGATGAGTCAGGAGCTAATGGGGTTCTCAATAAACAAAACAAAACAAAACTCTTATTTGTAGATTTTCACCTATTGCAGGAGGGTCTGGAACCTTCACTTGTATCTGTTTTTGGAAAAGAGCTTTAACATAAAATGTGGAAAAAGTGAAACGCAGTGAATACTTGCAATAGATGCGCCAACAAAAACAAGTAAGTTTCTTTTTTTCTTTTTTGGGGGTATGAGGGAGGGCATCATGTTACCACCCCCCTCCACCATCTCCCATGGCTTTGACCTTTTCTCTCCAGTGGAACAGGACACTGCACATCTCCATCTCCCTCATGCATTAATGATCCGCGGTAAAGCTGAAGGCACGGGTCTGTCTTTCAGTCCGCAAGGCGACCCACTTCCAAGGACGGAGGGCCCCGCCGCCGACACAGCCCCG
>NW_017805148.1:604106-610457 GCF_001891065.2 Hippocampus comes | reverse complement strand
GCTAAAAATGGTGGCGCAACGAGGTGCATGTATGGCACCCCCCCCCCGCCCCCCCAAGACCAGCCAGGCGCTGAAAGCGACGTCCCCCGCCACCCCCACCACCCCCACCACCACCACCACCGGGGATGCGGAGGATGCAGCCACAACACGTCCACCTTGCAGCCACAACAACCATTTACAGACTGGCTAGCCGGCTCGTGCAATTTTAACACTCATCGGCTGCCAAACTGCATGGCAATAAACAATGCAAAACGCCATTTACAGGCTACTTATAAGCACCAGCATGTTAAAAAAAATACACAAACGGATATTGTCAACACAAGTGGAGAAGCAACACATGCAGACAGTTGCTGTAACTGTGCTAACATGCATGTATTCTTTATCCTCTGTGAAGAATGGCTCATTTTACTGCCGCTTACTGAGGAGTGTCTCCACGAACACGGGCCTGTCTGTTTCAGGTTGGCTCCTGAGATGAGTCAGGAGCTAATGGGGTTCTCAATAAACAAAACAAAACAAAACTCTTATTTGTAGATTTTCACCTATTGCAGGAGGGTCTGGAACCTTCACTTGTATCTGTTTTTGGAAAAGAGCTTTAACATAAAATGTGGAAAAAGTGAAACGCAGTGAATACTTGCAATAGATGCGCCAACAAAAACAAGTAAGTTTCTTTTTTTCTTTTTTGGGGGTATGAGGGAGGGCATCATGTTACCACCCCCCTCCACCATCTCCCATGGCTTTGACCTTTTCTCTCCAGTGGAACAGGACACTGCACATCTCCATCTCCCTCATGCATTAATGATCCGCGGTAAAGCTGAAGGCACGGGTCTGTCTTTCAGTCCGCAAGGCGACCCACTTCCAAGGACGGAGGGCCCCGCCGCCGACACAGCCCAGCCGTAGCGACATTACACCACCCATGTGGGTTGGCCAATGCAAATTACTAGCCACGCCGAAACGGAAAAAAAGGATAGATGGACAGATAGTGTCGCAGTCTTAATAAGTGGAAGACTGACTCTTCTCATCTCGACAGCCAGCATTTCTATGACTCTCCCTGGTGGCAGATATGGAAAGCACAAAAAAAAAAAGGAAAAGAAAAAAAACTGGGAGATGACGGCGGGTGGACACAAAGCAACTGAAGCCAATTATCTGGCTTATATTGAAGCTCGTGCGCATACAGCCAAGACAGGAATGGCGCTGCTTTACAGTGGCCATTTAATAGCATTTGGAAAAGAAAAAAAAAATCTCATTTGAACATAAAATGTGACTTATCTAGACGGGCGCATTGTCATTTTTCATACTTATTCAAGCTTTCTTCACGAAACCTTGGCAGGACTCGTAACCTCCAATCTTGTGAAACAGTTTATTTCTTATTTATTGTAATATCTTTTTTATAAATTGTGTTTTTCATGATGTATTCAATTCTTTCATATCTTGTACAAAGGCCAACTTAGCGTAGAGGCTGTTTTCTCAGGGCTCTTGTGAGAAATGCGGAAAACAGCATGTTTTTTTTTTTTTTTAATGTAGCTGAACAAAATTGTTGACCGTGCTATGTTGTGCTTTGCAAGGTTTGGCTAGGCTAGGCAAGGTTAGTTTAGCAAAGGATGAGTTACACGAGGCTAAACTAAGCAAGGTCGGGTAGCATTAGGTTTAATTATGTTCAGTGATCAGGTTAGCACAGGATAAATTAAACTAGATTAAAAATGGCAAGGTTATGGTCGGTAAAGTCACGCTGGTCGAGGTTTGGTTAGTTTAGCTTATGCTCATCCATGATAGGTTAGTCAGGGCAATGCTAGGTTAGCATAAAATAGTAAAGGATTGACTCATCCAGGCTAGGTTGTCATTTAATCAGCATCAGAGATTATCTGGGACATAACCTAATCCCCATATTTTATTTTATTTTATTTTTTCAATTTACTGCCTATAAAACGGCATTGGGATGACATCGCCGTATGATGTCGAGTGTTCACTTTCAAATGGGAGACATGCACAAAGTTACAACAGCCATCGTCATCCAATGGCTGGTAATCACTCTTTATTTTGTCTTTTGTTTGTTCATTGTCTCATTCTTCCAAGCATTCGATCCATTCTGACAGACACAGAAACCCCCGTCTGCGGGGGATGAAAAGATCTCTGGCGTGCGCCTCCCAGCCGCCCCTTTCCCAAATATTTGACTTTGCCTGTGATCCGCAACCCTCCCAGGCTTCTGTCGCGCTTTTCCGCACCGCTGAACTCTGTTTCCAAAGCAGGTGTTGAAAACAAAACAAGCCGATGAGTAATCCAAAAACAAAATCAAATAGAGGAGAGAGGCTCGGTTCTTGAATTCTTATGATTTAAAAACACCCCTTCCTAAAAAAAAAAAAAAAAAAAAAACGATCAACGGCAAAATAATACAGCTGGAGGGTTGCATTTGACGGGCCAATTACAAAGCGTCAAATGATGCCGATATAAGTTTGGCTCGCTTCAGGGCGATGGTGAGTCCTTGACATGTTCTTCCTCACAACAGAACAAACATTCACAGGAAAATTGGGTTGAGGGATCAAAGTGCATCACCGACCGGCAAGAAGTGCTCAAAAATTCAGAAGGACATTTTTTTTTGTATCATTGTTGTTTGTCTATTTTACATTTTTGTGGTTGACGTTTTTACTTTGACTATTTTATATTGTTATTGTTCTTTTTGTATTACTGTTGTTTTTGGTACTCTTGTACTATTGCCGTTGGTATTTTTGTATCGTTGTCGGAATTTGGGGGATCATTGTTGTCTTTTTTTTTTTTGGTATTGTTTTTTTTTTTTAATTATTATTCTTATTTTTGTGCTGTTGTTATTATTTCTGTATTATTACAGCTGTCGGTAATTTTGTAAAATCGTTGCTGTTCTTTTGTCTACAATTTTAGTTTGTATTTATTTGTAATTGTACTCTTCTTCTTTGATTATTATTCTTATTATTATTGTATCTCTATATTTGTTATTTTTTTATTTGGGATGTGGGGACTCGTGTTTTGAGTATTTCACTTTAATCGCTTTTGAAACGTGTGTCGCAGCTCAACAAATTAGGTCACAAATAATCCGGGAACATGAAAGGTTTCTACTTGACACTCCAGAGAAAGAAGCGCTACCGGTGGCATTTAACGTCACTTCGTATTAGTAAACAATTCGTTAAAAGCGTGACAATAAAGCGACCTTGATGTCATTAAGCTTGAAGCAAAAGAATATACTCTGCAATATATAGTAGGACGAACATGGTGCAGGATCTGTAGAATCTGTCTCAAGGTCAACCACGACTGGATAAAGACAACGCAAATATAAATGTTGGTTGGTAGTGATACTTAGCAGCTTGAGTAGCAGAAATGAGCATGTTCCCATACCAACATTGTTGTAATTGTCACAAACTATCAACTTTCAGTGCACTGTGTGTGTGTTTGAAAAAAAATGAAAATGTGCTCGGTTATATTAATGACAAAAAAAAAAAAGCTGCCAGAAGTGGAACGCGATCGAAATGCAACGGGACTGCCGCATTGAGAGCCGGTCCCAGTATCCGTGTCACATTTTCCTCACGTCTTTTTTTTTTTTTTTTATTTAAACAAATTCACATCATATTGTGGCTTTTTGTACTAAATGCTCCTTGCCTATCATGCGCCATGCAGTGTCAACGTTGCATATTAAAGGCAATATACCACAAGCGCCCCCCCCCTTCCAAGTTTCATATCCACCTCGCTGTCCCCACTGGATCCATTAGCGTTTATAGGCCTGTACATTAGCCTGTGTCTGCTGCCATCCGCCTTAATGAAACAACACCGACACGATAATGTGCAAAGCAACACATCCCGACGTGTACATCACACAAACGTGTCTTTCGTTTTATCCGATTCTGATCAGCCCGATCATCAACAATCTGCATGTAAAAAAAAAAAAAAACTGTCATTAGCTGACAGTTCCATTGTTTGAGGGTACTTTAGGATTCTTAATTAATTAATTAGTCCGAACATTCCGAGTCCAAATGATCCAACATCTGCAGTCCTGCAGCACGCAGACAACAGCTGCTAGTGAAGACCTAGACAGTGGTATTAAAGGTCACGACCTTTCTAAGAGCCTTCAAGCCTCAGCACACACGTTGATGAGGTCAGCTCGGCAAGCATTTTCAATCGCACGTCTCACTCGCCACCTCTGTGCTCATTTTCTTTCTTCCAACAGGCTGGCGCAGATGTTCTCCCGACAGCGCCCACGTCGCGCCGAGCTTCTCGTCACCGTCGCGCATTTGAAATATGTAAAAAACAATATGCCGGGGAAACGACAACAGCGGTTTGGTTTCCTCCCACCAGAACAAGAGGCGCATTGGTGAGCGAAATTGATGCGACAATTAGTCACATTTCAAATCCTCTGCTCCATTAGCGGAAAAGCTGCTGCATGCCGTGTGAGTCCAAACGGAAGCTTGCCAGAAATACACTTTTGCATCATCATCTCCATGATGATGATGATGATGATGATGATAACCTTTTACTCGGCAGGTCTAAATTCCCTCTAACGATATTTGAGTGCCTTTTTATCATTTTAGTTTCACTGTACAATGGTGCCTTGAGACCCTTCTGGTGTGCATGAGTTGGCCACAGGGGTCAGTATAACTCAGTCATGAAAGAAGAGTTTCACAATTAGCGTAAGTGACTCCGTAAGCTACATTTTTTTTCTCTGTAGAGGATAAAGAATATATGACTGGAAGTATCTGTTGCTTAATGCATCGTAACACCGCCATATAGGTGCTATTCCTTAGCAAGCTAAGGCGTCTTGCATTGTGTGTTAGCATCAAGCGGAAAGAAAGGTTGTGTGTTTTTAATAGACGTTTTATTCTTATTAAGTTTTTAGTTCAAAACAAAACATGTAATTGTTTTTTTTTTAAATTTTTCGTTTTCCAGTTCTACTGCTTAAAACTGCTTATTGCAACTGAGTGTTGCAATAAGCAGTTTTCTGAACGTATAGATTCAATTTTTTTTCTTTAAAACGCTTACACAGGGGGCACTCCAGTCTCGAGTCAAGGTACTGCTGTTCGGATGTAAGGCAATGTAACTCCTGAGTCGGAACTTGTGTCAATCAGTCACAGCGCACGAGTAGCATCAATCTCGCAACAAAAGGGCGCAAAGAATGCGGGCCGCCGCCGAGCCGTCAGTCGCGCCGCATTAGGAGACAGCTCGGGTCAGCGCTGGTAGTCAGAGGTTAAAGCCATTACGAGCGAGCCGACTCAACTCGCCCACCTCTGACCCTTATTTCGCAAACACGCTCTTGGTCATTGCGTCCGGGCGGCTCTTGGGCCACGGCAGGTGTTTTAATCTCTTGAGCTCTCCTGTGAAAGCTCAGAACTATAATTCAATTCAGATGGAAAGAGAAATTGGTTGCGCTGACAGTCGCATCGCAATATATTAGAGAACAATGGTCAAGTTGATTTATTTCAGACTTTGAATTCAAAAAGTGAAATTTACGTACAGTAACGCGGACATATAGTTGAGTCCTTAAACTCAGAGGAAAATATTTTTCAGAAGGCTAATTCTGACCTAATTTCTGTTTTTAAAATGATTTTGATCGCTTCTCATGTCATATTCGACAAATGTAGTCATCCGCATCATAAAAAAAAAAAAATTGTGAAATATTTCCCTCTGAACTGCACTTGCTCAAACTCAATATATGAAGTTTGATGAAGTATTATGCCTTAGGTACATATTAAAAAGCAGGGTTGCACGATATATCCAAAAAATATACATCGGCGCGATGATGGCACGTGCAATATGTTTTTCACAAAGATGTGCGACCCATTTTATTTTGTACTCGATATAACGAACACTTTTTAATGTCCCTTCTAGTAACTTAATATTTACTGACAGCAAAGGTGTATTTAATATCGTGCCCGTTGTGGCAATAATCCACATTGAGTAAAAATGGTTCCTATTTTAATAAGTCAAATGAGCCCTCCTCCTTTCATTTCCCCCCATCTTCCAAATACATTACACTTGCCGTTCTTTTATTTTTGATGAGGGAGGGGAACAAGGGCTCCAACCTCGCTGCACTCTCAGCCTTATGTTTTAATATTTCATGGCCAACGTGCAGTTATACCCATGGAACGAACGCGCCCGCGCCCGCACACGCGCGCGCACGCACACAAGCAAGCAATTCACTGCTGAGAGGAGGTGTCCCTAGCAAATGCTAATTGAACTAGTCCACGGGTCAGCGAGCCTTTCTGTTTTCCCCTCCTCCGGCAGATCCATTCTGACGGGCAAGGGAGCGAAGCCACTAAAGGAAGTTTTTGCTTCTCGCTGTGCTGCAAGGAACACTCCGAGGTCGTACGGGAAACCAAGCGGGTGGGGGTGGGGGGT
>NW_017805148.1:574752-603955 GCF_001891065.2 Hippocampus comes | reverse complement strand
GGGGGGGCGGGGGGCGGGGGGTGGGGGCAGCCCGAGCCAGAAAGTCGAGAGTTTGTTTATGAACCAGCGGGCATCTGTCTGTTTATGTGAACCTCTTAACTGTTATTGCCTCGCTCACAGTGGATTAACGTGTCACTGACTCATCATACGGTGGCGGACCTCAAATGTTGATTCCATCCACGACGAAGCTCGTAACCGACTTGCCAGTTTTTTGTTTTTTGTTTTTAAATTCAGTCTTTCTGCAAATTTAAACAAAAATCTGAAATCTAACCACGTTTTTTTTTCAAATATATAATTAACCAAAAGTAAAGAAGCCACGAATACTAACATTGAAACAATGTTTTTGTGAATGAAATGAAACACGAGAGTGCTTTTAAAACATAACACCCACCCATGATTCATTACAAAACATACATTTTCAAATTATTGTACGGCCAGTGTTTACTGTAAACATAGAAATGTATTACAATGATCTCAAAATATGATCGGCCTTCACATTTACACCGTGGAAAACTATAGCGCCCCACCATTTTGTGGCCACCGGTGGAACTACACCCAAAATGAATGCAGCCCAACAACAAAATAGGGTCATACGTAACTGCACAAAAAAATATATATATTCGAAAGGGCATGACTACAAATCTAGAATCCGTAATGGATGGAGGTTTACTGAAAAAAAAAAAGTTATTGAAAAAGTGAGCCAAATCTCACGGGGCGGTGAGTATGCGGAGGGTCGGTGTATATGTAACAAAGGGAGAGACCATGTGAAAACACTGGCCTCCATGTTACCACAATGTTTAGTTTTGTTTTTACATCCGTGTCTGTAAAATTCCTCGTGGTGAACAATGTTCTCACTGTGCAGGTGAAGGGTAAATGGAAAAAAACAAAACAAAAACAAGGATGTTTTTGAATACACTTACCTTTGTTTGCGATGTGTCAGGAAAATATGAAGAGCGTGGGAGAGAGAGAGAGAGAAGAAAAGTCAAATTAGCAAGTGAGCACAAATCAACAACGACGCACACGAATGAAAAGCATAGCATCGTGTCTTTGTGGTATCAAGTTTTTGTATGCGGATATATTCCATAACAAGCAAGGGAAAAGAAGAAGCGGGACAAACACCGCTCCCCTTTCAGAGCATCCCGGGAGGAACATATGTTTCCGGGAGCACCATCAAATATGTTTTCAGAGCGGGCCAAACGCTTTTAATTAGCCTCGACTCTATTTGTTTTCATTTGCGTGATTTATCCCCTTTCATTTGGCAGCTTGCTAACATGTCCCAGACCAGGGAGGCCAACGTAGCCTGGGGGTAAAAGGATACGTATGGCCGGCTCTTGAAAAGAGCGGCGCGAGCTCGTGGGTTTTATTGGAGCGGCGTGGAGGCCACCTGTCGTGCGGATAGACTCCGGGAATACCAACGGACGCGCTTGAGCGGGGATATTGGCGTATGATCCTTTGGGTAAACACATTTTCTTTGATGCAAAGGCCTCAAGGGGAGCGAGAGGTATGAGAGAGATGAAGGTGGGATGTAGCCTAAAGACCTAACGATGGCTTATTAGATATTTGGACAAGCGTTTTCGGACCACATAAAGCTCTCATTGCCGGAGGGGAAGAGAGGGGCTTGATGCTTTTCGGGACTCCGTAGTACAAACGCTTGTATGGCTAACATCTGGCCTGATGAAGAAAAATCAATCATGAGCTAACATCTGCATTATCCACAACTGTGGTTCTCAAACCGGGGTCTTCAGACAGTCCACAAAATGGCTCTCCTGGGTCTAAAATGATGTTGCATCATTTTTTAAAATGGCATCGCTACATATGGGAACCAGAATGCTGAACCAGTGGCTGGCAGCGTATTCAATTTGTTTATCACGACGACATCGCAATTATATTACGAGACGGTACCCGTTTGAGGTCCCGTGACGCAAAATGTTTCCGACCGACACAAGCATAACTTTCAAAACAGACAAAGTAAACGTTTGACCTGGATTCTTCACCGGTTGCCTCGAGCATTTAAAGCGGCAACGCAAATAAAGGGGCAGCAAGGTAAAACACGTTAAACACCAGAAGGCCTTAAAAGACAAACAACGCACCTCTGTTCAGCTTTTGATCGATGGATATCATTATTTTTCTTTATGTCTACAGACCGGATCTGTCTTTCCTCAAACGTCTCCCCTCCAGCCGCTGATCAAGCTCCGGCCGAGCCCGCAGGCCAAGAGGGAGGGGTGTCTCAGGACATCAATACGGTGGGGGGTGAACCAGCAGTGTTAAGATTTAAAAGGAGATGTAAGTGGTCTCCATTAGAATGTTTGTAGCCCAAGGGGCTTTGAGGGTGGGTGGGGGCTGATGAAGCCGAAGTGCAAAGGGACAGGAGATGAGGTGCCCCTGAGACATGACACCGAGGTGGTGCAGGGGAAAATGAAGCCAGAGGGCGATGCGACGAGGGCGGCTCGGCCCCCCAAATGAAAGCGGAGGCTATTTACCGCCTAGCCTGGAGACACGGGGCAGGAAATGAGAGCGCACAAAAGGGCCCGTGTTACAGTAGCTTCACAGTCTAATCAAGAAGCACAGGAATTGCAGTTAAGACTCATGTGCTGATCCAATCATGACGAGAGAATTTTGCTCGACATAGTACTCCTGTATGAGCTCCTTAGAGCAAAAAAATAAATAAAAATGCTGACAGCTGGTTGTGACTGGCCAGACTGTTGGAAGGTTTAAATGTGCCACGGAGCAGATTTTAACACAACCTATGCTAATGGACCTGTCAGGAGATGATGTCGGATCGTCCAGCGTCACATCCCACCAGTTAAAACCGCCTTCGCTGTCGCCTTTGGTGGCTTCAAAATGCACCTTAATGGTTTCCTAAATGACGTTTGGAGGTTACAAACCAACTCCCGTGCCTGCGAAAGACGGAACTGAATAAGGTTTGTTTTGGGGTTTTTTTTGGGCGGGAAGCTGGACCGAATTAAAGACGTTTGCATTCATTTCAATGGGAGATGATCATTTAAGTTCCAAGCGTGGTCACAGAACAAATTCAACTCAAGGCCCCACCGTACTTCAACTTCAAAAGCGATGCTAGTTTTTGCCAATTTCAATCTAACAACCTTTTTATTCACCGATCCAGCGTTTTTAATTCAATTTTCCCATGAGGAGTAACGCCCTGGCCCGCACTGCTTGGCAGCGCAATAAGTAGAGGTCTCAACCCAGCACTTTAATAAATGTGTTAATTCCGAGTGCGGCGGGCGGAGACAATGCCAACGTGGGAGATGAGTTCCCCACCATTCATTTCCGCCGTCTGTCTCACGGTGGGAGCGGGGGAGCGGGAGACGGGCCGCAGGGGGGAAATGAAGACCATACATCAGGCCGAGGCACCCCGGCGAGTCTGACATGGCTTCGGTCCGCCTCGGGTTCATGTAGACACGCTTACTTAAAGACTTACTTGAAGAATATAGACTACGATATTAGAATAACATTTAGGGGAAGATTGATTTCACATGCTGATTTGATCGGAACTTCCAAAGCCATTATGCTAGCGAATTCAACGTACAGTACAGCGTGCGCGCGGACGTCGGCTGCATATTAACAACATCCCCATGGAGATTCCACTTCCACTCAACCTGAATGTTTCTATTATTAAGCGGCGCAAACGAAATCCTGGAGGTAAGACCATCCGCGCTGAATAACAAGTCTTTGTCTAATTACATCGCCGGTGATCGCGAACAACAAAGACGGGGAAAAAGGGACGTGCAACTTGCCATGGCGGTTAGATGAGCTCATTAGCGTTGCCTGTGACCACCCCGATGGCAACATGATAATCACATTACAAGTACGCACTTTTTCGAAGCACCGGCACCTGTGAGTGATGGAAAATGAGATGTTTAAATATACACCTAGGCTACTTGAAATGTTTACCTTATTTAATCACGTTAAAAAAGAAGAACGGTACTGCAGAACTGTGTTGAAGGAAAAGTGGGCATGTACTTCAAGGGAATCAGAATTTTAGTTTGACGGCATTAAGATTTTTGGAGGGGAGGAAAAATAACATTCATAGAAGAAAAAAAAAAAAAGGATGGACTCCAAAACCTGCTTTGAAGAATTTTATAAAGGAATTTGTCAATTAACAGCAACTCAGTTCATGGACTAGAACAGCAAGTGACTCGTCCAATGTTTGTTCAGTTACTCCGTTTTTGCTTTGACTTTGACATTTTAGCCTGAAACAATAGTTTTTCACCCACCAAATAAATGGTTTTAGTCCCCACGGGAACTCAGAAGCCCCTTTGTGTCATTTCACCCGATTTTGGTTCAGGTACTGCATTTTTTGCTGGAGTTTTAAACCATTCCTTCCTTGAAACTCACGGTTGTTGTTTCTAGTCGAGTTCAATTCATAAAGGTGAACAGAAAGGACGCTCCAAAGTTTTTTTTCAGAGCAATATTAACGCAGGGCTCAACCCTTCTGGAACATATCGACGGCAGATTTCCGCGGTCAGGAACCGTCCCTCGGCGACGTTTTGATCATTGACGTTTGCTTCGAGAAAATCCATGTTTTCCACGATTCAACTCAACAGACTGGGAGGTTAAAGGTCACCTCCGTCACATCTGGGAGACTTCAGAAAAGCCTGTCATTCCTGAGCGGCATGCACTGTAAACACAGAGCGCCATCGTCGTCCCTCCCCACCCCTTGCCACATAAACACACAACACGCAAAAGTTTCAGGTTGCGGGCCATCGATAAGGCTCAACGCCGCCCCGGCTTGCGTCACCAAGTTCAGCTGCCTTTTAACGGCTTTTTTCAAACCAGACTGAAAGCTTTTGTCTTGACTCTCGCTCCCCAGTTTGTTTAAACAAGTTAATTAGCGGTGCTTGATCTGACGGGAGGCCGGTGCCTCTCTGAGGTCTGTCGCACATCACAGCGCCACTCATGGGGGGGGGGGGGACAAAGACACGCTAAGCTCATCTCAACAGACCGGCGAGGGACGACTTGACTAAACATGTTAACAAAAGGAGCAGACCATCCAGACAGTTTGAAGTTACCTCTCAAAGTTCCAGGGGTACTTCGCGGCATGATAATATACAATTACATGTCATTAATGCATTTATAGCGTATACAAAGGACTCGTCTGGCATTAGGACGATGCCAAACACTTAAAACCAAACAATCATTGATACAACACACTGTAAACTTCAGATTTCACCCAACCACGTATAGACGCATTGCTTCTCGTCAGTAGTGTTGCGCTACTGGCACTGCCTATATGTTCTGAACCAATCTCCAGAGTAATAGTGGAAAACCGGAGCATAAATAATGCACCATTTCTGGGGTGAGTTTCAAGCAACATGAGTATCACTCAAACAGGCCGCAAGAAAGAATTTGGACAGTAGCTGTGGGCTTTTGGGGAAAAAAAAAACAAGATATTCGAGAGCAAAAAGTAAGTAGAAAGTGTAAAAAGACAAATGATCCACATTGGTAATGGAAATTCATCAGAAGAGATAATACAGGATCTATTGGCAGAATACATTATAATATTAATTCTTTTTTTGGGTGGGGGGGGCAGTGATTTTTTTTTTTTTGACTTGAGAGCCGTCGTTTGTCATTAGCATGTCGTTATTAGCATGCATGTTCTTTCATTTTTTTAATTGATAAACAGTGGAACCTCTATTGAACATAATTTTCGAGGACAGAAAATTGTGTCGTCCGGTGAAAGTCCACGAAAAAAATCCCGTTTGGCCAATAGCTGCCAAAGTCAAAACTGGCCACTGTAAGCGCAATCAACAGACAGAAACTGGTGAAAGCTATGATCAGAGAGCTACAGTACAGACATGTCTTTGTGGCGGCCATGTTGGCCGTGGCAACAGTTCCATCAAAGGCAAACAATATAAAGCGAATGGTCATGTATTCGTTTCGCATTGCTGTAGGCAAGAATCTCAAAAGGAGTGCGTTTAATCTTATCTACGGCATTTGTTTAATGGAGGGAGCTCGCGTGTACTCGTCTCGCAAACATGCGATATATGTTACAGTACATAGTCGCTGTTTGTCAAGCCCTTCTACAATGGCATTTAATCATAACAGAGGTGAATAAACTCCATTACCACTTAAGATGGCGACGTAATGTCGACACTTCCTCGACAATTTATTTGTTTTAAGGGAGACGGAGGGGCAGAGCTACGACTCGCATGGAGAATGTCAAGCGACGAAGAGATAAAGGGGATTTATAAAATGAGAGGTATGACCAGAGGTCTCGTCTCTGGAGTGATGGAGATGCATGAGGAGAAACCGTCTGACATCCTTGTTCAAAGCAGGAGCGAGGGCAATCCGGGA
Organism: Hippocampus comes; assembly: GCF_001891065.2. Classification (NCBI taxonomy): domain Eukaryota; kingdom Metazoa; phylum Chordata; class Actinopteri; order Syngnathiformes; family Syngnathidae; genus Hippocampus; species Hippocampus comes. The sequence goes on along the minus strand of NW_017805148.1, from coordinate 597,643 downwards.
TGCCGGATTGCCGAGAAGGAGATGTCAAGCGAGCGTGTTGACAGCTGGGGGAGCTTGTGGTGGTGGTTGGAGGGGGGGAAGTTATTGATTAAGAGAGTAAGGAGGAGGCATTGGAAGAGAGCCTGGCAAGAGGGAGGAAAAAGGTAGAGGTAAGAAGGCGAGGATGAAAAGAACAACGGAGGCGAGGGAAGTGCAACAAGGGGAGTTGAGTGGGGGTTCACTCTCGAGTGGAAGGGATGGTTGCTTTTGGGGAAGCGATGCACCGGCATTGCCAGTTCCACATAATGACTGCTCACCCCTTGGGATCGTGACTGGAAGAGTGGTGTCATTCCGGCACACCCCCTGCTGTCCCGCCGTGTACGGGGGGTGGGCGCCACAGGATTCCCATCCTAATGACTTGTTTACATTCACATCAAAACGGCTTGGAAATGTCGAGATTCCCCAAACGTGTCGGGAACTGTTCGGGATTTTAGCATCAACGGTTAAATCCCTGCTATCGAGCTGTGTCACAAATAGCAAGAAAAAAACAAAAAAAAACACGTGAGTGACAGCTGTCGTAATCCAAGCATTTCAGTGCCGAAAAAAATAAAATAAAATAAAAATAGGCCTTGAGTTGGTTAATGCCGCTCCCTGATTGTCAAACTAAAAGAGAATTACACATTGTGCATTTCATCAATCACGTAACTTAATACTTACATACGAAGGAATTGGCTTGCTCACGATTAACATCAATCTCGATGATTCGATTAAAAAAAAAATATGTCATGCCAATACAAATATTGACTTCATAACCCGTAATAATAACAATTGTGGTTTGTTAACTAGCGTTTGTTTTTTTTTGTCTTTTTAAAGCTACTCAGCCGAGCATAAATCTAAAACACGCAGCGTAGTGCTTTCCGATTGGCCGGCACTTTGCCGCCCTCTTGTGGCATCTTCGGTCAGCTGCGCGGCGACTCGGGAAGCATTTCTCCCGCTCGAGTTCGTCACGAAGACGCAAGCGCCGAGGTTATCGCGTATCAGTCTTCTTTAATGACCGAGATTAATGTTAAGTAGCATTATGGTAATGGAGGCAGCAGGCCTATTCCCACTTTATTAAATAAAGCTGCTGGAAAATGAATGCGATTATGAATTTGGAAGTTGTTAATGGAGCGTGGCGGGGAACAGTGTTGACTATTCTACTCTGATATGATGATCGGGGTTATATTTCACGCACATGAGCATACTCGCTAGACGGGAGTCGCATCTAATGTCTAATCTGGAATCACAGCGGGGGGCTTTTAATAAATGTGTCTTGCGCGCTGAAGTACATCGCGAGAGACAAACTAAGAGGAGGTGAATGCCGTTGAAATCGACTCATCTTCAAATCCTGCGATTCGCAGAGGACTTTCCACCCGCAGCGGAGTGTTTGGTCAACAGCAAGGCAACGCAGTCCTCGTACATTTGAATGTGAAAGTGGTCCATGACACAAAAAAAAAAAAAAAAAGGTCGGGGAACACTGCACTGCGCTGCAAAAACATCAATGACGTCAACAACGAATCGACTTTGAGTTTCCTCACATTGTAGTTGACTACAAAAAAAATCTTGAGTCATCCAGCCGCTCATTGGGGATTTCCATCATCCTCAAACCCCGGGGGTCCATATTCATTGGAGGTCTTAGCCCAGCCCTTTTCCAAAAGCTTTCAAATGGATTTGTCTAGCAAACTGCAGTTTCTCTGTTTCCCGTTGAGAGTCCCGGGTGGATCGTTACAGGACGAAAACAGGAAGGAAGACTTGTGGCAAACTTGTGGCATGAGGGTCAAGCTCATGAAACGACATCTTGGAATATACAATAAGATTTCTCCTGGGAAGTTCTCATGGTTGCCCTCAAGCTCGCTCCCCCCCCCCCGGCCCCTTCCTTTACACCTCTTTCCTTCACGTCCCCAGAGTCTCAGACACCAGTGCACTTAACCTCAACAGGCCTCCTCCCGTACTCAGTTTGCCCTCGTCGTGGCATCACATCAAATCAGCGGCTACGTAGCTTGCAGTATAAATAATTAATGGAAGAACGGGGGTGGTGGGAGCCATTAGGGTCCCTACTCCCTCTTTGCCCTGGTACACACGTAAGGGGTTTTCAAATCTTAAAGGATTTAAAAACTAAATAAATAAATAAATAAAAACAGACAAACTCCACACATAAAGACAGAAAATCGGGAATTTTACAATTTTACAGTCTCGGCGCAGAGCAGCACACACATTAAGATTCCGTCCCACCAACGATGGACTTTATTTCAAAGTCCACCAAGGCAGGAGCCTCGTGTGATCACACGTGAGTTCTCAAAAAAAAAAAAACAAGAACGGAAACTCGCCGATATGCGCGGATAATACCGAAGCAGACCAGAGGAGAGGGCGTTGAAAAATGACATTGCCGTCAGAAAATACTTCTTCCAGACTACGAAATGAACTTTTATGAAAAAGAAAAGAATAATTATCAACGGGTAGGACATTTAGTTTTATTCACCGGTACATCCTTGTTCATCAGTGAGAGCGTTTGATTGGCTACACTGTCCCTGGCCTCAGTTCTCAATAAGTAACTTTGCTACGTCGACCTTCCCGAAAAAAGGAAGGCCTTCCTGTCGCTACCTCAGCCCCCAAGTGTCACTTTCACTTTACATTCTCCTACTGGGAATCCCGCACCAATTATTTGGACGACATCACACACTTCTCCTCCTTGCTGCAAGAAAACAACGACAGCAAATACCACGTCTTTGGGGAGCCTTCCAATACAGAAAAGGAAACACATCTCTGGATCTTGGACAACATTCCACTGGAGGATTAACGGAGTCAGAATACAACCCTGAAATACCTCCTGACTGTTAATTGAATACGCCGAGATAAACATTTGAGAGTGCTTCCCTTTCTTTGAATAGATATAGCCCGGAGCCAGGTTACACGAGGCGGCACAATTGGATAAAGAGATAAATCAATGGTGTAAGTAGATTACACGCCAGCGTCGATTTCTTTAAACATACCTCTTGATATTCTCCAACGCGAGCGAGTGAGAGAGCGAGAAAGAGAGAGAGAGAAAGAGAGACAAGCCAGGAGCATCCTGATGACACACACATAGATACACACTCTGTTTATTGGATATTAAGACTGGAGAAAAAAAAAAAAAAAATCGGCAGTCTATTCAACGTGGACAAATACAACGAGCGACCGGTACCGAGGCTCGAACAAGCCATGACGTGCAGGGATGTCAAATGAATTTTCAGTCTTGGTTTCTCTCAGGATCTCTTTGATCATCGTATACAGTGGGACCTCGAATTACGAACATCTCTTCATACGAAATTTTCAAGTTATGAAACGTCTCAACAGGAAAATATTGCCTCCCGTTACGAAAGAAATTTCGAGATACGAAAGGTAAAAATACAGCGTGGCCTTCTCGTCGCAGCTCTGAGTTTCCTGAACGCAACATACTTATAGCTGCTCGGCCATTGGCTATGACCTAGCATCATCCTGGCATCCCATTGGCTAAGAGATATTTTGTTGCATTTTTATGCTTTAGGAAACATTTATGTCTGAATTTTTTGGGGGGTCTTGGAACGGATTAGGGCATTTACATGGAAAACGCGTCTTTACTTACAAAATCTTCGAGTGAAGAAATTTCTTCCAGAACCAATTCATTTCGTAAGTTCAGGTGCCACTATAAATGTAAAATCGCATGAAATGACCTCTGCATGTTTGTGCCTGCATTTCGTTATGAGACTGAATAGGATTTAATACGATACAGTGAGACCACAACAAAGAGAATTGCAATATGGCGAAAGACGACTGAAAAAATATTTTTTCTTCATCGTTTTAATTTTCAAACCACAAGCAGAACTCGATCAACTTGCGTCTCCTTATAATGTGAAGTCCCTCTCTTCCTTTGAACGTGTTTTGCATATTGGCAGAGAGCTGACTATTTGCTCTCTTTTAGATTCTACCCCCCCCACCCCCCAAAAAAAATAAACTTTCAGAAGTGGGTTCATGTTGCTTTGCGCAAGCATTTCTAACATTGGCAGTGACGCGGTGCTGGAAACCCACCGACACGGTGAAGGGATTTCATTTCCTGGCATTTGGAATCATCATATAAATTAAAAATGGAAAGCCGAGATCAAGCCAGGGCACTTTTTGGCTCCATACTACAGCCGTCCAACACTGCACCTTACAGCTATTGCCGGCAATCTCTGGACACAGAACCTTATTCATTATTCAGGTAACACGGGGGCCGAATCAATTTCCTGCCCCGGAGTCCTTCTCCTCGACGCCGCTGTCCGCTCACCTCACCTCTCACCTGTCTCCGCTTTTTTTTTTTCCCTCTCTTAGATCAACATTCCGCGCCAAATGCGCAACGAAACCGGCCCTCATTTTCAGGGCGAATTTCAGGAGTTCCCCAAGTCGGAGCGGGTTTCGGGTTTCGCGTAAACACACCTTGATCCTTAAATCTCCCCTAAGCCTGTTTCAGTTTCAAACAGCGGGACTGCACAAACACTTGCCGGCTGGCTGGCTGGCTGGCTGGCTGCGGTAGACGTCGTGTACAATCTGAGTGGAAAGGCTCCAGAAGAATTAGTATGACTTGCGCATGTGTTGGAATATCTGAGCTGGTGCCCTGCCTACAGGGACCTGCTCCTTTAGACACATTTTCACCTCATCTGCGTTTAAGGACATTAATATTGCACCAGCCTCCGTGGCGGGGTTAAATGGATGACTCAAAGAGAGGAGGAAGGGGGGGGGGGGAGCCAAGGCTTGTGGCGGTGATGGTGGGGTCTGAATGTCAAATTCAATCCCTTCACCCCCCTTCATTGCCTCTCGCTCTGCTTTACTTGCCGTCTCGCGCTGATCGGCTACGACAAGAGACATTTTTGGTGGGGGCGAGTAAGGGACGGGAACAAGGGGACCACAGTACGAGCATGTGTTTTCTGTTTTTTTTTGGGGGGGGGGGATACATGATAGAGTTACAAAAGCATAATAACGGAGCATTAAGAATTCTGCCCATTGCGTGGAATGGGTTGTGGATTCATTGTGGAGGATGGCGAAACGGAATGCACAACTTGGCCAAAACCGGCAGAGATACTCCTGAATCGGTCTTGACTGGATTCGCTGTCTGAAGAAGACGAGCATCGTGATGTCACTGAAGGCCCTAAAGACAAATTGAAATCACAATAACAGCAACGGCAATACAGCTTTATATTCCACCTTCCAACACGGAGGAGGTTTTGTTTTGTTCCTGGGTTTCTTTGCCATATGCCGGCACAGGGTGAATTTAATCCGTGCAGGGTATGTTGAACACACAAGACTATCAGGGCGATATGTGATATCCGGTGTCAGAGTGCTTGATTTCCGTCATGCCGCTTTGCTATATCCGACCCAGGATGTGTTAAATCTTTGTGGATGAAAGTGAGCATTCATGAGGGTAGTCATGTGCTGCCTGGGGGTCAGGAAGCTTGAGCTCGGTCATGTTCTGGGGCTGCTTTGCCACCTCTGACACTGGATGTCTCGGATGTGTGCAGGCTATCGTGAAAACTCAACATTATCGAGACATTCCGGAGCAAAATCTGCAGCCCGGCTTAAGCAAGACTTGGTTCTTTTAAGTACTGGGGCTGCTTTGCTAAATCCAGCACTGGGTGGCTCTCCCGGAACGGCGCTATTCTCAGACATCAGCCTTTTATGGTTACTCTTGCAATTAATTCCCCATCACTGGATCACCAATCACAAATGAATTCATCACCAGGATGAAAAAAAAAAAAAAAAAAGCACGACTCGAGGGCCCGGGGAGACTGACATCAGCGAGGTCACCCCGAGGTTAAGTTAACATGCATACAAGCTCCTGAAAAATTAAAGGCCGCAGCTCACGGAAGCTGTGCTCGGAGCACCAAGTGGCAAGACCTCGATGGGCGGTAGGGGGAAGTTCACCGTAGGTTGCGCGCAGACAGGGAGACAGAGAGAGAGAGAACTGATGTTCTTCTACATGGATAACCCTGCAACACACATTCAGACATGCGCGCTCAATCTTCCCGCACAGACGACAAAAAAAAAAAAAAACTCAAGTGATTGAGAGCTCAGCGAGGTGAACAGCTGCAGCGCGAACGGACAGACGCAATGCCGCTACAACCGTCTCATAAGTCTTTGTTTTCTCGCCCTCTGCATCGACACGTGCGCACAGGCGGCGGTTCACTGAGTGCGCGCTGTCGGCGATGTCCCGGGTGTTGATATTTCCACTCCAAAGGTGTCAGAACGCCAATTACAAATGTGTTGGGATGTCAATTAGAAAGAGCGATCGTGTGCGCCGGTGCCAACATGATGGAAGGCAAACAAGAGACTGACTACTCGGAACAGAAAAAAAATAGAAGTAAGAATAGTATTTAGACAAACGAACCATTGACACTCACATTGATGCCAATGGACAAATGACGGTCTTCACTTCAACTGAGGACCACCGCACGTCGCCCAACGTGGCCGAAATGTAACATAATATGCGCTCCGACAGAAAACCCTAAACCAGTGGTCCCCAAACTACGGCCCGCGGGCCGGATCCGGCCCGTCTCCGCATTTGGTCCGGCCCCCTGAAAATACCACAGAGTATTTTGATTTATTTTTCATCGATGTGGATTTGTCTTTGATCACAAAGTTGGGCTTTTGCAATAAAATGTTCCTTAGTTCTGAACCGTTTTCATTATTAACTATTAATTAGTAACTATTTCATAAACACAGATACAATAAGGTGACATTTGGTGCATCTTTCTGTGCCGTTATCTGGCAACGGCAGAAAAAAAAAATCCGAAACCGGCCCCTCTCTCAGAGAACGGGATCATGGCGAAAAGGTTCGGTAAGAGAAAAATAGAATGCAGGGTATTTTACCCAAAGTGGACAAATGATGTTTTTGTTTTTGTTTCTTTCAGCGCAAAGAAACGTCTGTCAGTCTCATCTGTCAAGAGGCGGCTTCATTTTGTGTGAGTTTCTGGAAAACAATCCATTTTTACATTTCCGTACTCTTGCGGTCACCCTTTTTCTGTTCCAGACTGACCCCGGCCCCCCCATCACAGAAGCGAAAGCTTATGCGGCCCTCACAGGGAAAAGTTTGGGGACCGCTGCCCTAAACCATAAAAACATAGCGTGATTGTCAACGAAAAAAAACGGCAACAAAAGGCAAGAGTGGGTATGACTTGACTTTTTAGGACAAGGCGCCCGCACCCGCAGCGGCTCCTCTTGTTGTCTGTTGTCTGTTTAAGAGGGAGGAAATTTCATCTGTGCTGTATGTGCGCATTTGACAAGAAAGTTGGACTTGATACTTGAAGTGACGCTGAAACGTGACTTGGGGCAATTTTTAACGGAACCACCCGCTCTGCATATTTAATGAGGTCCCATATTTGCCCCAATCAGCAAACAGGATGTGACGGCACATCCCCCACTGACGAGAGGCTACAGACTAATGCACGGGTGTCAAAGTCAAGGCCCGGGGGCCAGATCTGGCCCCGCCACATCATTTTATGTGGCCCGCAAAAGCAAATCAAGCATGTCAAGTTCCATGATGCCTGCTAAAGTCTGAACCAAAATTTCAAATTGTCATATGTAATACACAATGACAGTCATTATTCTTGATTTGTGATTTTAAAACTAGTTCTTCATCAATTTGTTGTGTGCTGCGTATGTCATATGTGGAGGTGTTTAAACATTTATATGGTTTCCCAAAATTCAGAACGGCCCTCCAAGGCAAACTGTAACTACGATGTGGCCCGCGACAAAAATGAGTTTGACACCCCTGGACTAATGCGTCTGTTATTCGGAGAAAACAGCAAGCTGCCAAGTCCGTTCTCACCTATCGACGATGCTGCTGCATTCCGCCTCGGCGCACTTTTGTCCAATCTCTTTTCAAAGAAGTCTCCAAGAGACAGTCGGCCACATTTCCAAGCATGCGTTGCGAACCACAATAAAAGATGCCGCCAAGTTTGTGGGCCAGCGCATGCACGAGGTCCTCGGGGTACCCGTGAAAGATATCCAGCATTGCCATTTTCATGACCACGCAGGACGCAGGTGGCAATATTGAAGCATTCATCATTCAAAATTCCATTCCTGCCTTTGCTCATTTTTCTTCTCCTCCAAAATCTACTACGCCACTGTTGAGAATGAATGGAGCGCCTCACTTTCTGATCACGCTACTTTTAGATTTCCGATGAGGAACTTGTCATTCGAGAAGAGCTGCTTTTGGACCCCAAAAATTTGAATTCGAAAAAAAAAAAAATTGCACAGACGACCACGCTGGCCTACACACAATACAAAGAATAGAAAGAACAGAACTTTTTTTTTTTTAATTGGTAAAAGAATAATATATTGTGTTGGTCCTGAAAATCAGTATGCGGAACTCAGCTTTCAAAACGGCTTGCCGTGAATTAGTTCACAAAAGAATCTTGTGCTTGTTTGCCCGTTTGCTAGTTAGCAGCCTGCTTCGCGATTCACATCGGATGACTCCATCTTGCCACTGATTGCACCAATTTTGATCATTGAAAACTCGAAATTGTCCGTAAATGCGCAACCCTAATGAGGACACGCTGTTGCTTACAAATCGATATCAATAAATTCCACAAATGCTGCATTGCTTCCCCGCGAGTTCCCCGAAATGATGTGTTAGCTAATCCATCATCGCGGAAATAAAAGGAAGGCTCTCAGCACACACGGAAAGAGCAAACCTAAAATTATCAGCCATCGGGAATCGGTAGGAAGTGCGGAAGTGCGTTGGGGGAGGTTGAAAATGACGGCGAGAGTGTCATATATCCTTCCACCTCCGGGCTAATTGACAAGATAATTACACGAGCGAGGCGACGGTCGACAAGTGACACTCGGGGGCTGCTGGAGTGTCTGCAAATGCTTTTCGGAGGGAGCGGCGGCTAAGTTTGTGCACATGTTGTCAAGAAGTGTTCATTATGCCCACAGCTGTATTTGCTCATTTTTGTCATGGGCAAATTCGGCTGGAAGAGAACTACTCCAATACGCGATAGGGTTTTTAAAATGAGGTTTTGCTTTTGCAGTGCAGTGCAAAAAAAATGTTTTATTTGTTAAATGCTGTTGGCAGAAACTAAATAACCAAATGGGACAAATTTACATCAATGGATTTATTGGTGTGAAAGTGAATGTCAAACTAACATTTGGGGGATTCAAATGACTTGTGTATGTGATTTTTGCCTTTATTTTTCTTTTTAAAACAGTATAAAATAAGATCAAGATGATGATATTCAAACATTCACAAATTTTTAATCACCCAATTAAAAAAAAAAACAGCAAATTTTCCTCTCTGCTGTAAAGTTAAACAAATATGACGACAAAGTATTGAAAAATAAAATAAGTTATTTGATTCTGCACCTATTTTTTTAAAACAACTGTCTGATGAATCGGTTGTCGGAATTTTATTCTGTCGAAATCAGCATCGACCTGAAAGAAAAAACAAATCCATATCAGTTGGGCCTCTCATGATCATACCGTTTGTGTTCTCTCGTACTCTTTGTCATTTATTTTAAATTGAACATTTCACGGTGTCTGGTGCGGCATGCTTCTGTCAAAGCCATGTTATATCAAGAAGCCTCATCTGGGAACTCTGCATGAAGATCTCACACAAAGCGGCGGAAGATAAACGCGGGCCCGTAAAATGTGGCGGAATTGTTCCGGGTGGGTCTCGCCAAGAGTCAGTGAGTCATTGGCTGTGCCCCCCCGGGGGACGACATTCAACTTTTCTCATCTCTGTATCGCTTTCTCCTTCTTTCTCTCGCTCACGGCTTTTGCGCCACGGTTCAACAGCTGCGGAGCAGTGCAAGGGGTCAAGGGAATCTCTCTCTCTCTCTCTCACAACAACACACACTCGCAGACACACAATGACGGGCTACTGTTGGCGGAGAGTGCGGAAGGTGCAGGCCAAAATTTTCCCATGTCGGTAGTTTCGGGGCAGTGGCTTTTTTTTTTTTTTTTTTGTGAATGTGGCGAGACCTGCAGTGGCCTCGGGACACCTCCCCCCGTCCCCTCGGTCTCCTCGGCCCACAGGCCGCGTCTTTTCTCCCCCCCCGCCAGGACGCTCAATGGCCTCAGTGTGCAGGCGCGATTGTGTGTTTGCGTTAAAGGCCAACCTCGGAAGGGGTTCTGTCACTCAGTCGTCAGCCTTTCAAGCGGCGGGACCTCGCCCAAGGCGAGTCATCTGTCTTCAGTGGACGACAAAGAGGGATTTCTGTTTCAACCGAAAATACTCACACGTTGCAACCCCTCAATTTGGGCTTTGGGAAGCGTATTTTGCTTTCTTTCCTCTTTGCGGCTCTCAAAATGACTACAAGGACTGCGCCCTACCGCAAATGGCAAAAAAAAAAAAAAAAAGCACAATTGATGCCCCTCGAGAATCTGCAATAATTTCAGAAATGACGTTTTTAACTCTAAATATACCACAAACTATAAACCCAATTCCGTTTAAAATCACCACAAACTAAAATCTTACATTATCCTCAAAATAAACACACTTGATGCACCCTCAAAATGCCCCAAAGTTAGAAAACTCTCCTTAATTCTGCTATCGACCCAGGCTAAACTGAGCTACTCCTCAACATACAGTCCAAAAATGGAAGTGTCTCAAGTTCTGATGTATGATCCTTCCATGAGACTTGGTCTGCCATGAACGATCATTTTGTCAGTTGACACGTCATTGACAATCGTGGTGATTAGTTGACGAATGCAATGGAAGGCCATGTAAATCGCGGCGGCGTTGAGTGGTTGCGGCAAACATTCCAAGTTCTTTGAGTGCTCCTGTTTCCGAGTTCATGAATGCAACACGCTGTTCCCCGAGTGTGCAAAAAGTCGGTCTGTTAACAGGCGTGCTTCCATTATTGTCTAAACGGCTTTTGCGTTTGAACTTTGTCACTTCGAGGCTCATACATACGAAATGAAAATTGGCGGCGGCTGAGCGTCGCTTCCTACCCCGACTGCTGTAGCTCATTACGCGCCATTTGTGACCTTGAAACCTCGTACGTCGAGGCCGCCATTAACCAAGGACGCCCTTCACTCGCCTCGCTCTCACACCCTCTCTTTTCCAACCTCCGCGCTATCTCACGCAGAGGGCGCTTGAAAGAGCTGCTTTGCCTGTCATCATGGCTTATTTAATAACCATCCCAAAGTAGTCAACAACAGTACCCCGCCATGCAACCCTCACTACGCCCCCGCCCCCCCCCGCATCAAGAAACCCTGAGCCCTCAGGTCTGATGAATGGGGCCATCAGGCACGCCAGCTGCCCTCAGAGGTGAGCAGCCTGCTACCGCCGTGCGGCCAGGCCACCGAAGCCCCCCCCGATTCGGGTGGGGATTGCGGACCCTCATGCCAAGAACTCATGCCATGGCAAAGTGAAAATATGGCAATGCAAGAGGGGGCAGGATGTATACGGAAACAGGATGCCAACAGCACAGTGGGCACTTTTTTTTTTTTTTTTTTATCCATTTGCTGTTTGCTGAGGATGGCTGCGTGCTCCAAAGATAATAATGCGCATATTTCAGTGATGATTATTTTCCTTTCACTATTCCGATTTAATATGCGATTATTTTTTATAAGCTCCTCTTCCCTGTTTTTTTTTTTTTTTAACAAACACAAGCAATAAATTATTCTGCAGATCAATTTTTTTTTTTATACAGCAGTTTTGGTCTCGTAACATGCACTAAAATAAAGGCAAATGAACCACGGAATAACATGAAAGACAGTTTATCAAATGCAATTAGAGTAGAAACACTTTGACTATGCGTGCACCCGACTTAAGACTCCTCCCGCAAACTCGGTAACGAGCAAACGCGATGAATTGCCATCAAAATACTGAACAGGTTTACCCTTTATGATTGTCGGCCATTTTGCGAGCAGATCACCTCGCCGCGGGGTCATCGCTCAGTGTCATCTTTTCGCGACATCCGACAATCTGACCTTTCCTGACTTTGATCCAAAGGAAGAAAAAAAAAAAAAAAAAACGCTTCGAGTTGGCATGATTATCTTTTTTTGCGTGGTTGTACCCCACTTTAGATGGCAAGCGTGTGAGTGGCGAGGGCTCGTTAACCAAGTCCCAGTGAAACCTTAATGGGGCAAACACTGCATGCATATGGCCACGCTCATTAATTACGAATAGGACTGATAATTACGGTCGAATGGTCATACAGCACACGCACGCGCATATACAGTGACAGCAGCTGGCTCTCCAGGACTGTAAAAAAAAAAATAAAAAAATGAGTGTTGATTACAGGCTGGCCAAAGCACGAGCGTGTCATCATTCTCGCCTCTGCCCAAAGTGAACAACAAACGCGCCTCTCTTATCCCCAACGCTGCCAAATAGTGAGCCGTGCCCTCAATTCATTACACAGCGGTCTCTCCGCGCAACTCGACCAATGGATGCCAGCGTGAGTCTGGTCAAAGGGAAAAGAAGTTTTTCCAAGCACATCACACGGACGCCGGAAAAGCATCAAGACATGTGGTAGCGGCAGAGGTGGGGTGTGGGGAGAGGCGGGTGGAGAAAAAGCCCCGTAAATAACTTTCACAACTCCATTTTTCTTGATCTGAGCTGCCAGAGAGAAGAAAGGTAGATTTACTCAGGGATGGTTTGCCCACTAGAGCTTTGATTTATCTGCTACAACCCATCACAGCATCTGGGTTAGCTGCTTTGCTACCTGTTTCGAACCAATCTTTTTTTTATCTCCCAGCCCCCTTCTGACAAGAAGGAGGCTAGCTTTCGACTTGATTTCAGTATCCAAGTCAACATTTTTTATCAATGCAAAGAGGCTCTCTGAAGGAAACCGCAACCCCCGTCCAAGTATTAGCGGCATTCGTCTCTTGTGTTGAGAATTTGCCCTCGTTCGCCTCCAACCGCTTCTAAGGGCGGGGTGGGGTGGGGGGGGGGGGGGACAGAGCACGGCTGAGCCCCCCTGGACTCGAAGATGCAAACGGGCCTGGTTATCAAAGGCAAGCAGAGCGGTCAGAGGGACTGCAAGATGAGCTTCGGACCGTTGGAGCTAAAGATGTAGCGGGGGGAAGATTCAAAGGATCGGCGATAGTGGCGGACATGACCTGGCGCGTGCGGGCTGACTATTTCTAGGCGTGTTCAACTACAAAAACGTTAGGTAGTCTGGATCGCAAGTACATTCAAGATGCTAACTCAATATAACAGGGACTAAATGATTTCGAATTTTTGACATGAAGATTCAGGATGTTTGTCAGCTAGCCATAGCATTAGCCTCTTCTGACTTGCGCTTGTTCTACCGTATCGAGGATAGATTTAAATATTTCACAAGTGGCGGTGTTAACAGTCTCATTGCCTGTGTAGATTCTCAGTCTTTACACTTCATGGAAATCCGCACGGCGCTGAATCGAGGCAACAACAGTTCAGCTGCCTTGATTCAAGTTCAAGTCAACTTTCTTGTCAAATGTGCTCTATGTGCAACATACAGCACAGATGAAATTTATTTTCTCTCAACCACAGGAGAGAGGAAACTTGTACGGATTATTGATCTCATTTTTAGTCAAATACTTCCACGCGCGTCGTTTGCCGTGCTGACCAAACATACCTAATGTCGTCTAGATGCCTTCAAAAGGCTAAAAAGTCAACATTTGCGAGGACAAATTGCCGCAGAATCACCGCCGAAGGCCATCGGCAGCCATCTGTTTGCCGCACAACGACTTGACATTTACCATGCCGGAAATGAACATTTGATGAGCCGGCCTGTCTGCAACATGACTGGGACTCGATATTAGCGCCCCCCCCCCCATCCCCCACCCCAAACACACACATGCGCAAAAGCGTTGACTCAGCAGTGACCTCTCTGTGCAACTTCTTGCAATATATCAACAGATTGAGAGGCAAAGTAGAGGTTGTGTCAATCATTTCCAAGTAAGAATAGTTAAAAAAAAAAGACACCTGGCAGTCGGAGGTGAGTTTGAACAGGAAGATAAGGTGGTGCAAAAGGGCCACTGAACATCTGGCCGCCCGAGGAGCTGAGAGGCAGCAATTAGAAGTAAATGCTGCCGCAGAGGTCAGCCTCGGGTTAGTCGTTTTAGCGGCGCATGCTCACGAGGGGAAGAACAACAAACAAACGCCGCTTAATAGCCCGCCGGCCACGTGGCGGCGAGTCGAAGGCGGCGCCTGGGCGGCTGTTGGTGCGCCACTGGCCACATCCTCGCTTGGATGAGAGCTGTCACGTCAGCAAACCGGTGGCCCGAACGTTCCCGGAAAGGGGATGACAAAGGCTGCATTCAACTTTCTGCAGGGCCCCAAATTTAATTATCATAGTTATGAATAATGTACGTTAGAAATGTTGACTTTTGCCATCACGACATGAACACTGAATCGAGAAAGAAAAAAAAAAGACGGCCTTTGTTTTATCCATCCATTCATTATCCGAAGCGTTAAACCTCAGGAGGGTCGGCGGGCGTGTTGGAGCCGATCTCGGCTGTCACCCTGGATTGGTCGCCTGCCAATCGCAGGGCACACATCGACATATTTGATTTCAAAAATGTATTTATCTTCAATGAAATCTAGAAAGATTGTCTTTTTAAATTATTTTGGGGAAATAAAAAACAAGTAGCCCATTTACCTAAAATGAAACCCAATTTGTTTTTTTTTAATCAAAATATGTCAAAAAGGTTATCTTGATTATATATTTTTTGAATGAAAAAACAAACTTTATTGTTAAATGGCACTGTTAAAAACGAGCTTCCAATTAAGTTACAAAACCAGGTGTGAGTTTTATGTTCGAGGGCCGTCGGAATGTCGCCATTAAATGCACTTGAAATCTAATTTAGTTACTTTCAAAATCAAGTCATGAGTAAAGTAACGAAGGAATCTGAAAAGTAAATGCAGAAAGGCGGGCCAGGGAGGAACCAGGTTAACTTTTAAACGCGTCCTGGGAGCGTCAATGAATCACTTTTTTTTTTTTTTTTTTTTGCTGACTGGTGTAAGGCTCGCTCGCTAATAGCCGGGGATTATTCGACTGGACAATATCTCCGATCCGTTCTTTTGATTAGCATTCCGTGTTCAGCCTTCAAAGTCGCGCTGGATTTTCAATGGTTAACGCTCCTTTTAGCTAATAAGATCCCCCGATCGCGGCCCTTCGCTTGATTTATCAACTGCTGTAAATTTCCTCGATGCCGAATCAATACGGCCTTTATCTTAATGGTGACAAATGTTCCTCAGGCCGGAAAAGGAAGCAGCTTTTGCCGTCTCCGCTCTTTTGCCGGATTGCGAAAAGGATTTTCAACTCGTGTCGACACTTTGATGTCTCTTTTTTTTTTTGGTCGTCGGCGTACAGTGGATAAACATCGCAGTCTCGTGTGATCTCATTACAAGCTGGGAGGTCACGTGGAGGGGCGGGGTGTGGGTTGAATGACGGCCGCGACAATAAGGTGAAGGGATCCGTCGCAGGCCGGCCCAGAGTCAATCGAGAAGAAGCGCGTGGATATTTTTGAAACGGCTTCGCACTTAGCGAGAAACGTGCTTGATGCTTGATAGACGCCTGGGAACAGAGACATTATGTCATTGCGAGGCATCGGTCGTTTTATGTAATGCATCATCACGCGAAAGACATTTGAAAATGTATTTGGGAAGAGGATGTAACCACAGAGGGTTTTTTTTTGGGGGGAGGGGGTTGACATATTAGCTTTTTGTCTGTGTTCCACATGCCTACTTGGTGTTTGGTAACTCAAGCAAGATGGCTCCCGACCCCCCCCCCTAAAATGTAGCGATTTTGGAGATGCAAGGATTCCACCCGAGAACGACAAAAACTACATTTCAAGTCGGAGAAAATCATGCAAAGTGCAGTGGAGCAAAAGGAGGAAGTATGTCATTCGGGGGGGTCAGGACAGCTGAGAAACGTCCTTTCCAATGTGGACGAAAGCGCTTTGGGAAGGGGGGGGGAAAAAAAATGAGCCCTTAAACAGCAACTTTTGTTTTTAATCACAACTTGACTGATTGAGATTCCCTCGGAATGAAACATGGCACATGCACGCCGCCGCTGATTACCTGTCAAACGCTCTGACAAACGACGGGCACTCCCGTACATATGTTTTACGACCCCGCCTTTCTGATTGAGTGTCGTTCTTCAAGTACGAACCGCAGCCAGAAGGTTTGGCAGATCACGAGAAGCGTGTCGACGCTTCCCAAAGAGGCCCCCCCCCCGGGAATGAAACGTGTTGTTTGAATCACGCGGCCGCATTTCAACACGGCATTACATCGTGGTGACGTTCCGTGAACGCGGAAGGAAAATGAATGGTATTCACTGACGGATGCATTTATTTTGTGGCTCCGTTTATGCGATACATGTCACCAGATGGACCGTGGTGGGAAAAAAAAAAAAAAAAAGTCTGTGTTTAGACTCGGAAATGGGCCTTGGAATAAATGTCGGTGGTATCTTTTCAGAATTTCTTATGTTCTTGCATTAATGAGAGGCTCTCGGCGTAAACAATCTGTCGAGTAGTGAATTGAGTTTCATTCGTCCTGCGCTGCGCCTTCTGGTTCGCGCATGTGGAGCCCGTCCCACTAAACTCCTCAGTTAGCTGCAGTCATTCTCTCATTCTTCACAGAGGATAAAGAATATGTGCTGATGCACCCCGTTGTTGGGAGCTCAAATATCCGTCGCCTGAAGAGTTATTACACTACTTTTGATGCTCTTCGTTAGCCCGTCATGGCATCGTGTGCTAGCATCAAGCTAAGTATACTCTGAGGCAAAGCTACATGGTTGCTCGGTCTGGACAATAAAGCAAAAGAATATCGTCATCGCGATCTCGACACATGTATTATGCATATCGCAAAGAGTCGTAATGTCATACTTTCATATATTTTATGTGTTTATCTGATCCATGAGGTGCAACATCATTATCCAATGGGACACGACATAACTATATAAAGCTATTACCATTAATTAATACATTGAGCCGGCAATAGCACACCCATGCTGCATGTTTTCTCAATATCGAGCAGCCCGAAAATACGCAACATGTAATTCTCTTTTTTTTGTTTGTTTGTTTAGTTTCGCATTAACCTTAAACCGTCAAGTGATAAATCCACAATGATTCAAAAAAAAAAAAGGAGCATTCCGAAGAACTCCACCAAGGCCAAACTTTGACAAGTGATTATTCAGTGACTCCAATTAATCTGAAATGTCTTGGCTCGTATCCGTTGTGAAAATTGGTTGCCAGTTTTCACACAGAGACATAACCAAAACATCAGCTTCTCGGGTTAAGGTAACTGAACAGGAAGTGAAAGCCAAAAAGAAAAACAGCCTTCGTGTGTGTGTGTGTGTGTGTGTGTGTGTGTGTGTGTGTTCCGGACGGGGGACGAGGTACTATGAAAGGCCACATTGTCGCCAAGCGTCAAGGCCGCTTGGCGTCAAAAGACCGATTCAGGTTGGGGAGAGGAGCCGCCGAAGACCCCCCCCCACCCCCAAATCATGGCGGGATCACGGTGGGATCCTGTTCCTGTTCACAGCCAAAGAACAATATTTGGAATTGACGTGTCCGCTGGGAACGGGGTCAGGGAGGCACACAGAATGAGAATCACAGTATTAAGAAATATTTTATTTTCTTAACACCCACCTCCCCCCCCCCACCCCACTCCCAACAACTCTCCATGAGAACAAACGGGAGCTCCGCGCTCCCCCCATTTTTTCCCCTCCGAAGAAAGAACCGCGGGCTTTATTGAGCACTATAATTACACCCACGAAGCGCTTCATGTGGCTGACTCGCTCGTGCATGTTTGTCACAGTGTTTGCGTAAGAAGGAGTCAGTCAAGTTAGACCCTAAAAACCGCGCCGGTGTCCCAGTGAGGCTTAGCAAGCTCCAATAACAATATTTAATGAGCTTAATTTATGGTCATTCCGGCAGAAATCAGATCCGGGGATGGAAGGGAGGGCAGGAAGTCGTTGTCGGACCGCCCCCCCCCCTCCCCATCCCTCAAACTGGTGAGACTCTCCACTGTTTCCAGCCTTCCCAGAACACCATGTTGCGATCCTGCAGTGACCCCTGACAATGATGGAGTGACCTTTCAGATCTTTGTGATAAAGCAGCCCAGCCCATCTCTTTGCTGTTGCGCTCAATCTCTCTCTCTCGCACACACACACACACACACGCGTCAATGCGGAGGGGCGCCGTATCTGATGACCGACTCCGTGACAAGTTCACCCTTGAGCGATTTAATCCATGCACACAAACGGATCTTCTCAGGCATCGGAAGACCAAGGAGCGTCATCTGGCAGGTAGGGTGTCGCCTGTGCCCAGAATGGGAGCTGCGAACACAAGACGGCCTCGGAGGTCAGCGGGGTGGGGTCGAGTCCCTCGGACGACACGGCGCGCCGCGACATCGCCAGCCTTGAGCGGGGCTAAACACGGCGGTCATCTTTCAGCGTCTATCTCCTGGTTTCCGACCATGCCTCCGGCCACTTCCCCTCGCGGTCCTTGCTATATTTAGCCCCCACCATCTCCAAGGCCACCTCCTCCTGAGGTCTCTTTGTCCCTGTCCCGTTCTTGGGCTGCGAGCGGTCGGCGACTCATCATTATAAATCAGCCTGTTAGGAGGGCATAAAATTTTAAACAGCTTCGCCCTGGTTTTTTTTTTTTTTTCTCCCCATCCAAGTCGAAGTCTCCATTAGCAAGGCCAGGCCAAATGGTTGCGCGCATGGCAACACACACAGCAAATCAACACAACAACGCTTTTAATCACCCGCTCCTTCCTTTTATTCCCACTCCCCGTCCGAGCCCTTCCGCGCGGAGCTCCCGGCGATAAAGCGCCCGCACGTTGCTCTAGTAAAAGTCTTTACGCAGGCCGAGGTGCAGTAATGTCGGTGCAAGCAAAAGTATTGCTTCATTACATCTGCATCATCTCCCAGGTCCATTGCTCTCGTCTGGCCGTGATGAAAAATGTCAATGAAGCAAGCGGTCATATAAAAGCTTTCGGTCTACGAAGAAAACCGACAAGATTTTGGAAGGGGCAAGATGAGAAGATTGGCGAGGATCAAGTGTGTGTGATGTGAGGACGGTCAAAGCGCTTCACAAATGACTCGGTAAGCTTCAGTCATAGAAGGTGTTCTTCCCAGAAGATAAAGAATATGTTTAAATGAGAGGCGCTGGTTTTGATCGGAAGAGACGAAGAATGCTCAAAGTCCGCCGAATTTATCAACGCGTATGAACGCGTAACCTTCACATGACCGGAGCGCAACACCGCGGGTGGAATCCAAAACATTTTTTTTTGTGCCATTAAACCCAACATAATGTTACTATTTTGTCTCGTATAGCTTTGGCATAACAGATTATTTTTCCTAATGCTCTGTTCCAACTGCTCAAGTGGCAGAAACTGAAAAAAAAAAATCGGTTTTACTTCTACGCATTTCCATTACAGGCACTTTACAACTCTCATTTTGTCTTTGCTTGTTAAAAAATGTTCAACTTTTTTTTTTTCTTTTAAATCCACAATTACATGAAACGGAAACAATTCCGATGTTTGGTTTCCGACCTCGCTTACGGTCGGTTGCACGGGTCAAAGGAGAATCGCTGCAAACAGAAGGAGGAGCCTTCACTCATCTTATCATGTTGCCTCGGTCCGGAAGAGAGCCGAGCCCGCTGACAGCACACATAAAACAGGCAGTGGGGAGAAATGAGAGCAGAAATCCAGAGCCCCGGCCGACCGCGCAGCGGGAGAACGGCCGAGGCCAAGAAGGCGTCGATATGGCGGAAATGCGCCATATGGAGGAAAAAATACAAAAACAAAAAAATCTCTGATTTCACTTGGCGTCGGGGGGGTGGGGGGGGGCGTGACTGAACACCTCTCCTCGTCATCCCCACTTGCCGCGCGCACCCGGGAGAAGGCGATTAACGACGTCGGCGAAGAGTGCGTATAAGTGTGTGTAAGGCCTGATCGTTAGAGCGGCCAACTTGTGTAATACAATTACAGGGGCTGCAGAGAAACTGCTAATGTGCACGCAGGCGGCCCCCGTCAGATGGATCAGGTATTGAGTTTTCAAGCTTAATTCACTTTCCAGTACACACGCGGGTGCATTAGTTAGATTAGAGAAGCGGAGGGGCGGGGTTGATGGGATCGGGGGGGGGATATGCACCGTCGGGACGGACAGATTTGTTTAGCGGTAGCTGTCAATTATAACCCTGACCCTGGCGCTAAATGGCGTCCCCTCCCGAGGAAGGGAGGGGGCGGGGGGAGGGAGGAAAGGAAAAGGAGACAAAAGCAGGACAAGATTGGTAAAGACACGACCATTTGTTGCCCGAGATAACAAGTGGCGTGCTGCCGAGTAAACAATGGTCCGAAACATGCGCACGACGCCGCGCCAATAAAGCAAAGTGCTGTGGTTTGAAAAGCCAATGTGGGCACCGGCGGGGGGACGGGGGGAGATTAGCGAGCCGACGTTATCACTCGGACAATGCGAGGCCTGCGGTGGGCGGCCCCTGACGAATATGAAATGGCCAACGAGTGATTTGATTTGTTGTGTGCCGCAGTCACATGTAATTCAAGAGAGTGATTGCTGGCGCAATGACTGAAAACCGCCATTGCGCACAAAGGGATTGTACTTTTTTTTACCCCCCCCAAAAAAAGAAAAAGCGTTTTATTTCAACTACAGCAATTCAGTAATCCTAAAAGCACCCGCCTTGCCTCAGTTATTCCACAAGAGTTTCATTTGAGGACAAAACTCAACGCATCCCGACAACTCGGCCGCCTGAACTGTCACGCATTCGCCAACGATCTTTCATAAGTCAACAATCGCCTGCAACTAATTTTGCAGTGATGGAAAATTTGAAATCACAGCTCAACGGCTGAGTATTTTAAAATCATTCATATCAACCTTTTGACTGGAAAGCAACGCAAACTGCTTCTTCCTTGACAATCACACCATGTTTTTAGGGTTCAATAAAAAAAATGTATACAATACGGGTGCGGTCAGTCAATGGGGCGATCCATCATTGCCAACAATCCCTCAAACATATTCCCAGCCTTGCCTTGTTCTTATTTATCTTGGTGGCAAACGGCTTCTTCCCTGACAATCACACCATGTTTTTGTAGTTCAAAAAAATAATGTCGTGCAGTATGTTGCGATGTGATGTGCAGTGCTTCATCGCTTTGGTAACGGGTGTGTAAGCCGACGACTGTCATTTTTTTTTTTTTTTCTCACCGCGGTCTACTTGAGTCACATTTGGCTGCGTCAGTCGATGCGCCAAACAAGGACTTGGCAAAGTGATCTTTTGGTTTGGTACAGTGTGGAAGTATAGTCGGCGGCATTTAGGACGCCGGAAGACAACAGCATAAAAGTTCCCTCACAAAGACGAGGGGCGGACGAGGACACGAATCTGCATGCGTGCTATTTTAAGTATTACACCAGGTGCCGTTTACAAAAATCACAAAATGTGAAGTCGGCGCACATTTTGGTTGAGCGTTGATGCCTTTGATCCCATCTCCCTTCTTGCACAAACGTGTCATTGTGCCAGCGCCTCGCGACGTTATTACTGTTTTCCGCTCAAAGCCGGAGCCGTGCGTCTCCCAGGGGGACGGGGGGGGGCTCTTGCTTATGACGGGAGCTAGAGAACCCTCATCATCATCATCATCATAACTCCTTTTTCCAGAAATAAATAAATGTGGCAGCTTTTTCCCTTCCCTTCCTAAATGAGTCGCAGAGAGAAAAAAAAAAAAAAAGAGATGGTGGGTGGTTGGTGAGGGGCGCTCTTTCCACAGTAAACACTTCCCTTCTCCCCGTGTAAACACGTGTAATCACGACAAGATGGCCAGCGCTCAGCTCGTAATTGCATTAAGCCGAGGAAGCGAAATGAGATGAGTGAGTTTCTCGCAGAGGCGTCCAGCATCGTCGCCGATTTCACCGAATGCTCTGCGTTGACTCCCGAGCGACCGCCGCGGGGGATTGCGCACAACCTGGGGTGCAAATAATCTTGTAAGGCTTCATTTAGCTTTGTCATGAGGTCCGGGACTGACACCTTACCGTAAGGAAGGAATCAGTGAGAGGCTGATGGATATTCGACGACTGCAACGCCGCCGTGTGACACGTCCATCAATGCATGATCGCCACAAACCAAGAAATTGGAGCATTTTTTCCTCCCTTGTTGATGATCGTTTTGAGAGGCCCAATCGTCGGATGTCAATCAAAGATCATCCTGAGCGAACACTGGTCAACAACATATTTATTTCAGCTGGTTTTGAATCATTTTGACGTGCTGAAGGCAAAGTTCATTTTGGTTTTGCTCACTCAGGTCAATTTTTTTGAAGAGAGGAAGAGAGAGAGAGAGAGATGTTCTGTTGGCAAATGGGGTTGGAGCAATGCATTAATATCAATAATTAATAATTGTGGCATGCATGATTTGATGTAAAAAAGAATGATGATTTTTTTTTCTCCCACTGGAAAAAAAATGAACATTCAAGTAAAACTTGGATTTTCAGCTTTTTTTTGTATGTTTTTTGTAATTTTGGCGAAATATTATTGAGAAATAAAAACATTGATTCCAAGCTAAAGAAATCATCTTAATCAGGTGTGCCAATAACTATGGAGGGCAATGTGAAATTAAAACTACAACTAATTAAAAGAAAATATTTAATTTATTTATTTCAACAAACCCGCTCGAAAAACAAAAGTGAATTTTAAAATGCAAAGTCCCAAAAAAAAAAGTACAATATGAAGAAAAATCCAAATCTTTTATCACATGATTGTGAAATCAGCCAATGAGGAAGCTTGCTGTTGCCAAACGCAAAGAGAGGGCCCACTTGTTGGCAAGTCATTTGCTCTAAGAAAAAAATGACAAGGAGAACAGTTTGCGACTGTAAATGTCGTTACCAGATCAGTTGACACCCTAGCTTTTTTTTTTTTTTTTTTTTATAACTTTTTCT
>NW_017805148.1:547600-574668 GCF_001891065.2 Hippocampus comes | reverse complement strand
CGTGGTGGGGTGGGGGGGGGGGGGGGGGGGGGGGGGGGGTGTCACACAACAAATCGGTAAAAGATGTTAAAAATGGATTTGTGCTTTTTGTCTTTTGCCACGAATGAAGTGACCCGCCCGCCCTCGGCTTTCAACGACGCCTCGTTTTACCAAAACCAAACCTGGACGAAAGGAAAAGAAACCGAGACTCCCAGCGCGAATAGTTCATCTCGGGTTTCCCGCGCCGCAGCGCTCATAAAAGTCACGACGAAAACGACTGCCGATGAGAATAAATGGTGGAGCGAAAACACAAGCGGGCCGTATCTGGTGTTGCGCAGCGAGACAACGCACAATAGGGCTCGGATTACCGGGCTGCATTTCCAGGAATTGCGGGCGGGTATAAATATGCAAGGTTTCCTTTTCTCTTGACACACTGCTTGTGTTTGTTTTTCGTTTTTTTTTTTTTTTTTTTAACCACAAACAAAAAAAGCTACACAAAGCAAGCCAGAATAGCTTTTCCGTTAATATGCCTTAATCCCGCATTCTCTCAGATTTCTCATCCTGTGGGTTAAACCCACACACTTGAGGAGCGGCTTCGCAATCGCCATCTTCTTTCATTCCCGGATCTCCACCATGATATATTTTTTTCCTCGATTTTTTTTTTTTTTTTTTTTTGCTCTTCCACT
The DNA here is from genome assembly GCF_001891065.2 of Hippocampus comes. NCBI lineage: Eukaryota > Metazoa > Chordata > Actinopteri > Syngnathiformes > Syngnathidae > Hippocampus > Hippocampus comes. The sequence goes on along the minus strand of NW_017805148.1, from coordinate 574,003 downwards.
GGACAACATTTTTTTGCTTTAGTTGGCGGGTCTCATCGCTAAACAAAACATTCGCGGTGGAAAAAAAGGAGGCGATAGCGCAATCGAGTGTGGCTACGGCAGGAAGCCGGCGCGCCATTTTAGCCGTGTTGTAAAAACAAACGTGCGGCGTAAACGTGACGGCTCGGGGGGGTGGGGGCGGTAATAAGTGACCACCGAAAGACGCCCATGAGGAGGTATGCATTACCCCGGCGCGGCTCCTGATATTACCTGACGGATCGGCTGACCTTACGTCAGCCCCCCCCAACCCCTGAAGAAAAACAAAAGAAAAAGAAACACAGAGACCCATTCGCATCGGGTGTCGCTACTGAATTTTATCGGTTTCCGTTGCACATGCTCAAATATATCTGCTGCAAACCATTACGGCGTATCACTTTACAGTAGTGCGCCGACTCCAGCGCAGCTGCTGGACTCTCTGTGGGGTTACAGAGAAGGAGGAAAAGACGTCATTTGAGGAGAGTTTTTTTTTTTTATCCACCCCCCACCGCCACCCCAAATGGTTCTCAACAGTGAATTGAGCACTTTGAAACATTAATTCGTGCCTTCGTCACATCGCGGCTGGATTTTTGTAATGCGCTTTACTTTGGAGTCAGCCAATCCTCCATTAAGTGTCTCCAGTTGGTCCAAAATGCTGCTGCTCACCTCTTGACTGGTACTCGTAAGAGGGAGCACATCACTCCTACTCTGGCGTCCCTTCACTGGCTCCCGATACATTTTTGAGTTGTTTTTAAGATCCTTTTATTTGTTGACAAATCTTGAAATGGCTTCGCGCCACCTGACCTCTCGCAGCCCCTCCGCCCCGACACACCTGCCCAGTGCCTCAGGTCTGTGGACCAGACATTATTAAAGGTACCAAGAACTAAGTGGAGGCTTCGTTGCTGGTCCGTCTCTCTGGAATGACCGCCCACTGAACATTCGGCATGCCCCCCCCCCCCGCTGCCCATCTTTAAAAAAACGTCTCCAAACTCATTTGTTTTCTTTAGTTTTTGCCTCAGCATGACTCCGACTTGATTTTAGTTTGACTGTTTTTGTGCTTTCTACTGTCTCCGTTATTAATTTATTGTTGTGTGTATGTTCATGTCATAAAAGCAGGACATCGAAGGAGGAGGATGCACTGGCAAATTCCTCACCGCAAACAAAAGTCAACAACAATGGTGGGTACACCACCAAAAAAAAAAAAAAATTGTCAACGTCTCAAGAACTCGTCATGCGCCCTTGAGCATCAATTATAGCTTGACGACGACGTCTCTTGCTGTTCCTAAATCGATTTATTGTCTGCTGAGGCCCCCCCCCCCATCCCCTTCTTGAAGTAGCATCTGAGCGGACGGTACGACAAACAGTCCGACGGCTCTCGCCGGTGTTTTTTTGCTTTTCACATCCTTGGAGTCTTTACAGCTTACCCTACATCAAAAGTTTTTCCTCGGGATTTATGGTGCAATAACATCACGCCATTCCGCCTTCATGCATATTTAATTGGCCGGATAATTTGCATCTTTATCTTCATTTCATACGGAATCGAATCCATACAATTTCGTTTTTTTCCTTCAAAATTGCAACAACCGTGAGGCTGGAGGACTCCCGGGAGGGTAAACGCTGCGCTTCGTCATCACGACCTCCATTACCATCATACTTGTGTTTCCATCACGGGCATTCTCATTTCCAGAGCAGATATTGGAAAATGGCTCGACGTGTTGTTATCCGGCGTATCTCCTTTAAGTGGCAAAAATGGATGCACAGTTAAAGAGTCCAATTCTGTCCGTAATGGTACAATCAATACTAATGTGGCCCGTGGGGTTAATTATTGGACTCCAAGGTAACTGCTTGTACCTGTTCCCTAGAAGCAATAATCAAAAGGGGGGACAAAAACAAACCAGTCAGAGTAACTTTAAATGGAGTTTTTTTGGGGGAATCCATACAATTTCGTTTTTTTCCTTCAAAATTGCAACAACCGTGAGGCTGGAGGACTCCCGGGAGGGTAAACGCTGCGCTTCGTCATCACGACCTCCATTACCATCATACTTGTGTTTCCATCACGGGCATTCTCATTTCCAGAGCAGATATTGGAAAATGGCTATTATCTCCTTTAAGTGGCAAAAACGGATGCACAGTTAAAGAGTCCAATTCTGTCCGTAATGGTACAATCAATACTAATGTGGCCCGTGGGGTTAATTATTGGACTCCAAGGTAACTGCTTGTACCTGTTCCCTAGAAGCAATAATCAAAAGGGGGGACAAAAACAAACCAGTCAGAGTAACTTTAAATGGAGTTTTTTTGGGGGGGGGGTTTGATTTTAAAAAAAAAATGTATCTGACAACTTCTGCAATTGTGCCTTTGACCAAGCCATTGTGTAACACTGTGGCTAATTTACATAATAATGCTCCACCCCACCGCCAGTCTTAATTTTTACACTCATGACCTGATCGGCAGAGCTGGGTGAAGATGCGTTGCCACTTTCAAGCGGCAGTTGAAACTGCCTGAAACACTGTTGGACAGAAACAACCACCTTCCACGCCCCCTGCTATCGCATACTTTCGGCCTTGTTTTAAAAAGCTAAAACTAATACTAAAGTAATTTCGAAAAAAAAAAACTCAATGAAACCAAAAAAAAGGTCGAAAAAATTATGAAACTAATCAAAACATTCCCAAAAAAAGCATTTAATAGGACACTTGTCAGGGAGCCCCACTAGTCATAGAGCACACCACCTGGTCGTCATGGTAACAATCATGAAACAGGCTCATTTCAGCTAAAGAAAGCATTTGAAGACACCTGGGAGCTGCTTTCGATTGTGTAAAAAAAAAAAAAAAAAAAATCAACACATATGGTATTTTTTGTTAACGCTCGTGGAGGCTCTCACAAGCCTCTTTTTTTTTTTTAACTCAAGATTGGCCGTGCCCCCCCCCCCCCCCTCCAAACCTGCGGGTCAACACTCACGTAGGTACCAATATTTTGCGCTCCACGCCTGAGCAGATTGGGAGCTCGTGGAGGTTAAATAGCAAACAAGAGTTTTGTTTACTGTGGAAATTCCAAGTACGAAAGTTAATATGTATACAAAATAGCCCCCCCCACCCCACCCCCCATGCCCCGTCCCTTCGCTTTCAAATATGTGACCTGGTTTACTTGCATTGTATTCTAGAGCAACGGCATCCATTATTCACCCGCTGCCAACTGCTCGCTTTTCTCCTCGAAAACGAAACAAATGCAAGTCATTCTGTCCGTGTCTTTCCGAGGCAAATTTGCATTGATCAACCAACCCCGCTAATTGATTGAAAGGATCGACGTTTTGTCTAAACGGAGACGTGCGCGCCTCTTGCATGCAGGGCTGCTTTTGCCTTTTCGGGTGTCGTGCCGGAATTTGTCGGACAAGCGGGGAATGATGATGGCGTCTCATTAACAGCGCTTGACATTTAGTGCGGTGAACTTCCCGAGCCACGCCGGAGCCTCCCTGTCATTAACAACTTCAATCTGAACGGCATTCATGAGCGCAACCGTACATACAAATCACAAGTCAGTTAGTCACAACACGGAAGCCTTCCGTCAGGCACATTTCGAATATTATCTCCTTTTATTGAGCCGTTTTTGAATTTTGATGTCGACTATTTCGATACGTCAGGGGTGGGAAGTCAGACGTGACAAATCCTTTGTGACTATCCCGAAGTCGTTTTCTCAGCTATCGCATCACAAAAGGTGTCGAAATTGGCTATTGGAATGTACACTCTCATTGGCCGGCACCCACGTCACTCACCGCCCTCAAACCTCATCCCGACTCTCGAGGCAAATTGGGCTTATTTTGCTGAGCCACCCACCCGCGCCAGCCTCCTCCTCCTCCCCAGAGCGGACTGTGCCGCCATACAATGAAGTTGACGTTCGTTGTACATCATAAAACAACCCCCCTCCCCCTTTCGCCGCAGGGCTTCTGTCTGGGCCCCCTCAACATTTAAATGAGAGCCACTGAGCTTGGCCCAGTTAAAACCCTGTCTGCCAGTACTCGACCCCACCGGGGACTGATCGTGGAGACATGGCGCGCGCTCGCACACACACACACACACACACACACACACACACACACACAAGCTGACAAACACGATGTCCAAACACAGGAGAAAAAAAAGCACCGACACCCACCTGCGATCTCAAGTTGCGAGCTGTTACGGAAACCACAGAAACAAAAAGTTGAAACTAGAAAGGGGGAAAAGGTCAGTAAGTTTGGAGAACGTTTTAGCTCCCCCGTTACTCAGCAATAAATGGTCCAGGGTCAGTTTGACCCGGGCGTATTATTTATGTTATTCCAAAAGTTTCAGAGACAAACAAATACAAAAACTTGATCCAATGCGAACCATTCCCAGGAATGGCTCTTTATTTTTCTTTTTTTCCGCTTTCGTTTCACTGTTGTACATTGATGACACGGCAAGCTCAAGTGATCAATTCCGATTTAATGCCTGCACTGTATATTTTTATTTTTATTTTGGGGGGGGGTCAATTTTCATGCCCATTGCTACCTCAACTTCCACGCTAAATTTTTGTTCGGTGACCAAGCTTGTAACTCAATTTACTTGAAAAATCAAAACAATTTTACAGACTGTGACTCATTGAAAATGCCGCTCATTTGTTGACATTTTTGGTTGTCCTCATGACTTGACGTTGCGATTTTATACGCAATTATTTTCTTGAAGGTTACCCCCCCCCCACTCCCTCCCCTCCACATCTTTCACAACAACCACTGGCAAACATTTTGGTTTGCAATAAACAAATGCTTGATCTTTAAGGTTAGGCTGACGCTAAAATAAAGGCACATGAAGCAGGAGTTATTATTATTATTCAATTAGAGTTGTTTATTTACCAGACACTGACTGGCATGTACTTATTTTTATATATATGATAATAATATTATAAATAAATCTAGCCTGTCAACCAACCAGAATGAAGCCTTTTTTTTTTTTTGCTTGTTTTTTTAAAGGGAACTGCAACCGACTTGCAAATTGCATTTCACGGCATTGCAATGTTGATTTAACTTTGATGAATTGTTCAGCCCAAACTTAAATGTCACGCCCCCAAATTGTTTCGACCACTACTATGATGACTACCAGTTTTTCTTGAACCCTTTCAGGGACAGCGGCAACTACAGTGGACAGCTTATCACGTTATCAGGTTACAGGGTGCATGAAAGGGTTAAAATGGGTCCATTTGACCAGGGTTCCATTTTTTATTTTGTTTGCTGAAACGTTACTACACGTATGTGCGGCTCACGCAAAAAAAAAATAAAATAAAATATGAACTGTCCATTCATCAACTTGATCGCATGTCCTGCCTCCCTCTTAACACACATTTGGATCATGAGTTGGACGGAGCGCGCGAAGGTCCGTGGGAGCAGATTAAATCCCACACACACACGGCGCATCCAAAATTGTCAAACTTTTTAATTTAGCACCTCATTTCACTCTGTTGAAAGGAAAAAAAAAAGAAGTTTACAGGCTGGCATTTTGACACATTTAATTCTAGCCTCTCTTCCTCCACAAGCAACCCCTTGTTAATGGTCTGCTCTATTTAAAAAAAAAAAAAAAAAAAAAAAAGTCTGTTTGGCAGCTCCGGAGATAACAGATGGAAGAAAAATGAGGGGAATTATGAGTAAGATTGATTTCCTGAGGATGAATGGTCTGGTCTTTGCGGCAGATTTATCTGAAACAGGCTTTCTCAGACTCTCTGTTATTATTGAATAAACTTTTTTTTTCCCCCCCGCCGTCCCCACCCCCCTCACGACCTGCACGCACACTGCCGCCATATGTAGACAAATAAGACAAGTGTGCTCGTCGAGGAAAAGAAAAACAGGAGCATGCCGGCTTTGGAAATGCAAATATTTTATAGATGGAGCGAAGAAAGAAGGTCAATGACGGAGACTGTTGAAACTCAAATTGCTCTCTTTTGAAATGTGTAAAAAAAAAAAAACACTATATTCTCGAAGAATTCGGCTGACGACGATCGACTTTTCTCCCACACGGCATTGAAACAAACTTGAAAAGCAAAGTCGCCCGTCCGACGTAAAGCAACTGGTTTGGTAGCATTTCAAATTGCGGGGAACTTGATGATGAATTTGGAGGACCTCGTGAAAAATATTTTTCTGCGGTTTCACAATAGGGCGGGCGTTTCAAGTGTCCCAAATGTTATATTCGCGCCGCTAGCCCAATGAAAAATATTGATACAAAAGTTTATGACAACAGCGGGACAAAATTTGGCTCCTTTTTGCCAGTTGATGAACGGCGTTCATCTCCCGGGTGAGACAGAACTAGAACATTTTGCCTGCCAAATAGTGAGACGATTTGGAAATCGACCAACATTTTGCGGGGGTAAAAAAAAAAAAAACGCATTCTTTAGCTATTTTGGGGATTTCCCCCCCCCCCTCCCAAAATAGATTGATAGTCATTCGAGCACCATTTCTCGTCATTAACAAGTGTTTATGAATGCTTGACAAACAGCCCATTTCAAACTCTTGATCAGGAAACTATTTTACTTTTTTTTTTTTTCCCCCCCTCCGTTTCTTGAAAATGAACACACGGGACATTGGCCCCCTCAAGTCCCACACAAGTTTACAGCAAAAGGGCAAACACTGTCCATCTTGCAAGGAGCCGTAATGCAAACCAGAGGCCACAACTTTCCCGCCCCCTCCCTCCCTCCCTCGTTCTTTCTTTCTTTGCACTCATCTCAAAGCCGACCTAAAGGCCCGGCGAGGACGGATACAGTTCCTCATGTGAGCCTTGTAAAAAAAAAAAAAAAAAGGCCCCAAAAACAAACACAGAGTAACAAACATTGATCAGCAGCAGGCCGGTTTAAGAGCGCGGAAAGAAAACAGAGACGAGGATGCTGATAAAGAGGAGACAGGAAGCGGTGAAGTGGGAAAGGGGGGGACGGGGGGGGGGGTTCCTACTCTCGTGTTTCAGTTTGGATTGTGGCCTCGTCCCCCCCACCCAGCCTGCCTGTCTGTTCTACTGACATACATTGACCACAAGCCACCCCGGCCCGATATCAACGCAGGCTGTGCTCACCGGCAAGCTTCATCACACGAGCCAGGAGGGGGGGGGCACTCGGGTCCATTACATGTGTGGATGTTTCCACACCAAATGACACACGACACAACAATGGCGCTCTCATTCTTTCAGGGAGGGGGATTCTATATATTTGCTTTTTCGCCGGTGCGCCTCCGACTCGGCACAAGACAGGGCAAAGCCAGGATTAAAGGTTTAGCTTTGTCAATCAGAAATGAAAAGCCGGCGAGATTGAGAGAGAGAGGGAGAGGAGGCTGATTATTCGGTCGAGGGAAAAAAAAGAGGCACAGGGCGACGCCTTCACGTGGGCGCCGTGTGACTCAGGTGTTGGCGTCACCCCCCCCCCACCTCCCTCCCTTATTCGCTTCTCAATTATTTTCCACCTCGGGAGAGAGGACCGACCGACTCATCGGAGCTCAAGATACAGTCGCGGGTTTGCCTTGAATAACAAAGAAGATTCAGGTATGAGGGGAGATGTGCTTCAGGCTCTTTTTCAAAACTGAAGGTTAATAAAAAAAATAAAAAAAATAAAAAAATTGTAATCCTGGAAAAGTGCTGAAGAAAACCCGTCTCATCATTCTTGTTAAGGGTTTTTCCCCCACTTTAAATTGAGACCATTCTGATGAGTCGCACAAGTGCATACGAGGTAAAAGGGTCAAATTTTGCTCTCCGAGGTACAACTACGAGGTTCGCAATGGAGCCACTCGGTTCAAATAAGTACAGTTTATGGTTCGAAATACATAGTGGACCAAGTCTGTGGCTTTCTGTGTACATGGAAGGGCACAAACAAAGTGCTACGCCTCTGCGAAGGCCTTTCAAAAGCCCACCGCTGTACGGAATGCTGTTTAAAGGAGAAAGTCAAGTCCGAAAATGTCTTCACACTATGCTCGACGCACACCCCATTGATCGGAACAAGGTATTCGGATTAATATCGCGCTTGTGGAACATGAATTCAGCAGCAAAATCCACCCGTTTTTATCCATCTCAGGGGGCGGCCATCTTGCCACTTTGCTGTCGACTGAAAATGACATCACAAGACGAGCAAAAGTGGCTCACCCGTTTCCTGGGTTTGCTCATGTGATGTTTGCAAGTAGATTTAGACGAGTGGGGGACACATGGAACGGATTGGAAAGAAAATTCTTGACTTGACGTTCTCTTTAAAGTCATTCACAGAAGTCGGAGAAATCTAGACCAGGGATGAGCATCCCAGAGCACTTTCAACGAACCGTCAACGGTTCTGATAAAGAAAAGAAGCACTGTCGTTTGTGGACTTTTTGTACTTTATGGTAACTCTTCGGTTCTTAACATATTGTTGCTTTCAAGTTCATTTTCCAGAATAGGCGCTCATCTTTAAATTAAAGCGAGGAAAACAACAACCCGAATGACCGGCGATTTTGGCTGTTCATTTGCAGTTTAAGCTTCTTTTTTTTTTTTGTGCGCATGTGCATGTGTGTGTGTGTATAATATCCATGCGCATATTTAAAAGTACCGGCATTGCAGCAGCATCCCAAATCCTTAATCCTCTTTGCTAGGTAGAATAGCATGTATGGCAGCGGTACAACACATTCATTTTCTCTGTCCTCGCAGTTACGGAGGCTGAAATCTGAAACCAGGGGGTAGGGGGGTGGGGGGTGCTTTGGCCCGACATGAAAATGCAGCGCAACAATGGAAACAAAGATGACACAAAAAGATTTGCAGTCAGAGACACTTTTTTTTGCTTTTGTTTGTTTTTTTTTTTTCCCCCCAGCATTGTCTAATATGTGCATGACACTGAACTCACAGCTTTAGTCCAACGATGCGTTTTGGATTTTGTTTTTCGGGGGGCAATGGTGGAATTGGTTTGCTTAGTACGAACCGTAAAAGCAGTCAAATTATTGAGAATGAGGATAAGTGTTGTAAAGAATAGCACCAACAGCTAGTTTTTTTAAATTTAAATATCATTTTCTAGATCGTTTTTTTTTTTTTAACCATAAAGCAGATCAAATTGACCTGTAACATATTGCAACAGAATTGTGAAAAACATTATAGTGCCAACTAGTGGCCAGGCATGCACAATGCTGGCAATTATGCTTTTGTAAGTACAAGAAAATGATTATGAAAGATCATTGCATTAAAAAAAAAAAATGACATATTCAATTCTACGTGATCGAAAATTTGCAAATTAGAAAATAATTTTTCAAAATGTAATATTTACAAAACTTTTCTTTTTTTTCTTCTTCTTTTTTGCAAGACATTTAAAATGTAAAACGGTTTAGATTGAGCAACAGCATAACAGGAGTGTTAACCGAGGGATAGATTTGGGGCCTGCACACAATTCAAGACCAACAGCAGGTGTTCGTAACAACGCAGAAACAACAAAGAAAAATTTCAATTTCATCATCCACTCTGCCTTTTGAAAACAGAAAAACAAAAGGCAAGTTCCGTGGATGATACCAGCAGCCATACCGTAACTTTTGAAACTCAAAAAAAGCCGTCGCACCGGAGAAAAAGAAAACATATGGGACAGATTAACCCCGAAACAAAAGTTGCTCCCATTTTTCTCCCAGACTCATCCCCCTCAAAGTTAGCCATTTCCATTTAATATGACATGCCGGCTAGCAACTTCCTGTCAAGAGGACATTAGCGGTTGAGGGGTGTCGAGGTGCATGGGGGGGAGGTCAGGATGCCAAATTAAAGGGGAAGAGTCGAGTGTGCACTCCTATTCGCTCGCGATGTGCTCCATCAGCCCCCACCGCCTATAATGGCACATGGAGGGCCACTTAGCGAGTAATCACCACCCCTCCCCCCCAGGCTGTGTCCTCCGCTCCATCCATTCTATTCCCTCCCTCCGGATTCCTGCTCTGATCTCCAATCATAAATGAAGTGTAGATGGAGAGCAGGGACAGTGGTCCATACACGCGCATTCCCCCCTTGGCAGGCATCCCGTAATGACGAAGCTCTTTGGTGACTAAAGAGGCCACGCGGGCCTTTGAATGAGAGATGACGACGTCTAATGTGTTGGCCTTCGCCGCTTTGAAGGGCCATTTTCTGGTGGCGAGTATGAAATGAGGTCACCGCACCCCCCCTTCAATCATTACTCCCCATCTCAACCCACTGGCTGATTGCGACCAGTTCGTATGAGACAATTATTTTCATTTAGAAAAAAAAAAAAGCGACATGTGCTGTGAAGTTTGATATCATCGCCCCAGTCACACGGCATGACAGTGGAACCTCGATACGCTCCGCGTATGATTCATTCCCCCAAATTTTGCTTTTTCTTTAACTTAAAATGAAAGGGCAACGCACGAGACACAAGGGATCTCAAATCATCTTTCTCCCGTTGAAATGAATGGAAATGTCATCAATTGGAGTGAGAATAAACAGAAGATTTTTTTTTTTACACAGGATAGAGAATTCATGCCTGCGAGTAAAGTTGCATCGTCTATATGTGATGCTGCACCATTTGTGGTCAAATAATAATTGCTTAAAGGGTTATTGGATCGGGACGGGGCTGGCCCACTAAAAGCAAAAACACGTGTCTACTTGATTCATTTGGGTGGGGGAATCTTTTTTTCCATTAAACCCCCCCAAAATATTTACAATATGGGGATGAAATAAAAAAACTGGAGGTGTGCCCCCCCCCGCAAAAAAAAAAAAAAAAACTGAATAGGTGAATCTGTGTCTTGTCCACTGTACTTCAACATCGATGCTAATTTCGTTTGACCATCTACAGCATTTTGCATTGTATGTTTTTCTTTGTTTTTTTTTTTTTTTACTTTTTTCTCCCAAACTGCTACTTTGTGTGAAGAAAGTTCAGTTCACAGACTCCAAACAGCAAATGCAGCTCAATTTTATGCCAAGACAAAGCAAACGATGTGAGCCTTCCAATGCATTCGCGAACGTCGACCTTTCCGGAATCGTGTTCCAATCAGCAATTCCACTTTACCATGACGTCCAATTCAAAGAAGCAAAATATTCCCTCGCCTGTCAAATGAATACTTCCTTGTCCAGTACTATCATAAAGTGCGCATTAAACGGGGCACGCGGGTCAGCGTCTCCGCTCCGGCTGTCAGCTACTTGTGGCGATCCGTGCTAATGGACTGCTAATAGAAGTGAATGTTGCTCCCCTGTAGTGGAAAGTGTCACACCGGGGGTGATTAATGACACCGGCCCAAACCCCACCACACACACACACACGCACACGCTTCTACCCCATGCTTGTCCATCACTCCATCCCTTTTTTTTCCGTCAACCTCCTCCTCCCTTCCTTCCTCTTCATCTCACTCCCTCCCAATCGCTCCATTGCATTTGTTTCCTTTGTATTCTCTGGATCATTTGCCATAGTGCCATAGCGCTGCGCAATTCTCCTTCAGCATTTCATGAAATCAATCAGGAAGTTTGGCTCCCAGTCTGGTTTTATAAACAGACATAGGCATGTTTCCACTAGTTGGGTGAAGTCACGTACAAGCTAACACCTCATCAGGAGTTACAAAGTACATTCAGGCTTGTCCTTTACGTCAGGTGGTGGTTTTCCAAAAGCCGAGACTGAAACGTGACAGCGTTCCGGACTGGAAAATATGACAGCCATGTTGGAGTGACATCACCATTTCAGCGCGGACGAGCCAAAAGGAGGTTTTGAAGTGAGCGTTGCCCTCTTGGAGAGGAGCTGGTTCATTCCAGTTCCAATCAATGGCGTTTTGGTGGCACCGAGTTGGCGCGCACTCTTTTGCATAAAATCAGAGCCAGTCGTGGAATCGATAGATTGACTGTCGATCAGACGTGCTGTTAATTCCATCTCAATGATTTATGTATTTATTTATTTTTTAAATGAAAGAATGGGGCCAGGTATCTTCACATCGGAAAGGAGGCTCTTCCAAAATCTCCCACTGCAAGTACAGCTTAAATAATGATTCAAATAAAAAAGGGATGAGGAAGTCAGTAAAATCAAAACTTGGGCCCGACTGATATGGATTTTTTTTGCAGGCTGATGAAGGCTCCGTCCGGTATTTGGCAGAATATCATTCCGATAAAGACTTAGCTGGCTGATTAATAAAAAAAGATATATAAAATGAATAGAATTTTTTTTTTTTTTTAGTTGCCATGGCGTTGACAATGAAGATGTCAATCACAGACAGAACATTTGACTCTTTAAGAAGACTTTGGCGTTTATTATTTGGTTAAGTTTACGATATACAGGAAGAAAAAAAAAAGTGTCAAAAAAGGTGCCATTTAGGGTGTTTCATTTGGGGTGGGGGAAGTTTTGGAAAAGGAAAAAAAAAAGGGAAAGGGCAACACTCTTGCACGAAGAAAAAAAAACATCAAATTAAATCCGATGATTTTTTTTTTGCTGATTTTAAAAGAGCTAATATCAGCTGATGAATCAGTCAGCCGCCCTAATCAAAACCGTACCGAAATACATTTTTAAGTACAGTCATAAAATACAAATTGCCAATGTATTGCCCTTTTGTTTTTTCAATACCCTGCATAAAATTTGAACTTCAACAATTCGCCTAGCGGAAAAATGCAAAATGCCACAACTCCCGTTTCAAATCCTAAAATAGCCTCCAACATGTTTGCTTTTTGCCCCCCCCCCTCATAAATACAACATGGCGTCAAGAACAGCAAGAAAACAGCGAGCTCAGCAGACATTTTGTTTTTTTCCCTCATTAATTATCACGCGCTACCAGCCAACTCCGCCACACCTCTGACCCTACGCTCGCCATTTTCTTCCCGGTTTGAACACCCGGCGCCCTCTTCCTTCACCTGAGAAACAACAACGCGGAATCCTAATATCCCCCCCTTCAATGACATCCCTTCGCCGGCTTTCATTGCGTCACGCTGGAAGCCCGCCGAGGTCGTCCGAGGGCTATCGTGTGAGGTAATTCCTAAGTGCTGCTCTCCGGCGCGCACAATGTGTTCATTGTGCGCGCCGGGGCCGTCGCTTTGGAGAGTGACCGCTCGGGTTGTAATGTTAGCGCCCCCCGAGGAGCAAGTTGTCAAGCGGCGAGAAAGCCCGCAAGAATCATACTGATAGAAATAACAGTTGCTTTTAACGGTGAGGGGATGGAGGGGGGCCAGTTCTCGGATCGGACAAAGCCGGGGAGCGCCGCGGCGCTGATCGTAAAGTCTTGGAGTGCACTGAGTCACGGCGTTTTAGAGACGATAAATGGATATGAAAGATCCTTTAACTTTTTCGCCCGTAAACATACCCCGGAGGACACATCATCAAAAAGTCCAGCATAAGAACGCCATTGTGGGAAGATGGGGGGGGGTGTTTGATTATCCCGGGGAGGCCCGCCGGCACCCCGAGCGAAACTTAATGCCCACCCGACGTTGTCATCATTGCCCCTCAGGCACACATCAATCTTAGTTTACAGTGTTAGTCAACGTCGGCATGTTTGGGTTTTTTCATTTTTCGAAACGCAAAATAATAAACTTCAGTGTTTCCCTTTTCCTCGTTAAACGAAATGTTTTTATGAGCCTAGTTCACTCAAGTTTCACAAATCGAGCATTCGCGATTTGGTAATTGTGGCTTTGTCGTCACGAGGTTCGGAGGAAGGGTGTTTAAATTCTCAAAATTTGAGAAAAAAAAAAAAACGACTGAGACAGTTCGAATGTACACTCTTGTGTTCTTTATAATGCTTCACAAAGGCATCGGATCATGAGTCACTACTCGATACTTAAAATCACGGGACTTGGACTTCCCTCCAAAAAAATTGTGACCGAGACATCTCAATATAATATATGAGTCAAGCAGAAGAGGTTTTTTTAAAAATTTTTTTTTAGATTTAGATTTCTTAACTGTAAATTGGGTCAGACTGACCAGGATCACAACAAGAGACTTGACAGGAAATTGACAGTGCCAACTAATGGCCCCGAATGCGTCATCCCAACTCGTAAAAAAAAAAAAAAAAAAAAAAAAAAAAACGACTTGAAATGTTTTCGCAAGCGTGGATGCCTGAGAAAACCACAAAAAGACACACACATTTGTCAAAGTGAACAATTTGTTCGATGATTGCAGCCGCGCAGTACCTACACTCCTCTCACAGGGTCTTGGGTTCCGAGCACAAAAGAAAAAAAAAAAAAAATCGGTGTCGTTTTAAAAAAAGAATCCATTTTCTTTGCATCTGGGGCTTTTGACCACACGCTATTTTAGTTTCCTGAAAGACTGCCTTTTTCCAAGACCTCTGCCAGGGTGTAGGTTGCCCCGAGACTGCGTCACTTGGAAGGAAAGATGTTCTTTTGCCAGACTCGTTTCACACTACACTATCCTTGTTTTTATTTTATTATAAATGATTCATCTTTTCTTCGACGACTTGCCCGTTGTTGTTACTGCGCCTTTTCCAAAAATGACCCTCTTGCGGGGGCTTGTGATTGGCTGAAATGATCTGGACAGTCAAGGGAGGGCGTTCTAGCGCCACCTGTTGTTTTGGGCTGAAATGCTCTTACGACACAATTTCATAAAATTAGAGCCGCCAGCCGTAGCTTTCTAACCGGTGCAAATGTTTTGATGTATTCACTCGGTGTCCAATCGGATTATTGCACACACACAAAAAAATAAATAAATCACACGTAAACACTTCGGGCTTTCCGAGGGGCCCCGGCGGAGACACCTGAAGTACATCTGTTCTTGCACAACGGCTTTCCAATCAAGATGCTGTCACGGAGCACCCGGCCGCTTCTATCTGCCTCAACCTGTCTTCTTTGTCACCAGTTCAGAAGGTTAATGAGAACTCTTATTTCCCAGAACTCACTCCCAACTCACAGGGATGGGGTTGGGGGGGCTGGGGGGAGGGGGGGTTGACGGTCCATACACGTTAAAATGAGATTAAATGTACCTCCCGCACAAATGTAAAACTCGGACGGCTCTCCCGGTGGACCTTCGCCGAGGCCCAACAATCTTGGTTTAGAAAGGAACCACAATGTGGAGAGAACCTCCTTCATATACGACAATGGCGGGGGGGTCAATTTAGCCAGACTATCATCATACCACGTATGTAAGCAACAGAGGTGTCCCCAGTGAGCCACTTTGATTGTGCAGTCGTTTTACAGTAAAGACCTGAAACCTCCAGCGACTTGAAAAACAAGTCCGGCTCATCAGCGCACCTAAATTAGCTTGTTAATTACACTGGTCTGAGACAATGTTCTCCTGCCGTATCGACCTCTTAATGGCTGGAAGGAGGGCCTTAGTCCCATCAAGTCAATGACACGGGGTGGGGAGGGGATCTCTGGGGCTCTGGTGTGTGTATTATGTCATTGCGCCGTGCCCGACAAAGAAACCGGACCTGTTATCCATTCCTGCTTTGCCTCTTTTCGCTCATTAACTATGCAGGAATGAGACGGAGGCCTGGAGCGGCCAGATAAGGCTGCTAGTTGCTAAACGTGTCCGCCTTTGCAAAGATACAACTTCTGTGGTAGCTAAAAAAAAAAAAAAAAAGAGGTAAAATATGCCACAAATACGAAAAAATAAATCACTGCAGATGGTGCAGTGATTTTCATTCAGGAAGTACGAAGGCACCAAATGACACTTGGCACAATTAAGGCCACACTTTGGCCACATCAATTCGGCATCAGCTGGTTACCGGTTTCAAGGTATACACATGTCGCAGTTTGAAAAAGCCACAGTTTGAAAGGTAATTTACGAATTCACATACAGAAGGCACCCAATGGAAAAAAGTTGTGACCCCAACATTTCAAACTGAGAGCTGCAATTGCATGACAGTGATACTGTGCGCCCCCACTCTTCATGGCGGATTGGGACCCGACCTGACCACGAATAAAGAAAATCCACCAATAACCGATGCTCATTATTGCCAGGACGAGTAATCAAGGAATAAGGCAAATAATGACATAAATCGGTAAAAAGAAAATGGTGGACCGTGATAATGCAAGGATCTGCTAGCAAGAAACAAAACATATTTTTGGTCACTGTCGTCATCGTACGATCAGAATCTGATACCAGTTTTTCAACGCCGAAACAGCCACAGACGCAGAGATGTTGAAGTGAACTGCTAAAGTTAGCAGCTAGCTTACTAGCTAGCTAACCGCTGATCAACTGAGCGCTGTTACTTACATAACCCCATGACGGTAACCCCAACCCAACCCTTATTCATACAGTGGATAACATTTACAATTTTTGGCGGTTTCTGGTTTTAATTTAATTACTGTACATTAAAAAAAAATTGTGTCATTCACGGGAAAACGTGTCACAGACTGCATTTGGGGTTCAGCTATACTTAGGTGTATATTGTCACCCAGCACTTAATGCACCAAGCAACTAAATTGTCGTAAATTTCCTTTTCTAGGCCTTTCCCAGAAAGATCCCTCCACCAAAAGTCCTCTCCAGACACAAACACGATCGCCGTCTGAAACACGCAGACCGAGAACCCGCACAAACTGAGTCCCACCACCTTGTTCCCCGCTTTGTTTGACACCCCATCTGACTTGAGGAGGCAGCAGATTAAAGTAAATGGCTTGCGACGTTATCTCAACATTTAGCACACAGCTATGAATGAAAGGGGGGGGGGGGTCTAAAGACTCGCCTGGAAATTTTCTCACAAAAGAAATGTCGCCCTTGTTTTGTTGGGAATGAGGAATGCCCCCCCCCTCCCCTTTTCCCCTTGAGTTGATGTCGACATACCAATTTGATTGAGTTGAGGTCATAGAAATGCCTTTATTGATCATAATTAGCACGCATTATAGTGGTTTTCCTGAAGTCAGTGTTTTAAAGTGAAACATTTTTGGGACTTATGGTTATAATTTTTCTTTGGTCGAACATGTGAAGAATACACAAATGGCACCAATTTGGTAGCACTGGAGAGGCAAGATTGGTTCATGTTTCTGCTCTACTCTTCAGTCAATAACTTGTCTTTTGGCGCTCGATTGTATCGCCCTTTGTAATGCAGTTCTTCAGTTTGACAATTTCCAACTTTGGAAAATCTTTTTTTTCTTATGAAGTGATATTTTGAAATGTATTCATTCCGTTTTTTTTTTGCTCCAGAATTCACCCGAGTGTAATTTTACAAGGTATATTTTCAAGCACCTACCAAGTCAACAATGAATAATAATAATTTTCAAAAATGTCATCTCGGTATGATGTCACATGTTGATAATTGCCTGAGAGGTTGAACCAGAGTTTTTATTGATTCACGACTCCCAGGAGGAGTTAATAGTCCAACTTTTCTCCCAAAAGTGCAAGCTCCCAAGAGGTCATGCGAACTTTACCTTGAGCCAAGGCGGTGCGGACCGTAGCGAGGAGCAGAAACGGCAACAACGCCGGCAGGGTGAACATCTCCGGCGGCGACCTCCTCGCTTCTCTCCGGGCGTCTCGATTAACGTCACGGTCCATGACGGAGGAGCCCAAATTGCGCTCCCCGGGAGGCTGCCTGCTCGTTTGTTTCTTTGCGCACACAGATGATGAATTAAAAAAAAAAAAAAAAAAAACTTAACAGCCTCCGAAAAGTATGGTGCCGTTAATTAATCCAAACAGTTTTGCGGAGCTCCGCCAGAGAGGACCGTCGGCGTTAAAAATCTCTGCCCGTCAGCTGCACACTTGAGAAGCTCACTTGTGGATCGACGACCCGGTGCCGGACGCATGCTCCGGTTTAAGTCCCCCCCGCGCCCCACCACCACGCCGGTGACTCGCTGCTGTCCCCCCTAAAATTCCACGTTGTGTGCGAGCGTACGTGTTTGTCAATGTGCCTGGCGAGAGTGGGGGGGTACGTATGCGTGACTGTGACTGCGTGCGCGCTCCTGCCGCTGACTGTGGACTGAAAACAGAAAGGAAAGGAGAGGAGAGGTCTCTGCGGGCTACCTTTCCTCCTTCAGCCAATCCAAAGGCTCCTGCAAAGTGGCGGCGCGTTGGCAAAACCTGGCGTGGATGACGCCGGTGAGAGGGAATGGACGGAGGGGGGAAGTCGTGTGCGGCATACACGCGCGCGCGCGCGCCCACGCAGACACGCGCATACATATCCATGCATTCATACCCATGCGCCATCATTAAACGTCGCTTCCACCAGGAATTTCCTGACGGGTGCCGAGGCGGCACACTTGATGTGGATGGGTGAACTTGTAAAATGCAACTTTAGTCGTTCGTTTTGTTTGTTTTTAATGTAGCCGACGTCCAAAATGGGAGTGGTACGGGAGTGGGAGTCATTCTCAACGGAGTGGAGGGGGGGAGGGGGGGGGACATTTTTTTTTTCTGATGTGGGATGGAACGATGATTAAAAATCCATATTAGGGGTTTGTCTGTGCACATGCACATCCATCCATCCATCCAATGACATACATTTTTGTTTGGTAGTGTGTAAAATGTCAAATATGCGCCTTGGCTCAATCAGGGTTGACCAACACCTGAGCTGTACAACTCATCTCATTTACTTGTACAGGTGTTTATATAAATCTCACGGCACGGAGGAAATTTACTTGGGCGGTTCTGATTTGAGGCGGATTTTCTCTGAATGACAGATGCGGAAGAAATACCGCCTCCCGGTGATTCATGCAAAATGTGCGCTTGACACTATCTTACGCCAAAATGAAATGTGATGACTTTTAAAATATGAATCTAATTCTCGCGGCCCTCCGTCACCATTTGCCGGAGATGTCAGCGGGCAGCTGTCATCGCTTTCAGCTTCTGGCTTTCATGTAAGGGCGATGCAGGAAATTACTCCTGTCTGGCCTGCTGGGATGAGCGGGGGATCCTTTCAGTTTTTTGGACGCTTGCATTCAAACGCAGCAGAATGTAGAACACTTTGGGGTGGAAGGTGACGTCAACACAGCGGGACTAGTCCAGCCCTGCATGATTTCACCCCTATCATCACATTCCGTATCATCTCATATCGGTTCGATATGAAAAGCCGAGGAAGGAGGGCGAGGTTGCCGTCATCCTTAAACAATGCTGAAACCGCCGCGCGTGTGAAACCCTATCTCCAGCCGCTTATATCCACTTAACCCTGCCGTCGGCGTGTCACGGAGCGGCAATTCTCCAATTGGGCTTTATTTTTCCGCTTTGCGATGGCTCATATAAACTATCCTTTTTGTTTTTTTTTTTTTTTTTTTTGCTGACTGGAGCGTAAAGAAATAAACATGGAGCTCAGCTGCTGATGTTTCTAGTTCATCTCCATGAAGGTTGAATAATGTACACTGAGACTCAATTGCCATTTATTTGTTGCTACCTTGAACACATATTAGCATTGTTGGCAAGCGGCGCCACGACGGATCAAGCAGATGGCGCTGTGTTGTTGGGAAAAAAAAAAAAAAAAACTGCCGTGCTGAGAAAAAAAATTCTTTCCGTCAGATGCCACAGCATGCCGCCACACCCCTAGCCAAGAGGAAAGTAGTAATTGGCATCAATGAACTCGGAAGAACACAAAAGACCGTTTTGACCTTTGACCTCAGGTTTTCGTAATAAAACGAGGCGCATTTATTTTCGCTATCTCCTGGGCAAAGGGAAAATATGTCAGCAATCACGGTTAATTTTTTTGATTACGTGCCCAGCCCGACTTAAAATCGTCTCAGATGCTCTTCAAAATAACGGGAAATGAATCCCTGATCATTTTTAAATAGATAGTCAGAGAAGAACGTCAACAAAATGACATACAGGAAGCCTCGCTGCCTCGACCAAAAAGACAACAAGACACCGAAGGCCTCCCCGCTCACTCGTGGGAGCCCTGAAGCAATATGGCATCTAGAGGAGGCGTTAAAAAGCGCAATATGACAAAAATGGCGAGCGGTGCGAGAAGTGTGAATGCCACCCGGGTTGGTAACACCTCCAGCCCTTTTCCCCCCCCAACCCGCCCCCCTATACCCCCTGTTACATGTCCATGTCTGTCAAGAGCGATGTCTTCGGGAGTGCCGCTTGATGGATGTTAGTCTCAAAGGAAATCCGACACTATAATGCATGATGACCCAGACTCGTGGAGAGGAGTGGGGGTGGGGAGGGGGAGGGGGTCCGAGCTCAGCAAAAAAGATCAGTCAGATTGGGCAAAATACTTCCCTATTTAAGTGCAGGAGCAACAGAGGCCTTGAAGTTTATGTGCATGCTTTATGACTCACGGAGGCCTGTGTGTGTGTGTATGTGCGTGTGCGTGTGCGTGTGCGTGTGTGTCTGCTTGAATCACAAAAAGCCTCAGAAAAGGAAGCAAAATGACGTTTTAAAACCACATTATTGTGCAATAAAACGAGAAATGCTTGAACTGAGAAAGTGGGTTGAATCCAATATCGGCGATTTCTTTCAAGTTTACCCTAGGCATCAATAACACAATTAGCCTGGCTTCTTTGAGTTCCTCTACTACTTTGTGCTCTCGTTGCACCACGCTGCCTCTCACAGGTCAATCTTGGTACTACAACAGGCACGGTCGTGCGTGAACGTCAGCACATACCAGCGGATTTTGTTGGCTGTCTCTCACGTTTAAAATAATCAATAGGTGCAGCCCCCTTTTGTCAGGTGTCCCTAATGAAGGGGCCTGTGATGCATCGTCAAAATAGTTCAAGGTCTTCGAGGTGAACCGATTTCCTTTCGCCTAATGGAGCCATTCAGCTTAAAATATTAGAAAATCCACCACTTCACTCCAGACAGAAGAAGGAAAAAAAAAAGAAGACTCACAACGACTATTAGATGTCATTCAGACTGCATTTACCAGCCTTACTCAGAGCACTTTGCATTATCGGATTCCACCGTACCGACCTTGCGGAAATGTGTAAAATGACCACGACCTCTTGGCGGCACGTCAAGAAACGGTGGTGAGAGATGTGCTACAAATTTCACGGTAGAATCACAAAGTCCTGCGCGGGGCCGATAAACACTTGACTGGGCTCTGATGTGGGGGTCATATCACTGTCGAATTATCCGGAGCGTGAAGTCGTAGAAATTGGGGAGCGCAAAACTCCACCAAGGAACATGTGCTAACAATGCTAATTTATGCTAGGTTAAATGGGCTTTGTGTTGAGTGTTAGCATGAAACTGGCAATGTACACTCTAAATATGGCGGATTTTTGCTATTTACGGGCAAGGTCCGGTTCCTTTCCCCCGCGCAAATAGTGGGGATCCACTGACTTTGCTTTTTTTTTATACTGCACTCCAGACGTCCCATAATGCATCCGTCCACTCAGCGGACGGCCATCTCTTTGCCGTCAGGCAATGGCTCAATTAGACAAGGAGACAGACAGTCGGACCAGCCCATAAACAAACAAACAAAATGGAAGATGCTAATGCACGAGGGTCGTAATGCAGTTTGGAAGATGGAAACTCTTCCTAACACTCACACACACACACACACACACACACACACACACACACACACACACACACACACGCACACACACACACAATCACACACAATTGCACATGCACGCCTCGGCACAGTTCTAATTTTAAAGATAAGCATCGGAGGGCGAAAATGCAATAGGAAATTAATCATAGGTGTGAATTAAGTCACCTTTGGGGGGGGTATCCGTCTTTCTCAGTCCCCGACTTTACAGCCAAGGTAGGACACTCCAGTCGCATGAGTTGACTCGAGTCAGCCTTGTGATTTGCTTTGCTGAAACGTATGACAGACGCAACTTTTAAGGCAAAGGATATTTGAACACACACACTGTGCAGCAACACACGTAGACAGATAATAAAACAATCCTCGCAGGGCAAATATTCTTTATCCCATGCGGCAAGCGACAGATATTACGAAAGATAATTGTGTCACTTGCAGTAGTTTGGGTGAAACGTGCATCTTTTGTTTGCATGACGATATCACACTGCCATCTGGTGACCAATTTGTGCACACCAGTTGGGGGTGCGATTAAAATGATGATGCAAGTGTTTCATTCTTTGCATTCTATTTCAATATATTATCACAATATGTGTTTAGAAAGCACAAAATTACAGCGGGCCAAATATTTTTTTTTTATTGATATTGTGCTGTTGGGATGAAACCCTGTGTATGTCCAAATATAGTCCTTTTTTTGTTTTTAACAAATCATCAGACCCCACATAATTAATATTATGATAATAATGATTTAAAAAAAAAGAAGTATATTAACTGTCTTGGAACCGTATGAGATGGCGATCCAACGATTCCGCCCGAGCGTGTCGATATGTGACTTACCGCCCCCGCTGGACGGCATGACCGCTCGCGTAGGTGTCTCAACAGTAAAGCTGCTCGCCATCAGCTTTGGGCCCTTTACTGCCGCTTTTGATATCAGTATTAAAAGTGATTTGCGGCGCCGTATGTGGCAAGGAATCAAAACTTAATTTAGGCAGATAAAGATGCCATTTGGGAGGGAGATAAAGTGCTGCATCATGGGAGATGTGTTCCCCGGCGTGCTCTCAGCGCCTCGCCCTTACAGCACCCTCAGATTTACTGGCTCTCTTTTTTTTTTTCCCTTTCCTTCCCCCCACTGCTCCATAAAACAGCAAATCTGCTCACCAGGCGACACAGGAAAATGTTAATGGATTCATTTGTCAAGAACCTTCCACTTATTTACAGTCCTCTTCCATTACCGCCGCTACGCCTGCAGGAGAAGAGAGGAGGGGAAAGGGGGAAAAAAACAGTGGCCAAAGTCAAAATATCGATTTGCCTGTCCATCAAGGCAGAGACTTCCTGGAAAACACACACATGCGCGCACACACACGCACACACATAACTTGTTTTTTGTTTTTTTTCCCTTTTTTGTGTCATAGTTTTTAACCGCTGACACAATTGTACATTAGAATTGTGACATATGTCTCTCGGAGCAATTCAGGGATTTAGAGTGTCATTGTCTGTTTGGTTTGCTGCAGTTTTTTTTTTTTTTTTTTAATCTGGATCATCTACAAATCTTTGATTTTGTTCTGTGAAGCACATTGAGTTGCCTTGTGTATGAAGTGTGCGATACAAATCAAGTTGCATTGGCTTGGATACGCTCTTCCGTTAAGGGCTCATTTCGCCAAATTCCCGAGTAGGAGTTTGTCAAATCCAAATGCACACCACAATATTAGCCAAATGTGGCTGTTTGAAAACAAAATGGCCGACTTCCTGTTCAAGTTCGGCTATGGCTGGTTGAGACGATTGGGAACTCCTAAAATACAGACATTTCCACCAGTTGTCAGGGGATTTTTATTTTGTAACTTTTTGCATCGGCACGTGACAGGATAAACACTTTTGAGGCTAATGAGAAAGTTTCAGGGAAAAAAAAAAAAAAAACATCCGAGGACACAGTTAATATACGACCTGATGGCTACTCACGGGCAAAGCGATAATACACAAAACACATTTTATAAGTGCAAAGGCATATATTTTTCAAGCACGTGGCAACATCCTAAAAGTTTTGTGCATGCGGAGTCCCCCTAAAAGGCAACAGTTGCAAGAATAATAAATACAGCTGGTACCGGGCCCCTTTTAAAACTCAAATGTTAATGAACGTTAAACAAGCAGCCGACAAGAGAAAGCCTTCATTTATTCATCATCTTGTTTTTAAAGAGCGAGGCGCAGCCCGTCGTGGAGGTTTAAATATTTCACAGCATGCACAAAGGAGAGGAGATCAGACAAGCTTGCGCACTCCTACAAAAAAAAAAAAAAAAAAAAAAAGTTGGAAACTGCCTTTCAAAATATTCCGGCAATGATGTTTTATGCTTACCAGACATGAGTTAAAAAAAGGGAGATACAAGGCCAAAGATGTCCGCAGCCTGGCGGGGAGCCAAATTTGGGATCTGCAACAAAATCAGAGGGGCGGGTCAATCGAGCATGCTTGGCCACTCCCCCTCCAACGGCCACCACATGACTTGAAGACCTTGAAGACAAAAGAATACCATTAAAAAAAAAAAACATTGATTAAAAAAAAAAAAAAAAAATTTTAAACATTTATTTTGGGATGAGCAGGATGAATAGTACATCGTTAATTGTTATTCTCTTGTGCATAATATATGTGATTGAACTTTTAGGTTGTGCAACCGCGACGTACATAAAAGGCGGCGAAGTGAAATATTGAGATTCTGTATGAATCGGCACCCGAACCAGCACCATGGACAGCGCCGCTGATTGGTCAAGATACACAAAAACTGATATGAGCGCTAACATTTCAAGTCATCCCTGATCCTCATGTTTGATATGTAAACATCAGATATGTTCATCTAAAAACTGCCAAAAAAAAAAAAAGTCAAATTTTTTTTTCTTCCGATTTTTCTCTTTTGTCAAGTCAAAAATAAAATTGTAGAGGACAACGTATTATAAAACATCCGTCCATTATCCAAAGTGCTTTACTCTCAAATGTTTTGTTTTTAATCGCATTAAGGGACCTAAAAAATGGTGATTTTATTCATGATGTGTAATTTTGTTTTTCATTAATTAGCCGATTAATCGGTTATCTGAGATGTATTTGGCCAAATATCAGAATTGGTGTCCCAAAAAAAAAAAAAAAAAAACATCAGTCATGCAGACGGCAATAATTATTTTTTTCACAGTTTGGTCCCTACCCCTCGTGGAGTTGAACTTTTCATGCGTCAAGCTTTATCTCGTTCCTAAAACATCTTTTGAACACATTCTCATCACAGCCTGGTCAATACATCCGGACAGGAAGCCTCCTCAGCCGTCCGTCCCGCTTTCGTCCAGTCCCTCCGCCTCCCGTCCCGGGAGCAGGTTTGGCCTCTCCCAAGTAAACAGGCATTAATCACTCCGTGTGAGGGGAATTGTCTGAGGGACGGCCGAAAGCATTTGAAGGGAGGGGGAGGGGGGGGGCAGAGCGGCAACTGGGGTGCGGGAGATAGATGTTGCGCCGGTTTGTGCGGCCTCTTCTGGGATGCGCGCGGCACCAGCTGACGGGTTCGGCGCGGCCACCTTGCTAAAGTGTGTCAAGGACAAGGAAGGGGAGGAGCTGCAACTTTGGCTCGCGGGGGGGGAATTTGCGGCTGTAATTCGGAGCTTTTGTTTGAGCCACGCACGTCCATTTCCCACCTCGCCCCGCGCACAGTTCCAGGTCTTTGTGTTTATGTATATTTTTGACCCAACGCATGTTTGTCACAATGATTCCGATCAAAATTTAACATCAAAATGAACTCATCAATCTAATCGGAGACAACCCAAGTTTCGCTGTGGCAAATTGGAGCATTTTTCTTCAGGTTGGTTACAGCTCTTTCACTGGCTAGCATTAGACGGTGTCCCTAATGTGGTGGCCAAATTTTAGATTTGAATCAATATAAATTATGAATGTGTTTGGGTCGTTCCAGTCAAGTGTATGCAGCGCTTCAAATCCAATGTAATTATCCAAAGTATGCTCATGACATGTTTTGCGTTTGCGTCGCGCACAAAAGCTTTGTCAGGTGCTTTTTAATTAAAAGTCGGTTGACCAACAATGCCGTCCGTTTCTTTTGGCGACCAACCCGCAACGTGCTTTCTATTAGCTGGCGGAATTATTCAACAAAGAAGAACGGCTTCCCTTCACAATTTCACCCTCACTGCGTTGCAGTTTGTTAACTTTTATGAACTTTTTATACGGCTGCAGTGCGTCTCGGAGCCATTCGGCGCCGTGCTTGTTATGACCGTATCGCACTCAGGGAGACAGCCGGGGGGGGGGGGGGGGGGGGTGAACCATGAGAGATGCTCTGGGGGGGGGGGGGGGGCGTATGCGCCTGCAGGCTTTAAACGGTGCTTTCAAATGTATTGATGCTTTCAAGGGAGCAAAGGAAAGGGATCAATGAGGAGACGTCTGTCGGATTGTGGCGACCGCCGCAGTGTATCGGTTACGCGTTTTATCGCGGCTATGATGTGATCACAGGTGAAAATGGTGCTAGCGGTGCTTCGAGAAAGTATTTGGACACCAACTGGCGGTTATTATGAAACAAAATGGACAGTTGGCCAACCCAATGCTGCTAACGCTAACGCTAATGCTAACGCTAATAGACTGCACAGCCTGGTGATATGCTGTCACATTTAGTTCATATAGTGTCGAAGTTGAATTCCAAGCCATTCTAAATCTTGTTGAAGTCAAGATGGCGCCCGAGTAGGCAGCCGTAAGCAAGTGCTCTCATGAGCCTTGCTTTTTTTGTTGTTTTTGTGTTTGTTTTGTCACTTTGTGTTTGTTGTTACGTCGTGTGGACCTGATGTGGACTTTTTTCAGCATTTTTTGGCCACGACATTCATCAAGGAGGAGACTCTGTGCTTGGTGGTTGCGCCTTCTCGGCAGCATGGGTATACCAGCACTGTTTTTGACTGGGAGGAATGTCGGCGCCAGTTGCTGGACAGTCCCGGGGCGCTTGTGTCTTGTGCCTGTAATGGGCAGCATTTTTCACAGCCCCGCTTTGTTCAGCGGAGAGATCGGTGCTGTTGAACGGTCTGCGGCTGGATGGATGCATGGCTTGAGGAGCCGACGATGAGAAGAAAGGAGC
>NW_017805148.1:545430-547357 GCF_001891065.2 Hippocampus comes | reverse complement strand
TCTTATCTTATCTTATCTTATCTTATCTAAATGTTTTGGGGTATCCACAACTAGCTCGACTTTTTTTTTCTCAAATCCCCCGCCAAAAATCTTGAAAAAGAAAATGGGGATAAACCTCCCGATAAGGCGTTTTTCATGACAAAACGGGGGTTGACTGGCTCAATAATTAATGAAGGTGTGCGTCGCAACCTTCTTTTGTTTGTGTTGTGTGTAATCTATAAAGACTTTAATGTCCTTTGTCCAACAACTGGCGTCTTGGCAAAGCGGGAGCGACAATCAGCCAGATGGCTGCCAAAGCATTGTTTGGGTGTCGTTAGGAAGCAGCAGATTTCCTACTTAAAGTTGATCTTTCATGCATTTCGCCCCACTCGTGATGTAAAGCTCGGTAAAGCTATCACTTTTTTTTTTTTTTTGATATAGCGACTGCTCTTTATTTTTTTTTCATAACCATAAATATCCTTCACTTTCATTTTCACCAGTCGCTTTTGTTTTTTTTTTGTTTTTTAAGTTGCCCAGACAGTAGCTTGGGGTGTGTGTCAACTTAACCGCAGAGGCGCAAGGCGGTAGTGGTTTTGTTTATGGATTGTTTCTCCTGGCTCCTTGCGACCAGCGATTTCTCTTTGTACTTTCTCAGTGTGCTTTTCTGGAAAGAAATATTTTTGTTATGGCACTTTGTCTGAGCCTGCAACTCCGGAATCCAAAGCCATGATTCGGTTCGGTCCGGAACCTGACAGGCAGGCTTGTGCAAAAAGAATTAAAAAAAAAAAAAAACGGTAACATTTAAATCCTTTTATCTCGTGTGCGAGAATCAAACTGACGTTTTTTTGGGGGTTTTTTTGGTCCAGGTGCGTGCGACATGACACGGCCCAGCTTGTGTTTGGGATGAGTGGCGCAAGTCAACAGTGATTTATGAACACCCGAGGGGGGAAGCCGCACCTTCCTAAAAGCTACTGTAAACACACTGTAATGCCGGCTCAGGAATCTGTTTGATTTTTTTTTTTTTTTTTACCTTTCACTCCAGATTTCCCCGCATGGGAAACCTCCCCCCAGGCTGAAAGACACATTATATGATCGAGAAAAGAGAATCTGAAACCGCATCTCTTGCGACTCTGCCGAGATGGCTTCAAGTCGTGGCGGTCGAGCGGGAGGGATTGTGTTCTCCCGTAACCCGAAACCCGAGCTCATCAAAGAAATTCCAATAAGCAGTGAAGACATTTCCCAGCTAGCGTCCTGTGGGGTTCCTGTTGACGAGGGGTGGGGTCGCCGCGTGTCAAACTGCAATCTGGTGCCATTACTCAGCACGGGTCAACGCTAATGTGTCACTCACCCAGTTGCACCATGTGTGTGTGTGTGTGTGTGTGGGGGGGGGGGGTTGGATTTACACTGCAAGGCCAAGTGCCCTATTTCATTTCAATGCTTCTATCCATTTTTGTTTTGTACTGGCCATTTGCATGTCTATTCCAAGTGACAAATATCCCAACACCAGGAAGTAAACAATAATACAAGAAGTGATACTCATGCAGTAATCCACCGCTGCAACAGACAAAATCCTCGAAGTAGGGAACCCAAATTATTTGATTTTACAACCGGGAAGGGCACAGAGAGGTGGACTGCACACTTCCTAATCAGATGAACAAAATGCTATTTTAAGTATGGGCAAAATACGTGCCTTCAAGCAGAAGTTCACAAAATACCAGTTTACCTGAATTTCATGTTCAGGCTAATTTAACGAAAAATAACGCCAGTCTGTTTGGTTGAAATTTTTTTTCAATATCAGTGCCTCAACAGCCATGAACCTCACCGCATATGACTGAGAGATATTTGACACGTATCAGATTTTTAGGTCTGATTCTGATGCGTAGCTTAACGAATCTTTGCCAGTGTTTTTTTTTTTAATCTTTTCATACTGACGTATATTGGTGGGGGG
>NW_017805148.1:542619-544130 GCF_001891065.2 Hippocampus comes | reverse complement strand
TCCACCCCTACCCAGCATGATGAAGGCGCCTCTCCATTTTAGATGAACCTCTTTGGGGTTTTTTTTTCGCTTTGTGGCGCCAAAAAAATCATTGTAGGGAGGAGGAACGTTAATATACATGGAGCAAATCCTCTCATCTCTGTATCATAGCACTTTTAATTTAATTTTAATGTGATTGATGTTACAGGATTGCTACTTTTCATGAATTAAATACATAAGGTCTGATTCTGATGCGTAGCTTAACGAATCTTTGCCAGTGTTTTTTTTTTTAATCTTTTCATACTGACGTATATTGGTGGGGGGGAATCTGTATTTTGTCACTTGAACCTCACAGTGTAAATCTTGCCTGAAATAAAGGGCGTTATCAAAAATGATTCTTTGTCCATTGCTGATTGGGGCACAAAATGTGTGTTTGCATGTGTGTGTGTGTGTGCGTGTGTGTGTGTGTGTGTGTGTGTGTGTGTGTGTGTGTGTGTGTGTGTGTGTGTGGCCCCTGAATGGGCTAAAAACAATCTACAGTATGTCCGCTCATGTGCAGCCAGATGCATGGCAAGAATCCTTTTCGGGAATGACCTGCTTGCCTCATTAAAAGGAAGCTGCTGGAGGGGAACGATATGCAAACCAAGCAGGGGGAAAATGAAAGTCGACACAAACGCGCACGCGCAGGCACGTCGCTTGAAAAGCACTTAAAAATCCTCTAATGCGTCAACAAATAAGCTCAGCCACTGACTATTGTCACATTAACATCGCGTGGCATTCCAACTATTAACAACAACAGCAACTGTCACCACATGCTGAGGATGTGATGATGGCATAAAACTGAATTGAACAGAATACGGTGCACCTTGCGTCCCGGTTTGCAGCAAAATATATCCGACACGAGCATATACTGTATGAAATGACAGGAGAAGGAATGCACGCAAGTAGAGGCTAAAGTATTATAACGGTACTCACATTCATATACTCTTTATCTTCAGCGAAAAATAACCAATATTAGTGCTGTACTGATGAGATGAGAGGAGTTGCGACGTCTCAATGTACAGTATATTCGTCTTCTACTGTCACCAGGTGGTCAAAGCGGGCACACCAGAAAGAGCATCATAATGGTCTTTTTTTTTGGGGGGGGGGGGGTTAACCCAAGTATCTGTACTTCCATTTAATTTAAGTGCAAACAAAATCACATCGTGTTTTCAGTCTACAAGGTATTAGTTGTTAGGCCACCTCTATCCGTTGCACTTTTCGATCCTCCTGGTGGACAAGCAACCAGCAGACGTCCGTTCAACCGTGGCCTGATGAAGGAAACAAAAGAGCAGCTTTTAATTGCATTACGACAGCGTTTGGGCACCAGATTGCAGCCCTGGAGAGCTTCCCGCCGGACCCCTGCTGCGACGGGCTGTGGTCGGGGGATAGAGACAGCACCCAGGGCTCAAAAACAGAGGAGAGGGGGACAAAGGGGCGGATGATATCCCCGGACCCCTGCTCCGATTCTGCTGCAGGTTACACTAACTACA
>NW_017805148.1:516647-542369 GCF_001891065.2 Hippocampus comes | reverse complement strand
TTCCTTTTTTTTTTTTTTTTTTTTTTTTTTTTAGTAGGGAGGGCTGGAACGGATTAATGGCATTTGTATTGATTCTTGTGGGGAACCACGATTTGCTACACCAGTGCTTCCAGTTCTGAGCCTGGTCACTGGACAAAATAAAATTGTATCTCAACGCTCCACTGTGTGTGTTTATTTTTATTTTCCCCTTATTATTCCAGTCAAATTTGCAACCAAAAAAAGGGCAGGATTGAAGCCCAGCTTCAGCTCCCACACCTTTTCCTGACGGTGTCTTGTTGCTACAATGCAAACATCGTGCTTCTCAGTTTCATTGACATTAGCGCAACACTTAAGTGCAGTAATCTAATCCCCCCCCCCGCCATCCCCACACTACTTTCCCCTCGGAAACAGAAGGGTCTCAACCTCCGCCAGCGGGCTGGGAGGGTCGGAAGGCGGTACCAGAGCATCTTATACCATTATAGAGCGCTATACACGCAGGCCTCAGGGTCATATAGATAAGGTTCTCCACGCCCACCACTCGCCCACCACACACACACACACACACACACACACACACACACACACACGCACACGCACACGCACACGCAGGGGACAATTTCACAACCGCACTTATTATCGCCCAAAATGCTCTTCTTTCGGCATCTGCTCGCTTAAGTTTAATGATAGGTTTGCGTTGGAGCAGGAAGGCCGTTAAGCCCTGTTGGGTCTCGGTGCGCTGATGTGTGGCAAGTGGAAAGACAAAATAACAAATGCACTGTATTCTTCTTCTCTCATTACAGTCAACGTGGCAAAAGTTAACCACCCGCTGCGGCGCCACGTCGCATTTTGGAGAGACCAAAAAAAAAAAAAAGTTGGAAATAAGTCTGAAACCCAAATCGTGATGTATTTCATCAGTGAAAATGGAAGAAATGCGCGCAACCCAACACCACAATGGTCCATTTTGTGGATTATTTTGAGTTGTTCCGTTTAGTTCTACGGTGGGGCAATAAGTGTCGTTACTTTTTGTGCAACATCATACGAAAAACGGTTTCTCTTATATTTGCGGTGCTTTCGTTTTTGTGCGATAGGCTCCGTGCAGTATTCTAGAAAAAAAAAATTGACTCATTTGCGGTGCTTTCGTTTTTGTGCGATAGGCTCCGAAATTGGGCCGTTATTTTTGTGCAGTATTCTAGAAAAAAAAAATTGACTAACTAATTACAGTGATTTACTTTTTGCGTGCCATATCCGATGAAAATCAGTCCTTCAATGCATCACAGTGCAATTACTTATTGTGCGATATTCCGATCAATAAAAAGGGAACAGCGCGACTTTTTGTCCAACACCTGACTAAAAACGTGAGATGCATCAAGCAGCTGGAAAACTTATTTCACGCGTCTATTGTACATCGTTTTAGCACACCGTTGTTGAAAAAGTGCCGCAAATGCAAGTGTGTCTACCCGCGATTTGTGTGTTGGTGGCATACAATGTGTGTTTCTCCTTCCACCGGGCGCTCACGTTTTCCCTCATTGTGCTCTAAGTGGCCCACTGGGGAGGAAGACGAGGGAGATTAGCCATGTTTCCCGGAGCTTTGATGTTAAAGTCCTCAGGGGGGTTAGCGCTGGTACCGTCGCCTTCTCCCCTTTATCATTCTAGCGTATTACATCCTGGCGTGCGGAGGTGGGGGACTCCAGTCATATAATTTGGAATCGAGTCGGACTTCTGAACGATTTGACTTCACGTAATGATGGCTTGTTAACATCCGCAAGTCAGAAAGGCAGCTCGGAAAAGAGGAAATCGGACATAAGTGAGAAATTCCACACAGGGTGGAGGTCATTCAGGATCCCTGTTTGATCCCCACCGGGAAAAAGTGTTGGGACTCTTGAGTGTAAACCGAACTACGCAAGAGTCAATAATTATCTACTATTTACAGTCCATCACATTTTGTGCAATAGTCCTCAAAATTCGGTCCCTCTACTAATTACAAAGCATTTTTGTGCAATCATCCTGCTAACATCAGCCTCTTTAGTCAATAGAGCGGATTCGATTTTATGCAATCTTCTCCTAAAACTGGCCTCTTTTTGAGCAAAAAAAAAAAAAAAAAGAAGATTTCGATATTTATTTTTCAGCAATCGTCTACAAAAAAGATCGCTTTCATATTTTCCCAATATCCTACTAAAATGGCCCCTCTACTATCTTATTACATTTTTAATGAACATGAATTGTAGCAGGTTCTTTACTCCTTCATTGTATTGTTCCCCATCTAAAAAATACATTTTGCGGCATTTATTTCCCCTTCTTCTTATCCATGACAGCATTGGTTGATTTCTGAGAGAGTCCATATTGAAGCGAGTGGATTGGAGCAGATGGCGCATTGTGTGTTCTTGATTCTTGGCAGTCCGACCCGACGGGATATTGAGATGAGAGAGGAGCAGCTTGCTTTATTTATTCTCAAATTTGTGTTGCCCGTACTTGTCGCTGGGTGTATTCGAACGGATGACGGGATGGGTTATGTCGTGTCATTGAATCACGTCGTTCAGCTAATTTCATTAAAGACATCTTTTTTTTTTTAACCCACTTTGCTGAGACGCATAAAGTAATTTGATCTTAGCAGATCTATAAACGTAATAATTAACGGTGACCTCGACCAAAGCTTCAAAATTCTCACAGTCGCCGGTGACGCTGGGATCGATAGTGAAATAAAAATATTAAGTCAGAATTAGGTCAACATACAGCCGTCGCTTTTTGTAGGCGTAAAAAGCAGGATTGCAGCAGATGACTTTAAATAACTGTCAACATAAAGTAGGCTGGGATCAAATACATGACTTCCTGTTTCGTTGTTCTTTCAAATTTACACCAACTCAAAATGAGTTTGGTCAGGAATGGAGTTGCATCAGATATAAATGAGCATTAGACCAAAAATAGTTATTAACTGTACCCAAAAAAAAATTAATAAAATTGTAGAATTGCCCGACTGGGATCGAATGACGTGGAGGGGTTGAGTGTATTAAAAAAAATATGTATATGTGAAAATAAAGGCATCCCCCGTTCATTGGGATGTTCAGGCTGCTCAGAACAATGCCCTTTCCCAGACATATTAAAACACAAAACGCTCTGAAGCAGAAATGAGCGGGAGTTACTTCGACGAGTCCCATTTAGGTCAAAGTGTCTGCCGCATTAAGCGGAAGGACGAGCGGCAGTTTGGGGACTTTTCGTCCACGAGGGGCTAAACGCGGCATTAATCACCGTAATGTTGCTCCAGTAAGCCCGTCGTCGTGCCTTCGCTGCATAATATCCCAAAGTGAACGGCGCGTCGGCATGCTAATTTATGTACTGCCAGCAGGGCCGCGCGGTACACGACGAAAGAAGGGAAACACCTCATCAGCTCCAAATGTGCCAGGGTGGGCTTGGAGGGGGAAACTCTGAAAACAAATGGCACCAAAGATAGTAAACAAGTTGCTTTAGCAGCCAACCGATTTCTGGGCCATTTTCCAGCTGTGTTTGCCTTGTCGTCGAATACATTGTAACATACAGACAGAGAATAGAACCGCAAACACGGACATAAAATAGAAAACAATAGCAAAACGACGAGACAACAAGCTACGCCTGGACAAGACACGAGAGATGCTAAACACCAACAGCGAAAAGACAATTAACCACAGTCTTGCTTAAAACGATACCTGGGGGAACGTTTTTCATAAAATTCAAAGAGGCCACAAACAAACACGTTCACACGCTTTAAGACATCCCATGAAGAAGAAGACACTTCACGTGAGATGTTTTTTCTGTTTTTTTTTTTGCTATCCTTCAGATCAGCTGAAGCAGCAACAAAAGTAGCGGCGGCGCCTCCCTTCAGCGCGATGACAATCATCGTCCCCGACCGACGCGAAGCGAAGCGCCGCACCGCGCAGGACATCTTCAATCCGATGCCCACAAACAGACGGGGAATGGGGTGGATTTAAAGAGGACAGAATTGGAATATTCCCGAGGAAATTGACAGTGGAAGGGGAAAATAATGACAATCTGATGGAGTCTTATCCTTCTTCACATCAGTGCGGGGGAACTTTATCATCGTCGCACACGCATTCAGATTGGTTGAGGGAGGATGAAATGTTTTTTGTGAAGGTGACATTGCGGAAAGCGTCAACGCCGGCAAGCGGGGAAATGAGGACGGTGTCTCCGTGTTTTTAAGTCACTTGGGGTTTTTTATTAGGGCCGGGATAGGGATATAGCTGCTTTTTCTATAGCACAATTTAAAACAGTTCCCAGGTGTTTCAATATGTCTGTCAAGTTTTTTTTTTCCCCCCTTTAAAACAAAAGTGTGGGTGGGGGGGTTGGAGGTGGCGAACAGTTCAAAATAACAGTCAGCGTTAACGAAAAAACATTCAGGCTTCTGCTAGCTGTCAGCGCATACCTGCCACCATTTAAAGCTCCTCTGATTAACCCCAAATAAACTTCAGATGTTCTAGTAGGCTTTCCTGACTTTTTTTTTTTTTCCCTTTCCCCTCACAATGCCAAACATACCTTATGGAATAATGACCAAAACTATACAGGGTTGTGTGGACTTTTTCTCTCCAATGTAAATACGGTGATCAATGAATTAATAACTTCTTAAATTAATAAGTTATTGCTTATAATTTATAAAACACAAAAATAACATTTGAGGAATAGCCGAAGAAAGACTAACAGTAGCATTGTGCCACGAAACTTTTTCTCTGCCGAGTCCTTGCCTGATCCGCGAGGTGTAAAGCATGATGCCGTTTAACTGTGGCGCCGTCAGAAAAAGTCGATATAATATGATATAAGGCCATAAGACCGCGCCACAAATCACCTCGTGCTCAAGGACGCGTCAGCTCTGGAGGCACTCCATCACCACAGCGGCGACTTCTCCGCGTGCAACTATTTGGAATAATTTACCCGGGCTGAGCGTACAGTGTATGAATCCATGCAAAGTGCTCAAGAGTCATCCGATGATGCATTGCGTCGCGCTGCCCACCAAAGCTCTATAAAATCATTTACCACTCTGTAAATCTCTTTAATAGATGAAAAAGTGGGTGGGGGGGGGGAAAAAAATCACGACTAAAAACAAATACAAATTGGTGAGATACACACACACGCACGCGCGCACGCTGTATTCATATCCATGGCTCACTTTAGTTCTGCGCATATATGATTATACATTAACATAAAAGCTTTCAAAGCTTCAGGCCACTGTAACTTTAAGGAAGATAAATTTGATCGTAAAGTGCGGTGTAGATTTAAAATAATGTTTTTTTTGCCTCTTTTTTGGGAACTTGGACTGGAGCTAATATGTCATACAAAAAAATATATATATATCTCTGGCATTAAGCATAGTATGCTGGTAAAATATATTGAAATAAAAACTGTACGTTGCTGTTCTGGGCCGCCAGGGGGAAACTTGCAAACTTGCACAACTACTGTAAATTAAGTTAGACGAGAGCAAATTCGGTCCGCGTGGTGGATTATGTAGAAAAGTGTGCTGGGGTGATTTTGGCCAGGAATTCCTCCAAAATGTTCAGGTTCATGTCAGATTTTTGCTAGCAAGTCAATACGTGTAACTTGGGTGACTTGTGTCATAAGCACTATAAGCAGAATGATTACGGTGGAAAGAATGTGTCGTCCAAAAACTCCACAAACAATCAGCAGAATAGATATTAACAGAGCGATTCAAATGAATAATTCCAAATTCAAGTTATGTTGTTTCCTGGTGAACTTTTCAAGCACTTTCGTCCACTTGGAAGGCTTGACTCCTCTCCATCTCCACCCTACTCACACTTCCATTCCTTCCACGGGAGCGCTGGACCTTAGGATGGCTCCACAAACCTCATCAGGGAACAAGACTAAGACAGTGGTGGGGTCAAAATCCTCCTAATCGGATTTTTCCCCCCCCCCCAGCCAAGCCAATTGTGATCATAAAGCCACATCCCTCCCGATTGGGCCAATTTTACAGCACGCCAGCTCCATCTGTACAAGCTCAGCGCCTAATGCTTCATCGCTATCAGGACTTTTTCGGCCTGATGTGGACCTCGGAGATGTCTCAGTGTGAGGTCCGCGCTAAGCTAATGCGGCTTAGCAGAAGACTGCAGATAGCGCATGGACGGTCATTTCAGAAACAACAACTATGCGCTTCCGTGTTTTTTTTTTTCATCTGTTCGCACGGTGAAGATAAAGTGTAATTATTAGGGGGGGAGATGTATGAAGAGATGACATTTCTCTGTTGTGTCAGATGGTGTGGAGAAAGTAAAACCTAAATAGGTTTCACTGACAGAAACTTGGCATTCTGGAGATTTTTATTTTTTAGTGGCAGTAACGTCAATTGAACTTACGTGACAATGAGCAGCAGTTTGGTAAATACTGAGGAATTTGTCCAAAAAAAAGGAGGCTTCAAGCTATTTATGGACACCCGTAGTTGAGTTTCACTGTCAAACTAAACATAAAACAAAGAGGATTAATGCTTTTGACATTACACATTATATTGTGTATTTATTACTGCAGCTGTATAGCAGACAAAAGTAGTGGGACACATGGCGAGTTATAACATCTGGGGTTCAATTCCAATTTTTCGACAATGAAAGCTTGCGTTCCTCTAGTAAGACTTTTCAGGAGGGGGCGGGGGGCATTCATTTAGCATTACAGCAGAGGAAGTGCAGCAGACGGTGTAGAATGATCAACGAGGAGGAGCATCTCATTATTTGGCTCTTGGGCTGATTAACACCTGCAAGCATGCCAAAAAAAAAAAAGAAAGAAAAAAGAAAAAGAAAATCTCCAGACAGGTTTTAAGACGGTGAGGGAATCGCAGGTTGTGTGTGGAGAGAAGCCGTAAATAACTACGCGCCAGTGTGAAATCATTAGCGTCGTTACATTTTAGGCGCTGTCCCTCAAAGGGAGCTATCGGGTCGACTCTCTCGCCGACGGGAAAATGTCAGAAAGGGGGCTGCGTTGAGAGCGATAAGGCCATTTGTCAAGCCAAAAGAACTGAAACGTAACTCCAATATCATCATTTGTCTGCGTGTCCGTAGGATTAGAAAGAAACTGCTGGTTTGATTTGATGACGCTTGGTGGGCGCACAATGAATAATCCAGGAAATGGAACAGCTGATCAGACGGTAGGCGGCGGGGGGGGATTTTTATTTTTACGACAACGGGGCGCACGCTGGAAGAGTGGTTAAACCCCCATCTGCCTCACAGATCTGGAGACTTGGGTTCGAAGCCGTACGTTGACGTGGACCAAAGAAATTATGAATGAATCAATATCATGCTTTTGAATGATATTTCTCGTCTGAGGGCCTGCAACAAATACTTTACACCGGTGGACGAAAATGACAACGATAACTATTGATCATCGATCTGATTGAAACACAAGAGAGGAGTCTCTCGTTCACACGATTGAGACACCGAAGCATATTGGATGCATTTGTCACCCCGCTTGTGGGCATTCAAGACTGTTGTTGCCATGGAAACCCAAGCAGTTATGGCCCATATTTCCCACACCAGCACCTGAGTTTGGACGGATAGAAAATTTAAGCAATACATACAACGGCATTTTGAGAAATGGCTGTGTGCAAGGAAAGCTATTATTTCAGACTGCACCTGAAGGCAACACCGCATATGCAAATGTCTTCGTTAAACAAGAACTGTCCAGTTGACTTGAGCCAACATTTGCAAATTTTACAGTTGGTGCACTTTTTTTTTTCTTGTGACCTGACTTCTACAGCAGAGGAAAAAAAAAAAAAAAATGCCAGGCCCTTTGCAAGAGTACACCATCTTGTCTCTGAATTTATCTGGCTTTAGGTTGTCCTCCCTTGCCCATTCCAGTCCTGGAGCTCAAACACCACGTGTTGATGCACCCTCTGGGCAAATACGCACAAAAAAAAAAAAAAAACCCAGCTGCATGCTAATATACACAACAGAATAACATCATCTCCCTGGTCTGGTGTGAAAATGTAACTTGCAGAGCGGCTGCCAATTTCGCTTTTCTGGTTTTCTCCACGTTTTAACAGCTCCGCAACATCACAGCATGAAAAAGACAAAGATTATCTTAGACCGTGTTGCCAAAATATTGCGTAACGTGGTTAAAAATGTGAGGCAATGCTGCTTGGCAAGAGAAAATGGCAGCTAAAATAAACACAAGCGCTCAGGGGATTTTGCTAAAAGAGAATAATGGTGACCATCGCAACGAGCCAAATATACTGAGTGGTTAATTCATCTTTTAGCAAGTTGTCTGCCAAATAAATAATTCAGTTTCCGGTAATAATACTTTGTTACTGTATTCAAGTAGATTTCTCAGGGATCTGTATTTTACTTGTTTAATTTTTTATGGATGATAACAAGCCCGAATTCTAAAAGTCATGTGGCATTGCACTCGGGCATGTTAGCTTGTTAGCTCAACAGCTAGGTTGACTGACTTGAGACAGCGAACGACGTAAACATCTTGTTTAGTTTTTTAAACATCTTGTTTAGTTTTTTTAAGAACAAGTGAACTACTACATTTAGCTGCTCAACATGATGCTTACATTTTGAATGGGTCAGTTTTAAAGTGAAACTGGGCCCGAGATGTGAAAGACAAAATGAGTTAATGTGTAGTTCCTAATCGATTCAAACAGCATCACTGAAATTAAAAACAACAATTACAATTTTAATACTGTTTAGGATCTAGCCAGGTTAAAAAGGAGGCCTGGTTTATTTAACTCTGCATTTATTTAAATTGAAAATTGCATTTTATTTTCTTTCTCATCATTTTAGGCTTTTTTTTTTTTTTTTTTTTTTTTGGACAGCACATATACACACCTGCGGTTGTTTTAAAAGTAGTCGACAAAAGTTGAGTTTGGTAAAGTGTGAGTACTTTTTCTGACTCCGTCTGCTTCAAACCATGTAACAGCCAAGACAAAAAAAGTTTGCATTTTATACTGTACTTCCTTTGGGCAGTTTCAACAAAAATCTATTGTTTGTCAGGGGTTGAAATGTCACTTGATGGGGGGAAAAAAAAAGGCAAAAACAAGAAGAGAAGTTACTTATTTTAAAAAAACAAATGCTGTACTCGGGTCAAATGTTTGACCACACTATTTGACATGATTTCAACTTAATTAACGAGCAGCATTTTTGCATAATTTGGCCAAAAAAGGTTTTCAAGCTCCCAGTTGACGTTTACTTGAGACACAAACATAAAACAAAATACATTACAGATGGTGTACTTAAAACAACCGCACAATTGTGCCTTCTGCTTGTACAATAAAAAAAAGGAAAATGGTGCAGTGTTATAACCCTTTAAGCAACGTACATTTGAACACCAACTGTGAAGCAACACATGCAGACCTATAATATGACACTCACAGAGATATATTCTTTATCCTCTAGGGAAAATATTCACACATTGCGGCTTCCTAAGGAGTTGCTACTGTCTGGCACCACTGTATTTCCACTGTGTTTTCTCTGTGGACTCGAACAGCGCACTACTTTGACTTGTATAAGAACAAAATATTCCTTCAGGAGCACATCTTAAAAGGTTGAGCTGGCATTTGTTGTAAAGGCGTCTACAGTCCTTAAAGTGTTCAACTGATTGCTCGATCTGGTCGTTAAAAGGGTTTTAATGATCACTATGTCCCCTTTGATTGTTCTGTGCACCCGTACCTTAGGTCCAAGGCTCGGGTTTGTCCTTTTTGTCATTGGCAGCGCTGACCTCTACCTTCCCCTCTGGCACAGGTCAATAATTCACAGCAGCAGAACCACAGCAGTGTCCCTCGTGGGCCTCCCGGACAACTGGGGAGAAAAAAAATGAGTCCATTACCATGGCATTGCCAGGTGATGGATTTCATACTGGTTGAAGAAGTGCAGGTTTAAAAAAAAAAAAAAAAAAAATCTCAAGGTGACCTTCAAGGCAAAGGCATCGTTAGCAGACTCCCGTGGGAAAGTATCAAAGGCAGGGATGTTGTTAGACTTGTTTGGTATTGTTGGGTGTCACACGTCTTCAAGCTGAAAACTCATTTGGAATGGATGTGAGAGTTTCCGCCGAGAGGTCCGGTTCGCACCAGCTCACCATGGCACAGTTTGGAACCTAAACCACTTGTGTCTATATTTGTGTAGGTCGGACAGTCATCAAACACCAGTCTAGTCAAGCTTATTTATATAGCCCTGAATCACAAAAGTGAGGGGAAGAGAGAGGAGAAGTGGCAGTAAAACAGGCCAAAATTCAAATGTCAAGGAGCATAGCAGGGCAAGTGATTAGTTGCATAATAGGTGTAATTTAACAATTGCGAGAAAGTAGAGCTCCATCCTACCATGCTGGCAAACTATGGTAAGCCTATTTTAGTTTTGGAGGGCTATTCAAATGTTGACAACGGAAATGCAAGAAATGTGGTTGTGGACTATACTCTCGGGACAATTTATGGGAAACTGACTTTGTGATCACTTATTTTTAGAAAATGGTTGAGGCCTGGAGTTTTGTTGGATGCACATAATAGCATTCGGTAACTCACTGTTCACCCACCGTCTTCACTAGTTATGTCTCGGCACGTTTGACTGTCCCTGCGGCTGTTTGGTGTTTTACTACAACAATGAAGTGCCAGTTTCCCCATCCTGCTTTCTGGATTACAGAGCATTATAAAAATTCCTTTCCAATCTTTAAAGACTATGATTTCTGTTCATTTTTTTTTTCTGGGGTATGAAGATAATGGAGAGCAGTGTTGTTTCCAAGCTTGGGGTGTACAAGCCCTCGCAGCTCATTCCCAGCACCCGCCAGCGAGGCGGCATCTGCATCGCTGAAGGCAGGATGGCAGCCATGCAGGGTAGCACTACCCCAAGCTGTTAGGCCTGCTGTCCCGTAATCCGTTCCAGAGGGGCGGCACAGTTAGAAGACCCAATGGAGGCCACACTCCGGGTCAAAGGATACGATCAATACATGCGCTCGGAACATGTGCTCGGTCACAGCCGTTGGCTGCCCCGCTAAATTGTTGTTTGTTTTTGCGGAGGTAGGAAAAGTGATTACATGCTGGACTTGAGTGTAAGTCCAGATATTTGTGTAAAAAAAATATAGAAAAAAAGTACAAGGAGAATAGTTTCATTCGAGGCGATGCCTCCTTTTGTCTATGTGCGACGAAGCATACTTGCCGGGGCGACGTTGCCAGGAGACTAGCAAAGTGGGCCCCGGGCGCTTGAGGGACAGGTAAGACGCGTAGCCAGGACAGGCGGCTTTATCGGGGGGAAGGGGGGGGGGGGGAGCATCACCTCGCCACAACGGTACAACCGCCATTTGTCTCGTCTTCGCAGCGGCCGGCGTCAGCTGCCCTCAGCAGGCGGACGCACTCGAGTGTGCAGCTCCAGTCTGCCGCTTCCTCGGTGCCGCTCACTTCCCAGGCGCTCCCGAGAGCGCCAGCCGGCAAGCCGGGCGGAAAGCCGGGGCCAGGCCAGACGCGGCACACGAGTCACTCAAACTAAGCCTCATTTACTTGCTTGATTTGCATGGATCTAACTTTTATTTTGTCATACAACTGTTGACTGACTATGTGGATTTTTTGTTTAAAAAAAATGTACAACCACTGACATAAAAATGCACTGGAAGCCAACGTAGGACCTGAAAAATAAACCCGCCAAATAGTTTGTTTTTTTTCCCGTCGTAAAATTTCTTCGTAAATCCTTTGCTCCATATCATTTTTCCATTCAAAGCGACGTGATGCAATCGAAAAACAAACAGTGGTTAAGAAGCGCAACTGTGAAACGTTTATAGCACACGTAGTATTTTACGGCGGGTTTTATAGGCCATCTGTTATAAGTGCTTCAAATTACCGATATGTATAAATATCCTTAACATGCAATTAAGAGTGAGTGTGTAGTTTATAAACGTGGATTCTTGACTCATATTTGTATCAATATAAACCAGAAAAAAAAAAAAGACAGAAATGTACATTTTAGTACTTGGCCGACACGTTCTCATGCACAAAAGGCACATGGATCATCGAATTAATCACGGGACCAAAAGCATCTTTCTCCTCTAATCTTGGAATAATTAATGGCGCCTAATTTAAGCACATGCCTTATGATTCATGGGCACATCCGTTAATGACACGATAAGCACTTGTAATATCCTTGTCTGCGCTTGTCATTAATCATAAAAGTCAAGGTCGTTTCATGTGCTGCGATTCTGACAATGTCAACAATAGTCAGTAGGGCTCTCGCGATCGATCGCAAGTCAGGATGAAAATGGATTCTATCAAGTCAGAGGGATTTATTCAATTATTATTTGTGTTTGCATTTGACATTGCTCTTACGATTTAAGTCACAGTGTGTGTGTATCGACTACCAATCAATCAATTTGGTGAGAAGTAGCATCCTCTTAAGGGGCAATGATTACTTGGCGAGGAAGTGCTGCCTCCAAGAGTGAAAATACAATCCATGCTGCCAACGGGGGGGGGGGGGCCACAGGAGCGCTTTGCAGTACAATGGTGCCAAACCAAAAATGTGTGTGTGTTGTTTGTTTTGTTTAAAAGAGCACCCTCTAATCTTGTGCTTTACAAATTAGTATTATTGACTTCCCTGGATTTTGATTTCACATTAGGCCACCAAAGGTGCCTTGAATGAACTTTGGTGTGACGACATTTAAACAGACAGGCCCATAACGGCCCCTCATAACTTATAAAGGTTGCTCTCAGTTCGAGATAAATGTCAGTTAACGTTGCCCGTGCTTTTCTCAGAGGCCGCAGACGAGATGCTCGACGCTGATATTTAAACGAGGTGGAATGACGGCGAGAAAGCGCAGCCTGACAGCAAAGACAAATGTCAATCACAAGTGCTTTTGTACCGACCATTAGAATGATGTTTGCCTTTTGCAATGAAATATTTTTTAATAGCTTTTTTTTTTAATTAATTGTAAATAAATACTGTACTAAGAAATATAATGTCCATGATGAAAAGTTGAAGGCACCAACTGTATGCACATTCTACTAGTGGTACACTTTGAGCAGCCTTCTCATATATAGCAAAAAAACAAACAAACAAACAAACAAAAAAAAAAGAGTAATGATTCCACTAAAGGTTTGGCGCCAAAGCACTACCTTTTGCAGCTTTGGCCTGACAAATTGAAGCTCCTCCCCTCAATTAAACACATTTCCATGTCACCAAAAAGCCGCAAGATGTCACCAAAATGCTACTTCACTGTAAGATTATACAAGATGACGGGCGCCAAAGGACTACTTTACTATTCCACCGGGCTTTGGCCTGTCTATTAGAAGCTCCTCCGCTGACTTCAACATAGCTCCTTTGCACCAAGATGCAACAAAATGGCACCATTTTACTCAAATGCACTATTTTACCACAACACAAGTTTTTGGTGCAATAGCACTGCTTTTATATTAGACAGAGCTTTCGCCTGTCTCCTCACATCATTTCAACATAGTTCCTTGGGCCCAATATGCCACAAAATGGAACCATAGCACTATTTTACTACGAACCAAGCCAAAGCCATGTCTAATAGAAGCAAAGCTGTCATGAGATGCCACCAAAGCACTACTTTCCTATTAGACAGGGCTTTGGCCTGTCGAATAAAAGCATTTGTGCTTGGTGGAGATAATTGATTAGCTTTTTTTTAAACACCCCCTCGTCTTCTGCGCCACTGACAAGGGCTATAAACCAAAGATGAACTCAGCTCAGTGCCATTAATCCCAGCGGAACCTGAG
Source organism: Hippocampus comes (assembly GCF_001891065.2). Classification (NCBI taxonomy): domain Eukaryota; kingdom Metazoa; phylum Chordata; class Actinopteri; order Syngnathiformes; family Syngnathidae; genus Hippocampus; species Hippocampus comes. The sequence goes on along the minus strand of NW_017805148.1, from coordinate 528,709 downwards.
GCGCGACTATGTTCGCATGCACAGCCCAACCCAAAAAACATGAGGGATGAGTGAAGGGGAGAAGGCAAGGAGGCCAATTTACGTGTAAGCCCCCCAGCAGCAGTACTAGAGGAGGCTGGGTGGCCACTTCATTCTGCGCAAGTGCATCATTATATGCACCATTTACCAGATGCCCATTTAACATGCAATAATTATCCCCCCCTCAAAAAAAATGCACCACCTCTGCCCAAGGCAGCTACATTGCTAGCATGACTTATTCATGATTGGGTATTGCCAAACACGAAACAGTACCGGTTTTCTGTTCTTTTTTGGGAATGTGCAATCAATTAAGACATGAGAGGTGAGCACCTTAGCTAAAGATCTGACTGGATTGGTCGAGATGAGCTTAATAAATAAAATAACTGGTCAGGTCATTAAGACAGTTGTAATATATGACGAAAAAAAAACGTTTCATTACAGCAAACTCTCTTTTCCATTTTTGACTGGCGTTATTAAAAATCAAGTCAACACACACCTTAGCCTGTTTATGTGAGTGGCACAGCATGGAGGAGAGACAACACTCAACCTTCGTTTACATCCTCACTGTGGCGGACATCATATTTTTATTTTTACGTCTGAGTGGGTTTCAATAGGCAACGTTCCACTGTGGGACTTTTATGTTTCATAGCAGACCCAATCCCTCGTGGCTGGACTGAGTTGCTTCGTTTTAATAGTGTCCATTCATTTCATTTCTTTTCCCAGGGAACTTTTACCGGTCTATCACACAACCGCACGGCTCACGGCATCCGTTCTCCTGAGCAGGGAGCAGATAATAAACTCGGAGACGCACGCGTACGCGCATACTGTATATACGGTCGCTGTTGTCTGATGGGCCAAAGACGGCCGCGCTCTGGCAGCCTTGAGGAGCAGATGTTGAATCCTCTCGGCCTTTAAAGAGGTTTTAATGGCGTAATTTATGGGAGATATAAAGTGAAATAGGTCATCATCAGCTCTCAGCTCCATGGTGAAGTGTGTGCGTGCGTGAGTGTGTGTACTTCGCAGACGAGGGCAGTTATCCCAGGAGCCGAGCACTACCTGAGGAGTTAAATGGCCTGAGGGGACACGACGGTCCAGCGTGCTCATAGTGCCTCATTTACGATCCGAGGCACTGATGTCGAGAGGCGACGGGCCTTTAGGTGGCTCAGCGTCACGCAGTGCAATCTTCCAAAGCGGCAGATGGACTCGACTTGAACAAGTCAAGCCCTTAAAGCCACATTCTTCCTCATTTGCATCCGATGCAGATGCTGCAGGTCGATTCCAAATGAGGGATGGGCGCGATAATTGCGAAGCACATACAGACAAGTGAGAATTCCTACTGGCATTCGCACCTATGGAGAGTTTTGAGTTTAAAAATCAACCTATACTGACTATTTTGAACTTGCCTGTATATTCCAAAAACTCCAAATAACAATCACTTAAAACTCTGAGCTATTATGAACGATGAAGCGTGATATAACAGGGGGAATAATTGCAATTCTGTCCTTGTCCCTCGCAGTGACACCAAGCCAAACTCTGGCTCGCTTGTTTTGTGAGCCACCGGTGATGTCCACCGTCGGTGTCATGCCAAGATGATGGAGCTATTTAATAATAGATGGAACCTTTATTACATGGCCGTGGCCCTGAGAATAGAAAATTGGGATTGGCTGACTGGATCACTGAACAAACTACCGTCAGATATACTTTGGAGGCGAAGGTGTGAGTGTGTGCATGTGCACAGGTTTAATGAAAAAAATTATGCTTTCAAGCGATTATAATTAATACTGTTGTCTGTAGAATTCGGATATGTGGCACAGCAGTGGAAAAAGGAAAAAAAAGGAAAAAAAGGAAAGTGCCTTTGTCACTTTTTTGATTCCCACTCTGCCCCACTGTTTTATGGCGTTCAACAAGGGTCAGTTTTAGGGGCCGTGCTGTTTTAGTTGTTCTTGCTGCCTCCGGGGTTCCAATTTAAGAAAACATGATATTTCTTTTCACTGCTATGCAAATGACAGTCAGATCTGTCTACCAAGGAAAAAGAAAGCATTTTCCTTTTGGCCAATTTTGTTGTGTCTTTAGGAAAATCAAAGCCTGGATAGCATTGACTTTCTTAAGTTACGGTGTTCAGTCTGTTGACTTGCGCCCCATGGCATCTTATCTAAATGTGGGTCAAAACCTGACACCTATCAGCTAACGTCCATTAGCTTAATGCTAACATATAATGTGAAACAATCTAAACGCAACAAACAAATTAGCATCGATATTGTTTTAGGTGTTATCGTTTTTAACTTATCATATTCATTTTTTTATCTTAGATCTTAAGTTTGATTTTTCTGTCTCGCACTTTGCTTCAGCTATGGTTGTTTTTAAAAGTGCTCTATAGATTATTTTGAGTTGAGGATTTACCATCTACAGCAGCACGAGTGGCCCTGACCAGCCTAGCAAACCATGTCCCAAAAAAAAAAAAAATTAGCCACAACAAATCACATCAACAACCATTTATTTACATTACCGCAGGCTTTAAGTAGATTGTCCAGAAGTCTGTGCGGCCATCTACTTGCAGTAATGAAGACAAACGCAGCATTAGAAAGCCAGTCCACTTATCTTGATATGGATCACCACTAAATTGCACACTTTCATAAATAGGCACCTCCGCTTTATGCCAGATTTTAGTGATTAAGATTCGAACATTGTTCATTAATGAATTAAGATCGAGTGGCCGCCGAGAACGGCATACGAGGCTGTGAGCTAAATGTGACTTTAAATTCCTGACGCTGTACAGCTGCGAGCAGACTGAAAATCTGAAAATCGGAATGGAGTCATTCCAAAATGAGCCGCCCTTAAATCGTATCGCACTGCGTGTATCGAGACACGCATCGAATGCCCTTTTATTGGAGCGACGCACACCGCTAGTGGTGAACCGTGAATGTGCGGGAATATCACGGTAAGTAAACGTGCTGTTCGTAAGTCCTGCAGCATTTTACTCGACAAATTCCTGCTCAACATTTCAACAAATTTGCAGCCCAAGACCAATCACCTTTGTGCGCGTCATCTCCTCCTGCAACATGCTAGCGCCGAACACTGAGTGGAACATATGGTGTGGGCAGGTCCAGTGCACCGAAGGGTCCCATCACTTGAAAATGGGCTCCATTAGGGCCTCTCAGAGGACAAACTCACTAACGTGTTCACCAAGCCAACACCACCACCCCCCGCCTAAAAACTGTTTTTGTTGTGCCACACCTCTATTGCCCTCCAGTTGCGTTCTGATTTACATACAAATTGATCTTGAGGTAAATCAGATGTCATTTTTTGTCTGCAGGTCACGGGGAACACACTGAGATAATGAAATCAGAGTCCGCTGAGTGCTACACTTGCAAAAGCTACCAGATGGGTCTCGCTTCCTCTCTCTCTCTTTTTCTTGCTGTAATGCGGCGCGACTACGGCTGGGTGCACATGAGCGTCGGCGTGATGTGTCGAAATTGACATAACCCGCGTTCATATCTCCAATGATAAAAACGAACGGCCCGTGCTTGTGCGCGACCGTTCCTTTGACAGCTGCGTGTACTCGGCACGCTTCAATTTGCTCGGTGGTCAGCGCAGGAGTGTGATTTATTGCGGGCGGCACGGTGGACGAGTGGTTAGTGATCCGACTAACGGTTTTGCGATATCCCGGTTTGAATTTCGGCTCCAGTCTTCGAGTTTGCTTGTTCAAACAAAAAGCAACATTTTATGGTTAATAAAGGTGATGCAAGCAATTTCCGCATTCGGTAAAAACGGGTGGATCCACTTGTGGTGGTGTGAACGGGCACACCATGCTGGCGACCATTCCAGGGCACACCGCGCTTGTCAAGCCAAAAGTCACTTGGAATAGGCTCAAGCACACCTGCACTCTCAAAGGCGGACGAGATTTTCTAGCAAGCTGATGGATCGATGATTAATTCAATCCAAAACTTCATCAAGTGACGTTTCCACGCCTCCACCAGATTTCTCTCCACGAGCCCAGCCCCATTTTCTTTCATTAAAAGAAACGACAAGCATTTGGGGCGCCTGACAAACGACGGAGCCGTAGGGGTGACAATTAGAAAGACAAGAACCTGATGGAGCGTCGCATCCCATTAATGCTGTCTGGGAATGAATTAATAAGCAGCGTAATGTACGAGCAATGTTACTTTCGGCAGGACGAGGCGAGCGTCGACACGGGACTGACAGGTGATTAGCATTGGTAAAAGACGAAAGATTCATCACCTTTTCTTATTTTACAAGCGAGCACAATGTGTCCTCTTGATTAAATTTCAAAATGATTCTCGACAGTTTTTCCACATCATTTTTGAGGCATTATTTTCCAACTGCCTTTGCGTTGTGATGCCCTCATGTGTGGGCAAGGAGAGCCACAGAGACAAATCATACTCATTGGCAAACTCCTACAACGGATCCAAATGAGCATCTAGACATTAATCATGCAACCGCTGTTGGTAGCCGTAACATTTAGCTCACCTTCTTGGCGTTTCGTTCGATTGCCATACGGCGTCTTCGGCGTTGCGGAGCGATCTCATGAATACAAGAGTTATTTAAGTAAAGCAGCGTGTGGCCCAGGTGGGGAGGAGACGGCGCTATTGTTCCATTTCGAGGCTGTCAGTCTGACGGATGACTTTGGGGCCTCACATCATTCCTCACTTTCTTTTTGCTTGTATTTATGATTTGAAGGAGAGGAATTACAACGCAGACAGTCTGCCGCGTTTTACGTCGGAATCCTCTTCATATTTTTTTTTCTTTCCCCCGCCGCCAGCTTCAGGTGGTGAATTCACGCGCTATAAAAGACTACTGTTAGTCTCTCTTTGTGCACGGCTAATCCATTTGTCATGCTTATTCAAGTTCCAGGTTCAGGTGCAAAGATTTAAAGCCGAGGCATTTTCATCCTTGCAATATGTCTATTCAGCCCTCAAATGCTTCCGACAAAGCATTTCGAGACACCAAATTCTGTTTATGGCCTTTTAAAGACACAGAATGACTCGACTGACAGCGACTTGCCGGTTAATACCTCGCAGCACATCGTGGATATGCAAGGATAACATGCAAATGAGACCCCTGTTGGGTTGTTAGCATTGTAAGGGTGTTGTCAAGGGAAAAAAAAAAAAAAAACGTGAACCCGTTAGTAGACAAGAGACTTTGAGAATGATGAGAGATGCAATTTATCAAAGCAAGGAGGCAGTTCAAATACGACCCGGCGGCAGCTTCTAAGAAGTGTCTACCTATTTGTCCTTCGGCGAGGTCACATATAAACACACACACAGGGAGAGGCAGTTCTAATCACCGGAGACATCTTGCTTTGTCTCAGTGCAAAGTGATAATACAATATCAGAGAGAGACAGGGAGAGAACAAGGTCTACTTTCTTATCTTCACACTAATAAGCACCTGGTAAGTTCATCCTGTTCAAATAAAATACAAAAACAAACCGATAACATTTCATTTTGGGCAATATTCCCATCATGAGTGAGTCGTGCTAGCAATTTCGATGCGTTGCAGGCTTTTTTGTGAGCTGTTTCTTTGGGCAGCGAGACGCGAGAAATGAAGTAAGACTTCGTTCAAATCTTGCAACCGGTTTCTAAACGACGGACACTCCAGCACGAAGTCGGCCTTTGGAGGTCAAAGTTCACTTGGAGCAAACCACATCAAGTCACACGTCAAGTTAAAAGTCTTGATAAGGGATTGACATATTGATAAATTTATCGCTCTCATATGATGACCTAATTCCTGAAAAACATTTATCTTTTATGCTCGTCACCAAATTAAGACAAATATACATCAATGATATGGGCCACATGGCCTCTTGGGATTCTTTTGACAAGTTTTATTTCTGGCAGAACGACAAAATTTGATTTGGGATGTGTCACGCGCATTTTCGCCACCTGCGGCATGACAGAGCAGCAATCATACCCGAAACAAGAGTGTTTTTACAATTTTTATACTCGCATGCTGAAATGTTACCGTCAAAATTGCCTGTAGAGTCAGTAAAGGTTTTATGATGGCACTATATCGTCCTTTAGACTCTAAACGTGAGCAAATGCGATTTATTGATCATTTTCGCCCCGTTTGGCAGCTTTGCGGCAAATTTCTGCCGTTGAATGAGTCACTCTATCTTCCTTCTTTGTGATATTGCTGCGAGCTGACAATGGAGCTCATAATGGCCGAGTGCATTATTCTCCTCTTGGTGGCACCAGGTACTCTCTCTGGTCTCCGGCTACTCCCGATGCGATGGCTCATATAAATCAAAAGACCAATAACAAAAAGGACGGAGGTGCTTTTTAGTGGGACGGGGCCGTGCCACCGGTGGTGGGGGGTCGCGTCAGACCAACGGCGGCGCAACCCGAGCATAATAAACTGAACGCAAATTGCCCACCTTGATTGGGTTCATGATCTGTGGACTTCAGTGTTAAGAGCCTCCAGTAAAAAGGACAAATGGGACACACTGATTTCCAGCACTGCTTAATGCAGTAACAAAGAGGAAAAGGAGATGGGAGATGTCGAGGCGAGGAGGGGCCGCCACGCAGGGCCTTCGTGCCACGAGAAAAGTACGCTTGATTTTACTGTAAATGTTTAGTGCAAAATGATCAATCTGTCCAGGAAGCACCGCGGTCCTCAAACTTGTTATACAAAGTAAAACCTTAAAACAATAAATATTAAGTGGTAGTGGGCTTCGTGCATCATGATTTTATGCTTCAATCGAACTCATTGTTCTGCTCCTTCTGATGTGCCCACCTTGGCCAGCAGGGGCACTAGAGTACAGTTGTACAAATAAACAAAGAAGAGCCATAACAATGCTCACTGACTCAATAAGCTTCAATACCATTAGTCGTGTCTTTGCAGAGGATAAAGAATATATATAAGCTAACAGTATTCTTATACTATCCCTCTACGTGTTACTCCGTTTGCTATCCATTTGCATAGTTTTATAGATAAGTTCTTAAATTGAATATAGAACACACAAAATTTCAAGATACATAGTTGGAAAAAAAAAAGTTTTTCAGGTAAAAGACAATTTATAAACCCTAATTCCCCCTTTTTTTCATCGTTTTTTTCAAATCCCACATTTTTGTTGTTGTTAGAAAGCAATTATATACATATTATATTATTTTATTTTAATCACTGCTGTATTGTCGCAGAAAAAAAGTCACAAGCGAAGTTACAATTGAACTCAACATCAGAAGCCGAACGAGGTGAGCAGAAGACGACAATCTGCTGACGCTCCACATCTGGACACATCAGGCAAACAGCATGCCGTCCACAAACAGCCAGCAGCAGACGGGGGCCGAGCCAAAACCACATCACTGTCATTACAAAAGGTCGCTTGCAATTCAGGACGGCGCCGGAAAGTTTAAATGAGACATTGAAATGTCGTGACGACATCACCAGTGTCCTACTTGCTTTTAAAAAAAACGATGGCATCAACGATATCGATGAGATGTTTACTCTACCCTGGAGGTTTTTCGTAAATGACATCATTATTTCATATGATGATAATTAACCTCTTCGGTGAGCATGTTTCGGTTGCACAATTCCCCTGTGTTTGTGTGTGAAGGTCATTTGGCGCCCCTCCTCTCGATTTGGCAGAACTCACGATAAATCACAGTGGAAATGGCATGATGGGTATTCATGAAGGCAGCTCCTGCCTCCTGGTTATTCGCGCAACCACACACACACACACACACACACACACACACACACACACACACACACACACACTTCTTCATGTCACTCATAACCTGCACAGATGTGTCCAATAAATAACGCCGCAGATGGACAACATCATCTATTACATTGCGCCGGTTGTAGATCTGCCGTGTCTTTTATTTTTCTGCACCCGGCAATCTTGACATTTTAATGAAGTCAGCGGAAGTGCACGGATACCTTGACGCGCGAGTTGAATCTGTTTTGTTTAAGAAACAAAAATTTGCTCATGGTTTTATTACTTTTTTTTTTTCAAAGGCTGAACAGCATCGACTTGCTCACCTGCTCCCGCAAACGGCAGTTGACGTGTGTGCAAGCGTGTCCATCTGTCTGTCTCAATAAGTACATGGCGGTGCAAGCGGCGGTAGCGGTGAGAGAGGCCGGGCTCAACCCCCGAGGCGATGACAAAGCGATCAAAAGTCTATGTGTCACATATAAATTGCTTTGACCTTTTTTTTTTTCTTTCTTCTTTCTTCATTTTCTCCCTCGCAGAGAGACTCGCGGCAGGGTGGCGACGAGGGACGTTGTAGCTGACTGGAAAGAGTACTCGGGTCTGCAAAAACATGAGCGAATGGCAAATGAGGAAATTAACAGTGCTGATTGTCCTTTTCTGTGTCCCAAAAATTTTTTTTTAATGAAACGCGTTCTTCCATCATGATAATTTTTAAAAAATTTAGCTTTACTTTCACGAAAATTGGGCTAAAATACATACGTGCAGTTCATATATTTTTGAACACCCCCTCCCCTAAAAAAAATCTCTGCATCGGGCAAATCCTTGCTCCTAACAAGCACACAGGTCACTGGTGTTAATTCAGGTGTATGTGAGCAGCCCACTCGCGTTGGCTTCCAACATTCATTACGCCTCGTAAGCCCATTAACTAAAGTGGCCATTTTGTGTTCCAGCTCTTCGTGGCAACACTTTTGACCACTTAAATACATTTTGGCTTCGTGATGGCTGCATAAGTAGTCTTCATCCATGGACCTGTTGTCTGCGGCCATCTGCCCACCATGAGGCACGTTTATATATGGACCCCCCCCCCTCCACACCCCCAATCCTCTGCACACTTGACTTGTGCGGTGTGGTGGTGATGCTGTTGGTCTAATCCAATATTCATGCGTAAAAGTGGAAGGGGGGGGGGGGGGACGTGAGTCTTCTCCTCCTCAAGCTGCCGTCGCTAATTGAAATTTCTGAAGTGCGGCGTGTTTAATAATGGAATTAATTTCCCGTGCAAAGTGCATCAGATTGAGCGTCACGCCATGGCAGTGCGGGAAGTGAGCTCCGGGCAGAGACGAAGAGAAAACAGCGGGAAAAGTGCAATGGAAATGATCATTATGGCCTTACTAGATGCTCATTTTATATCTTGTCAAGGGTGATTTCGAATACAATGGTGCCTTGACTTAAACGTTTCATTTGTTCCTATGACCAGCGGTTTGCAAACTGGATGGGTGGGGTCGCCTGGACAATCACTGGAAGGGGAGCATTCACACACACCCAGCCACGCCCTCCACCCCCCCCCCCATCCCTTCAAAAATGATCTCATCATTCTGAGGAGGGAGCCAATTTTTTTTTTTTTTAGGCTGATGCTGATTCCGATATTTGGCAGAATAAAATTCAGATTACCGATGAATGTGTTGATGAATTAGAAATATATATATGATGAATAACATGTTTTTTTGTGGTCTCTTAATGCTTACAACAACAAAGATATGGATTGCATGACAATTATTTGGTATTTGTCTAATTTTACTTTGTCCTGAAGTGTTTGTTTAACTTTACACCAGAGAGGGAAAAAAATAAAAATAAAACAATCGGCCACTTTTGGAGGATTTTTTTAACTATCACCTTATTTTTCCTGTGTTTAAATGTATCCAAAAAAAAATTAAAAACCTGCCAAAAAATTTGCCAATTTTAAAGGAGCGATTATTAACGCATGCAAAACGCTCCAGGCTTGCTATGACAAACGAATATGAAGACAGAAACCTGATGACCTTGTCGGGCAGCTTACCGAGAAGCGCCGCCAGCGTTTGTAAGCTATCCTTTGAAATCAACGGTGTTGTCGCTTTGATGTAATGAAGGAAATCCCACTTTGGGGGAAATCTATCGCATTTTCTTTTCTGATTTGCTCTAATCAAATGACATTTTGAGAATCCTATCGACCAACGCACGACATTCCAATGTAGATCAATGTTAAAAACTGCAAGTTGCCGCAATGATGAAATGAAGCAAACAACCAACTACAAGCTGCCTGCAACAAATTAATTTGCCAAGAAGGCGTCACTTTGAAACACTTAATTAATTGTGTTGCTTTCTGAGGGGCTTGTCGGGGTGGCAGCCCCCCCCCCCTCCACCCAAACACCCCTTCCTTTATTTATTTATTTATTTTACTGCCATGCAATGTGATGAAAACAGTGTGCTCAGCACAACAATGTCACACCCGGGCTCAGCCAAGTCATATTAGCCTAATGAAATGTTCACTGCCTGTAATTGTTGTACGGCGGTGGAGGATTGCAGAGGACAAATTATATACATATATATATATATATATGTGTGTGTGTATAATATTTATATTTCGCTCTCTCAAATCAGAATTAAAGATCCAGAGCGCCAGTCTGCGGTCCATGAGGTGAATCATCACAGGGACACGGAGGCATATTGAGTGGAGTTCAAACACTCAATGATTACACCCCTTTTATATGTCAAGTACATTTCCATTTAAAGTGCTTGCTTAAACAGCCATGAAAGGCGATCTCCAGCTGCTGTGTGCGCACCGGGAAATGAACGAGGAAGCCCCTCAAGACCCTCGAGCTGTGCAATTGTTGGATTAGACAAGACCGGGGGAGACAGAGGCTGCTCAGCGCAGCCGCTAAAAGGGTGATATTAGAGATGTAGCCATCTTTGTTTGCTTAATTCCCCCTCACGAGATTGATGAAGCGTATCTGTTAGCGTTTTTCTTTTGTGTTTGTCATTTCGAGGAAATCATTTCAAAATGCCGCATGGCAATCAGATTTGTTCGCTGAAAACCCAACGTTCAGATGTTCTAGTCGGCTTTTCATCTCATCGTTTTAATACCCCCCCAAAAAAAAAAAAAAATGTCATTTGAACAGGGGTGTGTAGACTTTCCGCCCCCATCCACTGTCTGTGGTTTGCAGCTAGCCTAGCTCACCTGCAAGCCTGCCACCACGGCTGCCGTAAACAACGCGACTATGTGCGGGGCCAGCGAGCGTTTGATTAAATTACGCATTTCAGCCACACGTCAGCGTGCACCTCCTTGATTCATTCCCTTTAATGACTTTGCTGATGTAGACTGTCATGCTGTAATGAAAAGGTAAAGACAAGCAAGCGGCCGCGCCGTAAATAAGTCTCGGGCGCATGAGGAATAATGACAGGAGTTTAATGTCCAATTAGATTAAAAGGCTCTCTGACACAAAAGCGGGATGCTGAGTGCACTGCTCAATGAGCCCGCGCGAGACATTGATTAACGCTAAACAGATCTATTATTCCCGCGCAAGGTAGTGAACAACAGCTCTACCTGTCACGGCTCCGCACGTCGTAAAACGCCGGCCGACATGTCCGCCCCGGCCCGGCGGGTTTGATCAAGATTAACAGTGCAGGCCACTAACGGAGGGACGAAAACCCTTCGGTAGGTGGACTTGCCAAGGACGTCCGCGCGTAAAGCGGTCAGTGTATCTTTTTCAGCGTCCCGCCCATGCGTAAAAGCGGTGGACGTTCAACACAACTGCTCCCTTAGGAAATCACGCCAATCACGATTCATTTGTTCCATCAAGCCCTGATGAACTGAACGGCCCATAAGAAGGTAACCACGCATAAAAACGAAGTAACATTGAAGCTGACTTTCACGCCATGTTCTGCCGATTTTCGATGGCGTCGGCAAAAAAAAAAAAAAAAAGCTTTCTCCCATCGCTTAAATGCTGTTAAAACTCTTGCATGCATTTAAAGTGTCACTGTGTAGTTCAACGCAACCATTCCAGGAGACAGCACGCGTGCACCGGCGCCATGTTCCACACAAACAAAAGGTATAATGAGAGAAAGGGGGTGAAAAAAATTTAAAAAAAATAAAAAAAAACAGCGTCTCATTCACCGCGCGGAGAATTAGCCAAGAAAGTTGCACGATTCTAATAGCTAAAATGGGAAGGGAAAGTTAATTAACTAGGTGAGCCCTGAGGGGGGGGCTACAAAAACGCATCCCCAAGCAACGGCAGAGAGCAAGAATGACCCCCGGCTACAACAGACCTGCTTACTGATACAGAAAATGTGATTGCTTTTCATATTTCCAACGTGATTTCCCCCCCCCCCCGGTCCCCC
>NW_017805148.1:515493-516615 GCF_001891065.2 Hippocampus comes | reverse complement strand
CCCCCTTGGGAGTCAGTCACTCAGAACGTATTACAATACTTAGCGTTTCAAAAATGAGGGGGGGGGGGGGAAGGAAATAAAGTGCAAGTGGGAATCAGCCAGTTCTATGAATGCTAATAAAATAGCATGATTAAAAATGAGACAACACCGGGGCAAGAATTGAAACCTTTGTTGAAGTACCGAGGCCAGATTATGTGAGGCTAAAATTAAATAACATTTCCCTCTTTCACACCCAAAACACGAACGTAAAAACATGCTCACACACAGCAAAACACTTTCACATCCACTTTTTGTTCCTATGTGCATTTTTTGGGGTGCTTGTGGATAGTTTGCCATTAAGAAAACAAGCTAACGAGGCCATTTGAGGGACCAGCACAGAATAAGATGCGCTTTTGTGATCATATGTGTGTGTGTGTGTGTGTGTGTGTGCGCGCGCACGTGCATGTTTGTGTGTGTGATGTATGCCCGTCACCTGCTTGTTAGGGCGACAGCAGAGGATAATAATCCGCAGAAGACAAATGATGTGCTCCCCGATGCCCTGCTGTGTCACCCTTGAACCCCCTGTGCGCACCCCCCCCCGCTCCTCCAACACCACCACCACCCACACCGACATCTACCTGATGATGTCTGTGTGACTGGTTGCCTCTGCCTCACAGTCAAGAGATCTGGCTGAGAATCTCACTTGGAACATCTCTGCGATGTTGGCATATTCTCCTGGGAAGTATTTTATAAGATGTCCTTAATTCACGAGCTAAAACTTCCCGTCGAAAGTTTCTGGAAAATTATTGAATATTTTCTGAACTGCAAACATCTGAAAGACAGTTTACGGAAAGTTTCTGGAAATTTACCGATTTGGCACGACAGTGGATGTGGTTTCTACGTCTGCCTGACACTCAAGAGATTTGGTTTGGAATCACTGTTGGAACATCTCCGGTGTTTTCCTTGTGGCATCACAGTGGCCATTAGCGGGTGGTATGTCAGCGACTATGTTCTGGGGTTTGGACACATGATGGGTGTCCTCTAGGTCAGGGGTCCCCAACCTTTTTTGCCCCACGGACCGGTTTATGTCAGACAATATTTTCAGGGACCGGCATTTAAGGTGTGGCGGAATTAATACAACAA
>NW_017805148.1:452190-515374 GCF_001891065.2 Hippocampus comes | reverse complement strand
GTTTTGGGTGAAAATTTAAAAAATTTTTGAAAAAAAAAAAAAAAAAAAAAAATGAAAAACCGAAAACAATTCCCTTCAACTTGTTGATTTGAGTACCTTTAAGTCATCAGTTCATCCAGGACTTAAAAATTTGAGTTTGCCCTGTCTTTAAAAAAAAAAAAAAAGGATGGAATATCTTTAATCTATTTGAAATTAAACTTTGACCCGAGTGGCAGTAAACAGATTGAAAGGTGAACTCTTTTTTTTTTTGGAAGCTTGTGAGTTGAACTGAGGTTTACTGCCACCATACAGCGCTAATACCTCAAGTGTGCGCTCGCAAGTCAAAGCCAAAAAAGCGGCCGAATGAAATTCATAAGTCTCCTGGCACTGCTGTGATCGCCACTCCCTTCTCAATGAGTCTACCTCAGTGCTCACCATCATCTCATTACTCCAGCCTTAATAACTCCCAAGAAGAAGACGCGCGAGCGTGCGGCATTCGCACCCCAAGGCCTCACCTCGCCGATTGTGCGCTAAAATTAAAAAGGGGGCCCATGGCCATGGCGACAAGCCCCGAACAGTCAGCGGTGCTTCTTATTATTAAGAGTCATCCTGTTCGGAAACGCACACCGGGACTGGCAGAGGGAGTAGGGGGGGGTTGAATAAAGATGCAAAGCCTGCAGAGGACATCACTTTTACCGTAAAGGTTGTCAGAGGTGTCCGCGTTGGATTGATGGATGGAGATGGAGGATGCTCAGAAGAACATCTCCTGCACACTCGTCTTCATCTGGTGACAGAAGACAGGCAAAGGAGGGCGTTCATCATCGGGAGGGAGCTGAATGCACATTTACAAATATTGACAAACAAACAAAAAAATACACACACAAACAAGCATTTTTTTTTCCATTTATGTTTTGTTACTCCTGATGGTTTTCCAAACAAATCAGGGAGCAATATTCATTCCTAACACACCACAAGATAAATCGGTCATCCGATAATCAGGCCTGTGCTGACTTTGATCGTAAGTGAGGGAAAATGTTCACATTCAGCGCGATGGTCAGAATGTACGTAGCCTGCTTCACACAGCACTCGCCTGTTCTGTGGAGTCATTTTGAAGAGGGATGACACCAATACGCCTGACAACTCCCACACTTAGCCTGGCCCTCTTAAAAGGATTGACTCAGATCTCACTGACCTTGCGTTATTAGCAAATCAAAAGCAGATTAATTAATCACGGGTGCACACTCGGTGTGTGTGTGTGTGCGCGTGCATTCCCCTAAGTGACTGCTGCAGTATAACTTCCTGAGAAATCGGCCCGTCCTGACACCTCAGGGAGCGCCGATACTGTCGCCTAAATGGGTTCTATGAGTGGTGCAGAGTCTATTAGTGCATTAATTTCACCGCAGAGCTTTTAACTCTGTGCTTATGAATCATCTGCTTCGAATTTTACCGCCGACATATTGTACTTTTATGTTAAGGGCTGTGAAGAAAGGTGAAGAGAAGAGGGGGGGAAAAAAAACCAAACAACACTTGGTTTGTCGAGTACTGCAGGAGTGCCTGCACCAAGGCACTGCTGCGGGCGTTTGGATTTTGACTAGAAGAGCGAACAAGTGTGATGTTATTCTTCCCGCAGCTTCCAAAGCTATTCCCTCCTGTTACTCTCTGACATTTGGAAAACACAACACTCTGTTTGGAAGATGGAGTGGAGCCAAGAAGTGCTTTTTGGTGTGAAGACGCAGAAGACGACTGGTCTGTCTTCCAAATATGTCAGCTTCATCCATCTGGATGTGCATTTTTTTTAATCTGAAATGCACACACCATCAGCAATGCAAACTGGACAAACTGCACTGTTTAAACGCCCCGTGCCACAATTAAAACAATAACACCAAATTGAGATTTAAACGGATTCCCTTCTTTAAATAAGTTATTGCTTTGCACATGTTGACCTGCAGTTCAGGATTGGACAGAACTGGTTTCAGCATTTTCCATCAGCTCCATCTTCTTTGCATTTTTCTTTATGTAGCAAGTGAGCATAAATGTTTACAAAGTTGAGCTAGTTGTCCTTTGCTGTGGTGCAATATGATGCAGTGTGTGCAGTTGGGCGGCCGCTGCAGACTACAAGCACAATAAGAAGCGCATTGTTAATTAATGTAACCGGTCGTTTCCGACTGTGTTGTGTTTCAGAATATTGACGACGCACAGCGGGATTTCTTGTATTGGCTGACGAAAATAGCAGAAAACAACGTCCTCCCGTCAATTACTGATACAGCGTGCCCGTCTCCGTGGACATCAAGAGAAAATGGGTTCAAACATAACACAATATACCTGACGAAAATAGCAAAAATGTCTTACAAGTCAATTAGAGTGATACAGCGTGCCCTACACAAATTATATGGCACTGCAATGTATTAAAATACTTCAACTTGTAATTGAATACAAGTTTGTTTGTTCTTTTTTTTTCCCAGCTCTAAAATGCTTACCTGCACATGCATGGCACCAAGATTAAAAGGGGAAGAGTCAAAGGCGGGAGTTATACTTTAAAGAGGCAGTGTCACATTAATTATTGAAGTAGGGAAACACATACACATTTTTGTTCCACCCTTTGATAATGAAGGAAATAGTAAAATAACACGTCAGGTATTTATCATTTCACAAATTTTGCGTAATCAAAGTACTGTACAGTCAGTTTTATTTACTGGCCCTGTTGAATTCACCTCCACCCAGAATTACACAAAATCCTGATTTGAAAAAGAAAAACAATAAAAATTCCACACAAATACACACATTAGCCTATAAGAAAATCGGACAAGATGAACATTTGTACCAGCAACATGATCTTCCTAATTCAATGATAAGAGAAAAAAAGACTTGCCAGGAATCTTTTACTGGCCATGTTACATTAATACCTCTCTGGCAGCGCTGTATTGGATCTTTTTCGAATGTGTGGGCATTCCCAACTTTGTTGCCGAGTTTCGCCATGAACTCCCATGGCTGACAATCTATCAGTGTACCAATACTACCCCCTGCAGGCAAGCGAGGGTACATTTCTCAAAATTTTAGTCAAGAAAACATGCCTTTTTTTTATACTGTATATGCAAGTGGCAGGAGATGTAGTGAGAATGGTTTGAGAAATGCAGGACTAGAATGTCAAAAAAAGTGGTAAGAATAATCACAACAGCTGCTGTCACACACCTTTGACCGACGCAATATCACAACATTCAGTTCACAACAACAATCTCTCCATTACATAAACTGCATGAAAAAAAAACAGTTCTGAGACAGCTACAGTTGCTCACTTTTGATTGTGTCATTCAGAGAGATATTCATTGACAAAAGGTTTATCAGTGGAGATCTGGGGAGTTAAATCATCAGAATGACCGTGTCAATCAAAACCAAGCGTATGTTTGTCATGGCAGAAGAATGGATATAGCTCTCATATATTGCATGTCAGTAGGTAGTTCAGATGAGAGTTACAACCACCTATCATCAGTCAATAAAAAAAATCAAAGCTGGTTTCCATGGCAACCAGGAGAACGTTCCACACAGCAAACATTGCATGCCTTGGCCGAATGTAATGACTTAAATAGGGGTTCAAGCCAAACTGAAAGGAGGTTTACGTGTTTTGTTTTTTTGTTTGTTTTTTTGGGGGGGGGTAGAAAACTAATCACACTGCATGAACGAATACATTCCCTCTGATTCTTTTATTTTTTGTTTTATTGGGAAATTATATATATAAAAACACGACTAGAATAAAGCAATTAAAGTTAGGACATTGTCACATCATATGAGAAAATTTGCTTTTTTTTAGTCACTTGTTCTGCTGTTTAATCTTTAAAGATGTCATTTCTAAATGTACACCTATGTGCACAAAAAGGGGAGAAAAAATCCTCAACGTTAATGATATTACTAGTTCACATGGGGGGGAGAAAAAAAAAAGTTACTGGAAACAGAAGAGTGACGTTGAGATTTGCGCACCCACCCATCCCAACACGGTGCCTGTTACACCAGTGCTGTTGTTGCTCACTTTGCACTCTGAGCGGAGGAAGCATGTCACCATGAGAAACAGCCGCAACAACAACAACATCAAGTGAGTCCACGCTTCTCTGTGCGCTATTATTCCTACAATATATCTCATCCGGAAGGAATGGGTTTGCACCTCTACATGGGGTGTGATGCGATTCAAAATATGCTTCAGTGCAACTCGATATAGTTCGATTCAGTGGAATTACGATAAAATACGATACGGTATGGATCAGTTCGAGATGGGTAAGATGCAATGAGTTTCTTGTTGCCATTTTACAATATGAATGAACTATATATATATATATATTTATATATATATATAGGGGGAGTATCTCTTCACAAAAAGTGATTCAATATGGTTTTCCATATGTGGGGGTGTGAAACAAGTCGATATGGTTTGACTCCGTGAATTACAATTATGAGTCGATATGGTAAGGCTCAGTTCGAGAAGGGATGATGCAACTACTTCTCTGTTGTCATTGTACGTACATGTAAATGAGCCTTGATGTGTGGATGGATTTGACACAAATGGTTGCAATCTTCAAAGTACAAAAGTCAACCAACCTGGTTTAATATTACTTTTTCCAGTGTCATCATTCTTCCTCTTCACCTGGCAGGTATGAGCCAAAAAGCAGCATGCCAAACCTAAAAGGCGCCGGATCCATATGAGCTCCCTCTGAACACTCGGCCATGAGTGGAAAGGGTTGCCAGCTCCTGGTGTCGCCATGCGGCATGTCCCCGTCGCTGGGGAAGATAAGAGGGCACCAGTCCCAGGTCGTCAAGGTGCCCGTGGCATCCCCTCCGCGGGGCAGTTTTCCCTTCTTGGGTGCGAATAAAGTAAGCAGCGGGAAGCAGAACGGCGGCCCTGTGACCCTGCCGAGCCTGAGCCTCCACAGGAAGGTGTTGACAAATGGGAAGCGGGACGTCAAGCCGGCGACATCGCTGTACCAGCAAGATGCGACCATTCAAGGAGGCTCTTCCAAAAAAGGTGACGGCAGTCCACAGCTGAACAATCCTAATCCTAAAGTGGGCACACACATTGGGGCAGTGGATTCGTGATCGTCGATGGAGATGTTGTTATTTGTGTGGTGTGCCATGTTGGGCATCTTGAATACAGAAAAAAAAAAAAGCGCCCTTTTTTCTAAAACAAACATCCGCACCACACCCTTCATTTTGTCATTGGCAGGTTTAATAAGAATTCTGTTTCATTATTTTTCCCAAGCTGCCTCACCTCACTTGAAATCTTCACGGGTTACACATTTGAAATATGTAATCAAAATGCCACCTACTTCTCACCTTGCTCTCCCATGCGGTCATCTCGTCCAACCTCTTGGCCTCTTTTTTTTTTTTTTTAAATTGATAATTAACCAAGAATGAAATTGGTCCCTAAAGTAAGTTTGCACGGAGGGGAAGGCGGAACGAGCCAAACGGCTCATTAGTGATTAACAGAGCCGAAGGTGTATGCGCCTCCTCAGGTTGTCAAGGGAAATTCTGTAGCTAAAAACAAACACGTATGATTCATATTTGTTTGGAGGTCTGGTGGTGAACTTTCTCCAAGCAAAGTCTAGTGTTTGATTCGGGTCTATCCGTGGGTATAACCCACTTAAAGCTCCTCTGTAATCCTGCAGAGCACACAGTAGATAATGATTAAATATTCGAGAAACCCGACAATCGGCCCTCTGCTGGCTTTGATCTATTGGTGGGCAAAATGCTCAATTTCAGCTCAGGTCTTGGTATGTGTCGACCCGACTTTACATATGCACTTTGTATCCGTTTTTGTTTTTTTGGTCCAGCAGGTAGCTGCGGTTCCAGACCTGCCATTGAAGTTCTCCGGCATCCTGCCGGTTCGAACCCCACGGTAACCAGCTCACCAATGTCAGTTGTCCCTGGTCATCAACACGATGTTGTTGCGTCTTACCACCCGCCTCTTGATGCCAGGTGGGTGACCACGTCACCGAGTCAGTCTTCTGAAGCATGCAAGTGTACAACAACACTTTTTGCTTCAGGTCGGTACTATCGAGAGAATCCCTGGCGTCCACCACCCTCAGTCTTTTCGAAAGCCAGTCGGTGTTTAGCGGACGAAACGATTGGCCTTTTGGCTACCGTGTCCAACCGCCGCTGGGGCAGGCGCCGTGTTCCGCCCTGGCCGGCGAAAGCGGTGAGCAACTCGGCCTCCCCCTTGGCAGAACCGTGTCCAGCACAGAGGCTTCTGGCGGCACGAGCACGTCGGCCTCCCTGCCCTCGTATCTTTTCGCGGGTGATGCCGGGAGCCCCAGACAGCATAACGTAAAGAAGAGAGCTCTTTCCATGTCCCCTTTGTCGGACGTGATGGGCGCCGATTTCAACTCCATCATACGCACCTCACCTACATCGCTTGTGGCTTATATCAATAGCTCTCCGACATCTCACTCTACTCTCTCGCCCGTCCAGTCCGAGGGCTATGGCCACTTCCTGGGCGTGAAGGGCTCTTACATCCCCCAGGTTCATCCCTACGCGATGCCAGATTCTTTACCAGCTCTGATTTCACCGGGCGAGTGCAGTCGCAAGGTTCTGGAAGAGGGCGGGGCTCCGGGGAGTCAGATGGCTAACATGGTGGTGGAACAACAGTGCCTTCCAAATTCTCAGAAAGTGGCCGCACTGGGAAATATTTCCGAAACCTGTAGCGAGGAGACTAACCACAGACCAACTCCGCAGCTACAGTCGGTTCCACTGCCTGTTGAAGAAGCTATTATTCCACAGGGACCTCCACCGCCCTACCACTCCCACCGCCACATTCACCTTCCCAGAATTCACCACAAAATAAGGACCCAAGACATTGTCAACCAGGGTCCCGTGGTTGCACCCCGGCACGGCCTCAGCTTTTTCCCCCAGATTCCGATGCTGGAGGAAGAAGAGGGAGAAACGGAGGACTACGGCGCCCACCGATGCTTGTGGGCGGACTGCAGTGCAGTCTATGACCAAAAAGACGAGCTGGCGAAGCACATAGAAAAGCTACACGTGGACCAGAGGAAAGCGGAGGACTTCACATGCTACTGGGCGGGCTGTCCGCGGAACCTCAAGCCTTTCAATGCCCGTTACAAGCTTCTGATCCACATGAGGGTCCATTCCGGAGAGAAGCCCAACAAGTGCATGGTAATCCGCCGATGCATATTCTGTAACTCTGGTCTTTATTAGGGTAACTGAATCTCATCTGATTTTCGTCGACAGTCAATCACAGGGGTCTTCAATGTGGCGACATGAGTGGTCGCCAGGCTGCAGACCATGAGCATAAAATGTGGTCATGCATCTGGACTAAGGCATTGAGCAGTGCATTCCAAATCGAAATGTCATAGTCCATCCATTCAAAACACATCAATTTCTCCTTCTGGAACCAGAAAGTTGTCCAGTAACAAACAAACAGAAATGTGACTGCACTTATTTTGTAGGGTTTCTTTTTATTTTTTTGTATTCTTCATGGTTCAACCTTGGTTGCACTCGACTGAATGCCATTCTGGCTGAGTGAGTTCATTCAGATATGCTGCCAACTTTTCACTTGATTTTTTTTTTTTTAAATGTGCCATGAAATATTTCCCATTCTCAACACTCTCACTCTGCATTCCCCCCCAACCCCTCCCCGCCCCCGGTTTCTTTTCACTCACTCCCACTGGGAAATTACGTAGGACGCGGACGAGTAATGCACAACTCTGGCCAAGACACGGTTCATGTGTCCGCCATCAACGGGTCAATTATTAACAGCGCGCATAGAGGCCGGCGGCATTTTGTGAGGAAAATATTCACTTATTTTGCTCCAAGCTGTCGCTGTTGCCATGGGGTTGGTGCAAATTGTCGCATTTCTACTGCTTGTCTCTGTCACTGTTTGATTTGCACTTTGATGATATTTTTTTTTCTTCGACATTACATCAAGACCTCAGGCCTTCCCTTGCACATTTTTTGGCAAGGCTTGCGGGAGATTGTGTCATGCAAGACCAGGCTAAAAGCTCAGCTGTTTGTGTAGGGGAATGAGTGGCAGGTAGGGAAAAGTCGAAGCAGTGGGGAACAATAGTGGCTGCTCTTGTTACACCGTGAACATAAAGAACAAGCCTCAACTTGTGCCTGCCAAACGATCACGTGTTTGTCAAGATAATCCTGGATTGGCTCTATGATTTGTGAATGTCACTCTGATGTACACAAGGATTGAACTAATAATAGTTTGCACTATCTTTGGGGTTTTTTTTAGTGATTTATTGCTTTTTTTAATTTTTTTTTTTATGAAGAATTCGAACAAACCCTTTCACGCACTTTACAGACACATAAGACAATAACTCATTTTGCATTATCACAATTATAAATATATTGCTCTGTAAATGTTTTTTTTTCCCCCACATTTCACCTCTAAATGTTTCATTGCAATGTCTGACAACAGGAATTAGTGCCAGCATCGATTTACAACTCGAAAGTGATGGAAAAGTATTTTTAATTTATTTTTATGAAAGAAAAGACTACTGC
This sequence comes from Hippocampus comes, assembly GCF_001891065.2. Lineage (NCBI taxonomy): Eukaryota > Metazoa > Chordata > Actinopteri > Syngnathiformes > Syngnathidae > Hippocampus > Hippocampus comes. The sequence continues at coordinate 506,890 of NW_017805148.1, read as the reverse complement.
ACTGTAGCAGTTCTTAATGAAGTACCTCTATTACTTCCAAATATGTGGCGAGCGAAGGAATGCTGTTTGTGAATAATAAATGACAGAGAGGTGAGAGTATGTGAGGAATCTACACAATAACAAAATAGGACACGCTCTGTGTATTTTCTTCATCGGGTCTAAACGGGGAGGACATTCCAACCCCCCTGCGAACAGGAAGACGGAGAGTAAAATGAACTGAGCTTGGACCTGAAAAACTTTGCTGAGTCGCATATTTCAGCGATGCGCTCAGCGAGTTGGCATGACATTGCAAAAGAAACAAACTAATACTTGGTATCATCCTGTGTCGGTCAGGCGCTTTTTTTCCATAGAAGCTCAGAAAGAGTCCAATTTGGGGCCACAGTTCCAATTTCAGCTCCAGGCTTTTCTGTGTAGACTTTAGATGCCAAAAGTCACTTGAGGTTCATAATAGACTGGAAATTGCCAGTTAGTGCGAATGTTTGTTTACGTGAGCCCTACACAGGCAGGGTACGTCCTGGACTGGTCGCCATTCAATCAATTCACACCCATATTGAATGTAGGACTTTTTTTCTTTGTGGACAGAATTATTTCCATCTCCAGGGAAGTGCATATGTAAAAGATGATCATGTCTAACTATTGGGACTGAAAATCTCGACAGGAAACCGTCATGTGAATCAACAATGCCCCCTGCTGGCAGCTCGATATAACTGATAGTAAAGTCCACGCATTTGATCAAATGAGACAGTTTTCATTTGGAGTTTTAAATTAACATTAAATATCCCATAACATTAGTAACATCTGACCACCTCACACTGTGATTGCGCTAAGATGAAATGATGAGTGCTAAATTTGCATGATGTTGCTGAATCAATACTGATGGCACGTTCCTAAACGTGTTGCTTTATGACAAGGATAGTCTTGAGCAATTACGGCTCGTTTTCATGCAACTGTCAACATGAATTCCAGCTTTTTAAGCGTTTTTTTTAATATAATAATTTGCATGTCCACCCACACATCAAGGCCAAGCAGGCTGTGTTGTGTTGAGTTCCAGCGAGCACGCTCACAGCTTTCAGTCCCTCTCAAAGGAGGACAAAAGAGGCTGAGGTCGTTCTCCGTGAAAGTATCTTTTTAAAAAAATGCATACAGGAGAAATATCGTTGCACGATTAAAGTAGCACGCCTACCCTTAATTTCTTTTCTTTTCTCGCAGTTCAAGGGCTGCATGAAGGCTTTCTCCCGCCTGGAAAACCTAAAGATCCACCTGCGCAGCCACACGGGGGAGAAGCCGTACCTGTGCCAGCATCCAGGATGCTTCAAGGCCTTTAGCAACTCCAGCGACAGAGCCAAGCACCAGCGCACCCACCTGGACACAGTGAGTGCCGCATTTCCAACAGGTTCTGTGTCATTCAAAAAAAAAAAAAAACATTTCCAGTCAGATTTTGGGATGTGGATTCAGAAGCCGTACGCGTGCCAAGTGCCAGGCTGTGCAAAGCGCTACACTGATCCCAGCTCTTTGAGGAAGCACGTCAGGTCCCATTCCACTGCGGAGAGACAGCTACGGAAAAAGGTTAGAAGCTTGGCAGGGTCCATGGTTTACATTAGGGGTCCTCAAACAGAGGTCCACACAGAGTTTTGCAACTGCCTGTTTTTCACCTATAGACAGCGCTCGGGTTATCATGTTGGTCATATCTCCATCGTCACTGATATCAACATTCTTTAAGCATTCATTGTTTGAAAAATCAATACACCGGGACACGCTAAGGCAGCAACACAAATCTGGCAGGTACATGCTCGATGCTTTTGCTCATATGAACCAAACAAAAGTGTCATATCATCTAAGTTGCTTTTCCCATCCAGTAAATACCTGGAAAACAAAAGTAATACAGTTCATTTCAGTATATTGTGGTAATTATGTTGTAGCAGAGTGTGCTCTCTGTATCCAACACAAGAAAGTTCACCTTGGCAACCAATAATTTCACATTTTCGTGTTGCTGAAAATATCAAACGCTTCTCTGTTTAAACATCCACCTACGAAATGTTAACACAGCCAGCAGGTCATAAACGACTGTTTTTGTCACCGTAGATGCAATCTGAGTTTGATAAAGCTCCCCGCAGAACAACCTGTTTAATTAGAAACTTTTGCAATGAAACGACGTCATAATAGCAAAAGTCAGATGGAACATTAATATGACCCTTGACTATCTATAAAAGGTTCAGACAATTCAAACTACAAGTCAATAAATATCTTCTTTGGTGACTAACCCATCTATCTAGCTATGTATCTAGCTAGCTATGTATTTAGCTATGTATCTATCTAGCTAGCTAGCTAGCTATGGTCTCACTTGGACAAATATTCCAGTGGCAGTTTGGGTACAAGCCCTGTAATGTGCTTGTGTTACTTTAAATTGCGGAAGGTTATATACTGACTATCTTTTAACATGAGTTTAAATGTGAACGGATAATTCAGAACAAAGCCATATCCCCAGTTATGCAAGGGGTGCATACATTCCCTCTGTCATTTATTTTTACTTCCCCTCTCAAAAATATTTCCTTTTAATTTCAGTCGGGATGCATGCCACATTAACGGTTGGAAAAGTTTTGAAAAGATTTATCTTTGTCTTGTTTATTTTTTCACTTCACACCAACCTGGCATTTGAACAGGGTTGTGCTTTGCAGTCTATTCATATCCACTGTTAGTGCTTTTAGAAATGTTCGAGCGCTAATATCCAATATGTGTCATTTCCTCAGATGAAATCCACATCTGATGTGACCCAAGAGTCTCTGACAGACTGCTTAACCATCCACCATTTGCACCACAGCCTCTCTCCACCAGCCAGGAGAGACAACTTGATAGCGTCCTCCACAGCCTCTCGAGAGCCATTCTCAAGTATGGAAAAAACACGGGAGTTTTTTTTTCCCCCCCACATATTCAAGGCAGATATTTACACACTATGAACTATCCATTAGACTTATGCTGCAGATGGCTGCACTCAAAGTGTATCTCATCTTTTTTTTTCCCCCCCTTAGCTGGTCCACAGGGAGGCGACTCCCCCCACGATCCTCACACGGCTCTTATGTGCACCCTGCCAGACAGTCGCAGGTAATGGCATATTCTTTAAATGACATTTTAGGACATTTCTTTTCATTAAATGCACTGACTAGATTTATTTGATATTATAAATATGAATAGAATACTTTAGACAATAAAAATAGAGTGCACTGGGAGCAGGACAATGTAATAAGATCCAGAACTAGAGTTATCAAAAAATGAATAAATATTACGCTATATTCTTACTAATAGAATACATTTAAACAAATAACAAGGATGCGGATAAGCTGTAGATAATGGATGGATGGATGGATGGATGGATGGACGGATGGATGCAGTGAAGGCTGTAGTAAAGGATTTCTGTGTCAGAGAGGCCAGATGCTTCGCGGCCCCTCGCTGGCTGCGATTGTTCTCAAAGCAGCGGTGGGCCCCGAACCCGCACTGCAGGATTCTGGGTAGACAATCAGCCCGTAAAAGCAGAGCTCGCCTCGCCTCATTGGTCGAGAGTAGGCGCCGTTAATGGATGCTATAGCCACTGAGAGGAGCGGCTGAGGAATTTGATAAGTGAATCATAAAATGTAAACGGGGAAAAGAAATACCATTCAAACTCCAGTGGGAGAGTGAGGCCCGTGCCGTAAGTACTTCTTAGAGGTTAAATCAATTGTAAAATCCTCGTTGCTGCTTTCTTTACTCTTTTTGTGGGACCATTTGGTTCTTATCCAGAGTTTCTGCATTGTCAGAAAATCTTTGATGCCAAGTGGACACATTTGACCAATCAAACAGAGCCAGGGAGTCACATGACTGCACAAAAATTCTCCAGTTTCAAAGTGACTCACTGATGTGAAACATCAACAGTAAATGCACTGTACAGAAAGGCCGCAGCTCACCCGTGTACCGGGTGAGCAAAAGCGTTATGGAACACGGATGGATGGACTACAGAAAGGAACAAAAGTCAGTATGGACAGGCCCACATCGCTCAGCTGCAACCCATATTAGAAAAAAAGCAGCGTAGAAAACAGATGGATGTATTCATTGAGTATTTACGTACATAACTGTGATATTTCAGGTTCGTCGATCCTCCTCCTGGCCAGCTTTTCTGCACTGACCCCTGCCCGGCACTCTCACGCCTTCCCCATCCTCCCAGTGGTGCATCCATGCGGTCCAGTCGGACCCCCGGATCGGCAGCAGACCACAGCACAGGTACTTGTGGGAGCTCATCACCAACGACATCCTCAGGCTTTGAAGACAAGACGATGGTGCGGCGCCAAAGAAAAAGTTAAAGGGCAAATATGGCATGTGAAGAGCTTTATTAGCGACTGTGCGGGTGGCGGTTCGCCAATTTGTTTTGAGCAGATTATTGTCACACAGCGGCATATTTTAATGATGCTGATAAAGTGAGACAGGCGGAGGGCGAGTATCTAAGAATGAGCGTCTCAGTTCTGTGTACCTTTAAATAGATAACATAGCCCGCCATCTAGCACAGGTTAGACAGTTAAGGTGTAAAAAAAAAAAAAGAAAATTATAATTATTATCATTTTGCACCACTGCAATAAGAACAGGCTTGAAAAAGGAGGGCTTTGCATCACAATGGGTAAGTAAAGCTGCGAGCAGTTATGCAAGGACCCTCCCACCCCCTTTTTCATGGTGATTCTTCAATCTTCAAACTTAAGTGAACTCATTACACAGAATAGGCAAAAAAGCTTGGCGGCTTAATGTTGCCCGTCTTTTGGGAGGAGCTCAATCAGGCAAAACCCCTCACAGGAATTTGTCGATGTGTACGAGCCACGGAAATGACGGATTCATGCCAAAATGGCCGACTTCCTGTTCAATTTTGGGCATGGGGCCTTGAGACTTTTTCCTCTGTCAAATTATGATGGACATATGCACAAAATTTGACGTCGATTAGTGAATCTGCCATCAGGAGCGATTGTTTTTAATGTTTATGATTTATTTCAAGCAATTCCAACGTCCCTAATTAAAATGGAAATGAGTTCTATTTGAGTGTGTGATGAATGAAGACGTGTTACCTGGGTGCTTATAGATCTCTCAGGGCAGATGGAGGCACTCTTTCCCTACGACGGGATGTCAGCGCGGGCCGAGTCCGGTCACCTCGGGCAAGCGGACGCCTTTGGAGGCAGCGGGATCTGCAACACAGGTAATGAACGCCTGTGGATGTTCACGTCACAACTTTCCATGTCGTCTTAACGGTGCAAATTCACGTGCAGGGTTTGACGTACAAACGTCAGGAGGTGACTTCTTCAACGTGATGGAAGCCCATGCGTGCCAAGTGTACCGTAACCCAACAGAGGAATGACAGCACGCCAACCTGTGGCATTCTTTCCTTTGCACTATTTTTGGACGCAACGTCAAGAACACATAGACTTGACAGAATCTCTTGCTTCCAAATAAGAGGGTGACTTTATATTGAAGTATTGAGTTTGATCCACAAGTATTTGGAAAATCATTGATTTGATCAGGGAATCATTAACTTTTTGGGCCCAGGTGGTTCCTCATTATCAGAACACCAATTTAATGTAACATGTACACTCCTAAATGTAGTAAGAATTCAAAAGTAGCCTATGTTTGTCCGAAAAAAGTCAGCGCCCCTTGCTCATTTGAGGCGAATGAGCAAAGCTGGTTTGATTGATGGCAAATCAAGTCGGCGGCGTTCATGTCTACAACGGCGCAAACTGCCCTTTATTCAATGCGCCGGCTTGCATGTGTCCACGAAAGGAACAAAACATGGTCTAAGCCATATCTGTGCAGATTTACACCGCGAGTCATGTCTGACTATAGAACTAATTGCATTTGGATGCAGAATACTTTTGTCTGTACGTCTGGTACGTCATTTTCACCTTCCCCCACAGGCTTACATTAGTCACTATAGTAACAAGATTGATAATTTCACTGCAGTATTCTGTGCTGAAAAAAAAACTATATATGGTTTCTTGAAAATTTTTTTTTTTAACTTTAAAAATTAAATGATGATTACAGGTGGTGTGAATGCTGGTCTTATTTGTTTTTGGACTCACATTGCTATCAGGTATTCATTTGACATGTTTTGAAGTTGTATTTAACTTTTATATACTGGTTACATTTGATACATTTGGATATTTGACGGGAATAAAATAACCTAAATGTTTTCTCAAAGTGACACATATGACATCAAAGTGAAATCATTAACTCTTTTAGACTGTCATTCTTTTACATGAGTGCTACAAAGTTTGGGTACACTGAGGCTGTGCCCGTTCAAATGTGAACTGTCTCATCAAATTGATGTTGACAATTCATGTAATTGACTTTATTTTTCTCTTCCACGAGGCTAAAAAGGTTTCAATAACTGTGTTGTGTGTATGCCGGTCAAACAATTTCAGAGCAGAATGATTAAAATAACGCTTGGATGTGGCACTAGTTATTTTTAATGTGCCACTTTGTCCAAGTTTGGAATTATGTCATTTTATTTTTCTTTTTGTATTGTGAAGGGGGAAACAAATCAATTAAAATCTGAAAGTTTGGAAATACACTTTAAGGCCCTATCATACTTTGGCCAAGTTATCAATGGATTGTATGCCCTATATGATGGTAAAAAAAAGATAAGAAAAACCTTTATTTTCTCACAATGGAGAAATTCGCAATTTACAGCAGCAAAGTTTGAAAAATGAAATGTCTTATTTTAACTTTTTTCCCTCCTTCACTTTTACCTTTTATTTTCCCTTTTTTACACAATCTGTCCTGCTACCAAGCTAAATCATTGTTCAATTGCTTCTTTCACACCAATGCTTAGTTTAAAACTATGCATAATCGCGTTTCAATGATAATCGTTGCTATTTATGGCTGATTTGGTGCTATTAAACGATGCTTCCCTGCAATCACAGTTTGCTGGAGTTGAGCGACACATTAAAGCACTGCCCACGTATGTATGTGGTGTCAAATGAACAAAAGAGGCGTGTATTTTCATTATTATTGTTATTGTTATTACAGTATTATTATTTCCGCTAAGTAAGGGAGAGCTAATCTCCTCCCAGTTGGCGGGGAGTTTTCTAGCAACTGTTGCCCGGTGAGGCAGCGCCATAGCCACCGTAGTCGTGGCGACTGTAACCCACCAACAACAAGCTCTCGCTTCATCATTACCACCTCCTCCGCCATCCTCATACTCACCCGCCGCTCCACAAGCAGGTTTGCAAACAACCTTTGATTTTACTCCCATTCGTTAGTTTCCTTCTAATTCAAATGCTTCCTCTTATTTCTTTAAGACGTGAACGCGGTGCATGGGAGTTGTTTTTTTTTTCCCCTTTGCTTTTTCTTTTTTATTTATTTTTTTGTCCACTGGAGGCTCGCTCCGCTGGCTGTGTGGCTGGTAGCAGTTTTTGCTAGCGAGCCTGCTTCTTTGTAACGTGTTAGCCTTGCGTGCTAACGCCGCCTCGGCTCCCCTGGTCCGCGGCGTGGAGACCGTATGGCCACCGCCGACCGATGCGATTGTACTTTGAGGCCACGGGTTTTGGATCGAAATGTTGAAATCAAACTCGCGAGTCAGGTGCTAGCTCCGGGTTAGCGAGCCCCCTCCGCCTCCCTGATGCTAGCTGGTCAGCTGGAGCAGGTGTCTCGCTTCCCCCCACCCCGCCACTCCCCCAACCCCACTCACAATGACTGTATCGGGAAGATATGTGACCAAAATTTCCCATTAAACTACGACAATCACGTCGGAGCGAAGTGTTGTATTTTTTAAACTGGGGTTCTCCGTGTTCTAATAATAGCTAAGCCCTTACTTTCCCTTTTGTCTAAAGGGCTGGGAAAGCGACATAGCGTCGCTAGCTCCTCCACCTGCCTGCCCCTCTTTGTGGTTTCCGAAGCTGATAAAGTCGCTGATAACGCAAGGCTAAGTTTTTATTTTTGGAGGGGGAGGAAGGTTACAAAAAAGCAACACCTGTCCGTTTCATGGTCGTGTGGCTTTTAAAGTGAAGGACTATACTCAATTTGGAAAAATTCTGTTTGATTTAGGGGATGACAAAATAGCGATATCACCACGTATCGTATTGACATAGCATCAACGTCCAATGGACAGATTTGACCATAGTTTCATGGGGAAATTGCGATTTGTGTTGTCTGATTCTTCACAATAATTTCCGGATAATGTTGATATGGCTTTGAAGTAGAAGCTATCAATATGGAATCAATTCATTCCAGTTTGGAGAAGACACTCTCAGCATCGCCACATATATTGATTGTCAGTACACCAGCATCAAATGCTAATACTGTTATTTTCTGATGGAAGCAAAATTTATATGTTGACAGTATATCTGATTTTTTTTGTTATCAGGTACTTGCCTGTATCGTGATATTGTCGTCAAAATACCTGATAATGTCAACGTGGAGTTTTATGGAAGATTCTGGTCAATTTGGAACCATTCTATTAGATTACCGCCATACATTAAACAATCGAGATGACAGGATGCCAGTAAAACTCAAATATTTCCTTCTGTCAAGTTTTAGACTGAGAGATGGAGCAGGTGAGAGGACGGGAGGAGCCAGGGGTGGGGTTGTTGGTTGCGACAGGTGGTACCACCTCGATGTACTTGAACGCATCTCAAAAAGAACTGCACAATATGCAAGTCGTAGCGACCGCACAAAAGCCAAGGCAGTTTGATTAAAGTAGCACAGTAGTAAATAATACAAACCTATTTAATGTTCTGTTGTCATTTACAGCCTAAACTGGGTTGTGCAACCCCCTTTCCCCTGGCCCTCTTCCCCACTTCGCCCCGTTCAACGACACACACACACACACCCACACACACACACACACACAATTTGGGGGACTTCTAGTTATCATCTCATGTTACCTCTTACCTGTCATCTGGCGGGGCAGGAATAGCGACGTGCCACCTGCCGCCCGGATCCTGTTGCATTTCCAATCACTAAAAGAGGGGGATGATTAATTCAATTATGCAGCCATCCATTTTCATGGCTCAGCAGAATGCAGCTTGTATTCTGTTTGCTTTCTGCCTTGACCCAAGAAGACACTCATGTTAGGTTGTCAGTGAAAGTGGAGCTCAAAGCCACATCTGATCTTATGACCGCATGAGTCAGGATGTTTTGGTTGTTGTTTCGGATGACTGAACAAAATTCATCATTATTATGTGGGCTTACCTGTGGATGAAATTGTGTAGCGTGGAGTCGCAGGAACCAAAATGCACACAGGGGATCAAGGCATCCGCTGAAAAAAATATCTATACTCTCCAACTCTCCATTATACGGCTCATGTGATTTTTAAACTGTACTGAACATTTTTTTTTTTTTTTTTTTTTTTTTAGCATAAACGTGTTGATTTCATCTCATTTATGTATCGCTTTCCAGTATCATCACTTTTCAGGAGACCCCGAAAAAGGGCATGTTTGTTCATCCATTAACATTCAGTCGGGCCAGCATCAGTTAACGTGGTGGCCATTGGGCCACTGTTTTTTTGTGGGGTGGGGGGGGGGGGGGGGGGGGGGGGGGGGGGGGGGTTCCAACAGTCTGGTTTAGCCAAGCAAAAAAAAAAATGTGAAGAAACAGTTTCCTATTTGTTTGATTGTAAACATGAAGTAATATTAGAGGGAAATGTTTACAATATTAAGGGGAAAAAGTAGCTCTTCATTCTCATAAAACTGACCAGGATCGCTTGTTTTGTTTGTTTTTTTTCCCCTGTAGTCTGCAATATGATGAGAAAAAGTGAGCTTATTCTAAGGGGGGGGGGCCTTTTATCATAAAACTCTATTAAATTCCAATTTTATTCAGCATTTAAAAAAAATACTGAATTCTCATGAATTGCCTTCTCACGCCTTCTTCTGTTTCCCTGCAATGCTGTCATCAGATCCCCGCCTTGCCTCGAGTTAAAGTTGTTCAACTACTTTTAAAAAGTCATGACTCAGTCTCGCCAACTTGCTAAAAAAGTACATCGGCGAGCATTTTCTCAAAGGGGGCAGGGGGGGGGGGAATCCTTGCGCTTGGCGTGATTGTCATGTTAGCAAGAGGAATTGAATTGGGCGTGCGGGTGCAGGGCACAAAAATGTTGCCCTCCTCTGTCTCTTTTGTTCCTGTGTGTCTTTGTAGGGCTTGCACTTGCTCGGCGGAGCACAGCGTTTAAGTGGGCCACAAGGGAGTGTGCCTGAATAGTGAGGCAGAAGGTGTGCTTAGTGTGTGTGTGTGTGTGTGTGTGTGTGTGTGTGTGTGTGTGTGTGTGTGTGTGTGTGTGTGTGTGTGTGTGTGTGTGTGTGCGTTGCGCGTAGGGGGTTGGGGTGAGGCAAAACGGGAATTTAGTTGTGTGATGCAGCGGTTCTCTTTTTCATTTGGTAGGCCATGGAGTCGACTTTCTGGGATTACAAAACAAACAAAAAAAAAAAAAAGGCCGAATCTCCGTTTATTCATGTGAAGCATCAGACTTGCAACTAGCAGTGTCAAAATTGAATCGGTTATCAAATTAAAAGACAACTATTTTAATAATCGAGTCATTGTTTGAGCCTTGATTTGTCTTAAAATGATCTAAAACCTCTGACGGAGTTTTGTCTGGCCGTACGTCTTTTAAACGGCCGCCAGGTGGTCAACGTCCGCTGAATCGAAGCAAGAAATGGGACAGAAACTGTTGAATCCGTTCCACTCTATTTTTGAGTTGCAACCATTCATTGACAACGAATCGATTATCAAGTTAAGTGCGAGTTATTTCTGATAATCGATGAATCATTCGGATACATTTTTATTGAAAACGTCTCCGATTCGTTGGAATTCCGACTTCTCAACTATAAACATCATCCATGATAGCAGACTGATTTGACTGCATTTGTGTTGAATCAAAGTTAAGACATTTTCCTTTTGCTTCGATCAACATGTTTGCCCTCGAGCAATTCCGTCATGGCCGTATGTCCTTATCAAGTAGTTGAGGCTACATGACTGAAGAAAATGGGCGATTCTTTTTCCTGCTTTTTTTTTCTGCATCCCGGTGCAGAGATTGACTCGGCTTCAATTTCCAACTTGGATGTCAGTCGTCCGAACTACTAATGCCAGTGAAAGCTCAAAAAGACACCCAGAGAAAAAAGGCCCGGTGTGATACGGAAGATAAAGGTTGAAAGAAGAAAGCAGACTGTCCCCGGAGAGAGTGGAACCTGTAAGGAAACCCAGCTTAATTAACCAAGAGAGGTTTGGTCATGGAAACTGTGATGAGGAGGAGGCCCCCCCCCCCAAGCCCCCCAGGAGCCAAATGCTCTGTCATCGTCTTACTACAAAATACTACTCGATTCTGAACCCGCGGTCACAAATGCTCACCGAGCTGTGTTCTTACATGCTGTTAGCGTAATTTGTGCCCAAACTATCTTGCCGATTCCTCAAACCCGAGCGTCTTTTTTTTTAAACGTGTCCGCGCGCAGTTTTGACAAAGCAATGAGGAGCCACGTCTATTTGGAGTCGGTTACATATTAACCGGTTTTATGGCCGCTGACCTGGAGACAGGACCATGTGGCGCTGATGCATGAGCTGCTCAGTACATTGCGTACCACGCGGCGCAGAACAGGTGCCATTGATTCCACTATGACGGAGGAGCCTGTTATGGGGTTTGACCAGCAAGGGGGTAACAACGCTACAAGAAAAAAACGTGAAGAAAGGCATCATACTCAGCGGAAATGCTGATTAGTAAATATGCTGAGTAGTAAATATGTAAGAGTTGGCTAAAAAGTTTTGCTTTGACCATCCGGTGACTGGATGGAAAAGTGATGATGTAGTAAAGGCCGAATTAGAAATCGAAGCGCTGAGAAGAAACGGTCCTATAGCTAATTTAACGTACTAAATTACAGCGTTAGCATGATTGATTCTCAGAGCCGACTAGCAGTTTAGAATTACATGGCAAAACATTAACGCTGAAATAGGATTGGACAAACAAACTGACTGTCGACACATGGGACTAGATGCAAAGCAGACAAGAGATAAGGTATAAAAATGAAGGCAGGAGACTGTTGGGAACATATTAATACGATTTCATATGGAGAAGCAAGTGGCAGGACATTTCCGTTATTACACAAGTGAAACTAGGCGAAAAGGAATCAGACTTGTCAAACGATTGCCAAGAGAGCTACTTAAACCTGTTTTGGAAACCCGGTCCAAGTTTTTTTTTTGTTTTTTTTGAAAGGTCACGTGTAGTAAATGGTTGCCACCCAATCCCAGGCACATGTAGATAAACAATCATTTACACTTTCGTTAACGCCCGTGTGCAGTCTTCAATGACGCTCACATGCCTGTTTGGGGAATGTGAGATGAAGCGGAGTGGCACAGGAAGGCTGAGATTCAAACCCAGAACCTCTGCATGTGAGACAGACGTGCTCACACCCCCACATTGAAACGGCCAACTTTGAGATATATTCATGTATGACACACTAACATATTCGAGCCATTACGCCACACAATGATTTTTTTTTTTGTGTGTTTTTAGGAGCCATGCAGACCCCAGAAGAAGGTGCTGACTCCGCCTCCACCGTCCCTATTCAGACCACCGTGCCTGTCCAGCCAGCCGGCTCCACCCAGCAGCTGCCCGTCCAGCAACAGGTTAACGCCATCGCCGGCCGCGTACGAACGCCGACGTCCGCTTTCGTTAGCGTGGGGATCTCGATTGCCTTTCTCTGCGATTGCATTCCAGACGCAGACAGTTCAACAGGTCCAGCATGTTTACCCAGCACAGGTGCAGTACGTGGAGGAAAATAGTGGCGTCTACACCAACGGCAACATGTGAGTCAGGCCTCCACCCTCGCTCACGCACGCAAAGGGCAGGATTACGTTCCCAACAGCCAGTCGGCTCGCCCCTCGACCCTTCCCGTGCCGCCATCGATGTCACGAGCACATGGCGGTGGCGGCGAGAGCGCGTTTGTGCTCCGATGCATGCAGTCACCTGAACATGACCAGAAGTAGGCCTCCTGTTTATTTAAGTGCTGTGGTTCTAACGGCCTCCCCCTGAGGAGCTTGCTAAGGCAGAGCGAGCCACTAGTACATGTTCAGACACACACACACACACACACACACATGCACAGTCTCACATCTGGCCATACACACAAATCGTCACTCACAGCTATTGATTGACACGCACGCATGAGCACAGAGCCACTGGTGGCTGAGTATGGCTCGAAACACAAAATCACTTTTAACCCAAAAAAGGAAAAGAAAAAAAAAAGTACGGCCAGTCTTTATTCTGGCCGATTAAATCAAAAGAATCAATTGATTTATTGAACGTAAGGCCCGACTAATTAATCAGCCGGCCGATTTAATCGATTGATAATAGAAACGTATTGCAACATTAGACAATTGTAATTATGTTCAACAAAAAAATAAAATCGGGGTTAAAATGTTCAGATTTTTGCTGATTTTCCATTAAATGTTTTGCCCGTAATTTATATCTTTATTGTTGCAAGCATTAAAGATCCCAAAACAGTTATTTTATTCATTAGATATATTTTTTTAAACATCTGATTAATTGGTTGTCTGAATTTTTATTCTGCCAAATATTGGAATTGGCCTTAAAAAAAAAAAACTTTCGTCAGGCCCCAATTGTAAGTAATACAATGAAAGAAAATAGTAAAACTAAACAATCATCCACATTTTTATCCTATTAAATAATCAGTTAATTAGCAAATTAAAAAAATTGCCAATTAGCATGAGCTCACGTTACAAGTTTCAATCAGAGTTGGGCCTAAAAGTCCAAAAATCACTCATAACAGCCGTCTTCCTAAACAGAAGAACCTACTCATACTCAGAGCCACAGTTGTACAGCCAGAACAGCGGCGGGAGCTACTTTGACACGCAAGGGAGCTCGTCCCAAGTGTCCACGGTGGTCACCTCCCATGGGATGGCCAATAACGGCAGCGGGGGCAACGGAGGCATGAGCATGGGACTGCCGGGGGGTCAGGTCATCGGCGGCGCTTCCGGGTCCTACCTCATGGACAACGCCGGCGCCCACCCTTCTGCCCAGACTGCACGGGCCTCCCCAGCGACTGTAAGTGGCCCAACGAGTGCCCCCCCTCCACCCCACCCCTATGGCTTCCTCACTTTCACATGTAGAATAATATTCCCCGGCATATTTGCAGTTACCGGTCCTCGAAAACTCATCCGACCATGAATTGGTTGTGGAAAAAAAGGGTTGGGGACCACCGTTTCGCACCAGGAAAAAAGTTGGTCTACAATTAGAACGACTACCGTGATGATTATGCGAACGGTAACCCCAAATAGGTTAAACGCGTGTTCGAAAAATAGGAATGAATGGTTATGCAATTTGTACATGTGTTTAGTTTTTTTGTTTTTTATTGTTCATCTGGAAATTGTGATAGTCGGATCTGTCACAATGGAATCTGGAAGGGTAGGTTGTCTGCAAGCGTTCTTTTATTAGCAGGCCAATTGGATCGCTTTCAGCGTAATTTCCTGTCTTACAAAGCAAATCTCAATGAGTTCGAAAAGTTCATTCATTTCAGGCGTTGGATTCAAAAGTTGAAGCGTATTTTGTATGTTAGGATTCAAAGGAGGCAAATTCTCCAATCCAAAATTCTGTATTTTTAAAATTTGTGAATGTAATTTTTGTTAGCTGTACTCTAAAAAAATAAATAAATAAAATCGTGCAGTATGTTATTCTGACATTTTGCTGTTTCAACTTCGTAACTACCGAAATAATTTTTTCCCACCACATTCTTATTTATTGCGTTGCCCCTTTTTTAGTTCTGCTCTGCTTGGGTGTACCGGCGCTTGCTCTGGGGTCTTTCCTAGACTATTCATTTATTCATTTGTTTATTTTAACCTTCCTGTCTTTTACATTTTGGTTTCCCTCTTCTTACATTTTGTTGTCCTGTGCTTGGTGGTTTTTGTCAGATTGAAATGGCGATTGAGACGCTCCAAAAATCTGAGGGTTTATCCAGTCAGAGAAGCTCGCTGCTCAACAGCCATGTAAGTTGCAATGCTGTGCCTTCTGCTTCAGCCTTGACCTGTGCTGAACTCGCTCGCTTTCTCTCTCTCTCTCCTTCTCTTTCTTTTGCGCGCATGCGATGCTTTCCTGACGCTCTCAACTCCACATTTTTTGATTTTGGTTCGCCGCTTGCCTCTTTTCCTCACTGCCATTTCGGTTGAATTCTTGGTTCTGATATTTACTCTCTGTTTTAGTTTTTTTCGTAATTTTATGCTTTTTTTCCTGTAATGGCCAAAGATGCCACGAGATGGCACCAAAGTCCTGGCAAATAGGAAGGTTTTTTTTTTTTTTTCGCAAGGAAGTATTGGTTAAGTTGATACATCTTGACCGAGAGACTAAGATGTCAGATGGATGGTGACTCCCAAGTTTAGAGGGTGGGGATTAAATTCCTTGTAACCTATATATTTTTAAGGATAATGTTTGAAATTACATAACAAATATGGTATTATAAAAAGAATGGGGGCCGTCACTTTCGTCCAATGCATGCAGTGTGTGTTTGGAAAGAGTTGTCAATATGTCAAACATTTCTAAATATAGAACAGACACTCAGCAAAATATGTACCTGTATTTTCAAATTAAGATACCCTCCTCCGTAATATGAGAACAACTTCCGGGTTGCTTTCAATGTATTGAGGAGCCCGGATGGTTGCAATTAAAGAGATTTGAGATGAGTTGCGCGTGTCCTTCCCCCGCAGCTGCAGTGGCTGCTGGACAACTACGAAACAGCAGAGGGCGTGAGTCTACCGCGATCCACCCTCTACAATCACTACCTGCGCCACTGCCAGGAGCAGAAGCTGGACCCCGTCAACGCGGCGTCCTTCGGCAAACTCATCCGCTCCATTTTCATGGGACTCCGCACCAGGCGCCTCGGGACGAGGTCGACTCTCGCCGGCCCGTCGGGTCTTTTGATTTCCGATGCTTGTCGTGTGACATTCTTTGGATGTCTCGCAGAGGGAACTCCAAATATCATTATTATGGTATACGTGTGAAGCCCGACTCGCCGCTCAACAGACTCCAGGAGGACATGCAGTACATGGCCCTCAGACAGCAGCCCGTTCAACAGAAACAGAGGTCAAGGAGGGCCGCGCATGCCGTCTGTGCGCACTTGTTGCTTCCAGATTTCTAAAAACTGACGTGTCCCCACAATTTCAGGTTCAAACCGGTGCAGAAGTTTGACACCAGCCCCACAGAGAACTACTCAAGTGGGGGCCATAACCACCCGGGGGCGGCAGAGCAGACCGTCATCGCGCAGAGTCAACATCACCAGCAGTTTTTAGGTCAGCCACCGTATCGAACAACATCCACCAAATTCCCGAAACCATTTGAAACTCTCCTCTCCGTGGCCGCGCCATCCGTAGCAAGCCATTTCACTGTCACTATGGCAACAGATGCATCACGGGCACTCCCCGACTTTGTGGAGCTGGACCTGGGGCAGTGCAATCCGGAGAACATCAGCACGGAGGACGTCAAGGCTTTACAATCACTTTACAGGGAGCACTGTGAGGTACTATGGATTTCATTCAGACACAACGAAGGACGACAAGCTTTTCTTTTTTTTTTTTTTTTTTTAAAGGATGGCTTAAGCAAGGACGGAGGTGGGTTTTCATCCATCCCTTTAATCGTCCCCAACCTTGTTAAGTATGTGGCAAAATAACAAGGTCAGAGTGTAGCCAAACACTATTTTTTTTTTTCAAAACAGGCTATTTCATCTCAACAGTATTTTTATAGCAACACTGCCGCCTAGTGTACAGTCGGAGAACATAACAAATGCATACACCCATTTCACGAACGCTCAATCTCGCCGGACTGGGACGGAAGCCCTTTAAAAGGACGAGGATTATTATTATATGAATAAAGACGGAGGGACGATGACAGAAGTGTACCCAAGTCGCGGACGGAGGATGGACTGGCAAAAACAGGGTCAAGTGCCCATCGCTGCTAATTATTTTCCACCACTCATCGCTCCTGTCTAATTTTGTTCTCAGGCCATCCTGGACGTGGTTATCAACCTGCAGTTTAGCCTCATTGAGAAGCTTTGGCAAACATTCTGGCGTTATACTTCGCCCGACTCTGTAGAGGGCGCCACTATCACGGAAAACAGGTGAGGACACGCGGACGGTCTCATTCGAAGCATCTCTCTCAGTGTCGCTGAAAATTTACAGCGTTGATGTCTGATGCGCAGCAGCATAAGTGAGATTGAAGCCCGACTCCCGCAGTCTCAACTGCTGGCGCTGTGCAGACACGAAGCTGTGCTCAAGTGGATGAGCACCTGCGACCATCTGATGTACCAGGCCCTCGTGGAGATCCTCATCCCTGATGTCCTGAGACCCATTCCCAGTGAGCCGCAAGTCACCCGACTGAACCCTGACACGATAAATCTGCAGCAATGTCGTCCTGATTCTTTGGTTTCCATCTGACTTCGACAGGTGCCTTGACTCAAGCCATTCGCAATTTTGCCAAAAGCCTGGAAAGTTGGCTCAATAATGCCATGAATGCGATTCCGCAGAGGATGATCCAGACCAAGGTGTTGATATACTTCCACTTCCATTCTGTAGGTGGCGCTAATGCCCATGATAAATGAAAATGTTTTTTTTTTTTTGAATGGGGAGGGGCAGAGGGGGGTTGGTGCATGTATAATATAACCAACCCAGTTTGTTTGCTCTCTCTCTCTCTCTCTCTCTCTCTCTCTCTCTCTCTCTCTCTCTCTCTCTCTCTGTCTCACTCTTTTTTTTTCCCTCCCGCCAATCAGGTTGCCGCAGTTAGTGCCTTTGCGCAAACACTACGCAGATACACATCTCTGAACCACCTGGCTCAAGCGGCACGTGCCGTGTTGCAGAACACGTCGCAGATCAACCAGATGCTGAGCGACCTCAACCGCGTCGACTTTGCCAACGTACAGGTCGGTGCCGCTTGGGATTGGTTTTCATTGATGGTCAGTTTTTATTTTATTTTGACTTTTTGTTTTTTTTTTTCGATTCAAGTTAGTTTTGAGGACAGGTTTGGTCTTTTTTTTTTTTTTTTTTTTTCCAGAAATGCTTCATTTAAGTTTGGGATTTTATTAGTTTTAATATTCATTTTAGGGTTTTTTTTTTTTTCATATATGGAGTAGTTGCCGAGTACAAGATTAAAAAAAAAATTACTACGTATCGTAATAAAGTCAAATTAAATTCATAAACAACTGTTTGACCTCCCTTCTGGATGATGAACCCTGAGAGCGTACGATGTATTTTCAGTTTTCTTTTTTTCAACCATTTTTTTTGGTTTTATTTTATTTCATCAACAAAACTATTATTATTTTTTTTAATTTTAGCGCAAGTTATTTCACTTCATGAACTATAACAACCGCGGCGTCATGTCACGCAGAGTCAGTTTTTCATTCGTTAAACGAGCCTCGGGGAATTCACACCCCCACCCCCCCCCCCCCCTCTCCCGGCGTGTCGTGTGAACAGGAGCAGGCGTCGTGGGTGTGCCAGTGCGAGGAGAACATGGTTCAGCACTTGGAGCAGGACTTCAAGGCTACCCTACAGCAGCAAAGCTCTCTGGAGCAGTGGGCGGCCTGGCTGGACAACGTGGTCACTCAAGTGCTGAAGCCCTACGAGCAGCGGCCCAGCTTCCCTAAGGCGGCCCGGCAGTTCCTACTAAAGTGGTCCTTCTACAGGTGGCCAAACAAAGACAAACGCAGCCCAATCGGCTCGAGAAGAAGACTTGTTCATTTTTTTTTAATTTTTTTTTTTTTGGTTCCCTCCGTGTCACAGTTCGATGGTCATCAGGGACCTGACCCTGCGAAGTGCTGCGAGCTTCGGTTCTTTTCACCTGATCCGCCTGCTTTACGACGAGTACATGTTCTACTTGGTGGAGCATCGGGTGGCTCAAGCTACGGGAGAGACTCCTATTGGCGTCATGGGCGAGGTGTGTCATTACTGCTTGGATTTACATTCTATTGTTCAGATGGGGGGAGAAAATGTGTTTTGTTTTGTTTTTGTTTTTTTTGCTCAAGTGGCCCAATCTATATCATGCATCCTAGAAGCTGACTGATTAAAAAAAAAACACACACACAGAATCTGATTTTTTTTTTTTTTGATGGAAATCCAAATCGGGATAAAAATCTGTTTGTTTTATGTGTTTGGTGAACGCAAAAAGTTATATTGGATATGTGTCACTCAAGCACAGACAATTTATTTTTTTATTTTTGGGGGAAGAAGGCTAAAACTGATTTTATCTTCCATTTGCAGTTTGACAGCCTGAACAGCCTGTCGCTTACAAACATCGATAAAGGTATGTTGTTCCTGCATCCGATGCTGCTTTTTTTTTTAACATCTTGAGTTCTCGCTATTGACTTGAGGTTGGAGTAAATCGCAAAATTATGCGCATGTCTTCATTTTCAAATGTAGACACAAATTACTGTGTAAGGGGGAGTTGTTCATCAAGATATTCAAGTCGAGTCCCTAAATTTCAAGCAAGTCAAGTCATACAGTCTCGCTCTGTCGCAACATAAAATAATTTGGCATCTTTGCACTCAGTCTCGGTGATTGTTGGTTGTTTGGTTTGAAAACATTCATTTTGTCCCCCCTCCCCAGATGAAACCAGCGGCATGGACAGCGATTTAGACGAGGAGCCCGAGGAATCCGGGGAACCTCTGGCTAAACGTGAGAAGTCGGAGCACGAAGTGATCCAAGTGATCCAGGTGGGCGCCCTGGAGGACGGATCCCACCCGGTGGTGGGCGTGGTCCAGCCCAACATCTGTCTGTCTCTCCCCCCCCCCCGACCCCCACCCCGGGTCAGATTCCGAAGCGATGCGGTTTTCCCCGCGTCTGTTCTGAATGCTGCGTCCTCCCTTGAATCTTTGCTGAATTTTGCCAGAGAAAGAGGACCACGTGAATCGCAGGGTCTAACGAAAATCAGCTTTCTACTACTGATGTCTACGAGCTGAAATGCGGCCCCGCTGTATATAGAGTTGCTTCTAATTAGTACAACCCAAAAAAAACTAACACAATGGTGCTATCATGATGTCCTGTTAAACTAGAATACGTTATCTTGGTGTTTCCTGATGTTTATTGAGCCAGTACATATGCCGTAATCTACTCCATAAATCAGCTTTCCGGTGGAACTTCAGGATGAACTCAAAAAAAAAGCACCAAAATCTGTACAGGTGAATTGAATGTAATCTTCACGAAACCTTTTGAATGCAAGTCCAACTGTTTTCAGTATTTTCTGCACAGCTTTTGGTTGTCCAACAAAGAGCCGAGTTCAGGAATTCACAACAGATGTTGGACTTGAAATCCATGCCTTTCTGTGACTCTTCCGGTATCTCGGTTGCAACCTAATGATGACACTTTAAAGTAGACTGTTTAAATGGCAACTGTAATTCAACCACGAAATGTTTTGGTCCATTCACGGATTTTTCCCCACACGATTATGATGGTGTGGGGGGATTTTTTCTTTCTTTTTTTTTGTGCATACACAAGTTTAGAGGCCATATTAACTTCAGCTGTAAATGTAAGAGTGCGTTTTAGGTTCATCCTGAAATTCAACCAGTAAACCCAATTCAGTTGGAGCGCCGGCATTCGCTAATTCACGCGTGAGCACATTCGTTAAATTATTATGACTACGTCTATGGAGGCCCTCAGTTAATTAATTTTGAATTCTAACAAATTAGACGTGGATTTGGGGGGGGCGGGTTCACAATTCTTAGTTGATTTTTCACG
Organism: Hippocampus comes; assembly: GCF_001891065.2. Taxonomy (NCBI): domain Eukaryota; kingdom Metazoa; phylum Chordata; class Actinopteri; order Syngnathiformes; family Syngnathidae; genus Hippocampus; species Hippocampus comes. The sequence goes on along the minus strand of NW_017805148.1, from coordinate 486,181 downwards.
ACTTAGTGGTCAGACTATCCATATCCCCTGCAAATAGCGGGGGTCCACCGTATCCCCAACATCTGGGGAATGGTCTACTTGACACCGTCCACTTCCCAAAAAAGATTACAAAAAAAAAACAAACAAACATATTTTTCAGATGTGAAGTCACTCTGGAGTCTAACTTGCACTCGTCAAAAAATGCATCATGAAGAATAAAAGGCCACTACAAAGTCGTAAGTCACATTTTGTGGGAAAATTTATTTTACAAAAACACAAACCAAAATCCCCCCTTTTCTAATCATGTCTCTCTCATCATGTTGATGGCAGTGAACGAGTTCTGGTTGGATTCAAAACTTCTACTTTTAATTTTAAAATGCCTTACCTCAATTAAAGTCGCGTGCTGCATTGTATCTAAAGGTTGAATCATTTTAAATAATCATTTTTTGGAACAATTAGTGAAAACTTAATTTCCCACGACACGCTGCCTTTGGGAATCACGGATCGGTTATCGCAACTGACTATTTTCGGGGGATTGTATGTAGCCGTACGTGCAAGAGTTTGACAAGCGGGCGGGCGCCTTTGTACAACAGCTGCATCATAAAAAATAAAAAAATTACGCCCACATGTCCCCACCCATGTGAGATGGACCACCCTCCCCCCCCCTTTGAGAAAAATACAGTACGTGTGCTGTTGCTACTCTTGTAAATAGAAATGATACCATCCGTACGACCTGGTTGTACAAACCAAACTGCCCTCCACATCCTTGCCGCTAGCCTATTATGCACTCGGAACGTAACGTTTGCCTTTGTCCATGTAATCATGAAATCAGCCTTCTGGACACATGCTCCCCTAACCCTGACCCGTTCCCTCTTTTTTGCAGTTTTCTGTCTCAATCAATTGTCTCGCGAAGGACCAAAAAAAAAAAAAAGTATAAAAAAAAAAAAAGTAAATGTAAACAAGAGGCGGCTGAGCGCGAGCCAATAGTTGTGCCATGTCACAGAGCAGAAGGAATGTCAGGGATTTAATGTACCTCGGCTTCATCACAGTGCCTTATCCTTAAATGCAGCTCTTCTCAGAGTCCACATACTCCAACCCGCCCACCCGCATTTTTTTTTTCTCACACCCCTCCCCTCTTTGGCTCGCTTCCTTTGGTTTGTTGAGTTTGGCTGCGTCCCGTCCACAGAGAAGGCTTTTTTGGATTTGAGCCGTTTGGACCAAGGGGACGGCGCCACAGACGCGCCCTTTCGCTTTGGTCCAGATTTAACGCAGCTAAGCTTTTGAATGCTCGCAATCGCATGATGCCGGTTAGCCTTTCGCTCCCGTTCCGGCTCCTTTCGCCAGCCCTACGCCTGCCCTCGCTCCTGTTCCCATTGTCTTTGGGGGGGTCGCATCCCATCCTGCTCATTATTTCCTGCAAATCCCGCGTCTCCTTTTGCACGCTCTGCAACTATTCCTTCCACCTTCTGATCACTCCCGCCTCTTTACTTCCTCCGGCTGCAACCGATGATTATTTTAGTCAGAGAATAATCGGATGAGTACACTCTCACAACGGTCGATGAATCAGACAAGTTCACATTTCCATCCCTATAATCAAAAACAGCCTTGCCGTCGTTCTCGCCTTTGCCATTTTCAAGCGTACGAGAGAACAGAAACATGCAACTCTCCTTGCTATTTTTTTTTTCCTAAATGTTTGTTTTGTTGTTGGAACACATCCATCAGTCATCCTACCTCAAGCCAGTGGTGCCAGCTCCCCGATGCCCCCCCCCACCCCCTTAACTCCTGCAGCACAGTCTGTCAAAACCGTATTGCACACGCACAGAAACACACAAAAGCGATGCCACTGTACTGCACAGTGGAAAAATCATCCTTTTTTTTTTTTTTTTTGCTTTTGTCGTACTGCTTGTTTTTACACCCATCAAACACCCCCCCTGAAACCGAACCCCCTTTTTTTGGTCATCTATGTACAGTAAGGACCAAGAGTAGATATTTTCTAATATTCAAAGAGATATATATATCTATGAATTATAGATCTATATGTATAGTATATAGACATATATATATATATATATATACACACAATGTTTCTCCACGACGTGTTGCTTTCTGATTGCGAAGGTAGCTGTGCGAAGTCGAAAAAGGGAAAAGGAAAGAAAAAAAAAGGGAAGGTGGGCCGTATCATCTATACTTGAACTGTTAAGCCTTCTATGTTGTGGATACTACTGAGATTAAGCCTCCTTTACAGGAAAACGTTTTGATTTTGTTCTGGACCACTTCTCTGTATTCATGTTTATTTATTGCTATTTATTGCGTTTGGCTCGGGTATCGTTCAAATGAAGGGACGATTTGCCCGTCAAAGTGCAAAACTGCTGTACAGAGACTCGTCTTGGTGACTTGTTTGGTTGAAGGGTGGGGATTCGCATCAGAATAGGATATTTGCCTTACGCAAACGTTTTTTTTTTGGGGGGAGCGGGGGGATTTTTATTTTATTTTTTTGTGGTTTCAATGTAAATCTCAGCTCCCTCTTGTATAATTCCACAACACGTCGCTGGTTAACTTGTATTTGTGCCTGATAGTAGAAAGAGAGAAAAAAAAAGGCTTTGCTGTCTTCAAATCGTATGGATGTGCTTTTGGAGCATCAAGTGCTTTCTGGTCTGCGCTGCTAGAAACGTTTTGTTATCATTTTTTTTTTTAAATAGACTTTAATGCCAGACAGTGATTTTTATTATGATAATGCTGCCAACACGACTTGTCTCTTCGTGAAAAATGTTTTTGTAGGGGCTGAGAATTCCCACGTAGAAAACACACAAGCTCTTTATTTAAAAAATATAAAAAATAAAAAAAATAAAAACGGACAACAGGCAGCTTGACCCTCAGCAAGACTCCAGTGCCTTTAACTCGGCCCCGCCCCAAGCCCGACGGATGGACGCCATCGAGAGACATTTTGTTGCAGCTACGGGAGGTGGGGAAATGGGAACGAAACAGCGTGGGATTATTATTTATTATTCACAACGGTCGTTTTATGGGTGTGGTAGAGAAATCTTCTTTTTGGTTAATTGTACAGAACTATCAAGAAAATCGCTGTAATTAAAAAAACATTTTGATTATTCCTCATGATGGTGATTTCTGTTGCTCTTTTAGTTGTTGTTGTTGTTGTTCTATTTGGAGGTTTTCAAGTGCCATCTTCGTACGCTCATCTGTAGCACACTCAAATGCAAGCACAAGCATTTGGGGAGGAGGCTTTTTTCCTGTTTGTTTGTTTTTTTCCCTCCATTCAGCCAAGATTGAAAAGAAAAATGTAAATATCCCCAAGTGGAGGTATATGTATTTGTCCTGGCGATGACATTTTTTTGGGGGTGGGGGGGGGGCATTTGATGACATTTTTTTTTGATCATGTATAATAGCTAATATATCCACACAATTTTCATGTCTTTCTTGCGGTGTGTTACTCATATCTTTTCAACTTGGCAAGCGTGTTGGGTGATTTATATTGTTGTATTTTGCATAAAAACAAGGATGATCGGGGGACTTTTATATTTATAAAGACGTTGATTTAGTGTGTCGTATTGCTGAATATAGAAACTATTAAAAAGACACGTAGTTTGTTTTTTTCTGAATATTTCAGATCTCAGCTCAGGCTAGCTTAGTGTTTTTGTTCACACACACACACACCCCCTTCAATTTTGTGACTTTTGTCTTTGCGGTAATAAACGTTTTCTTGTCCAAAGCGCGCCTCCTGTGTGTACAAACGCCACCTTAATGCAATGCTGTTTTAGCCCATGAATTTTATTCAACCATTTTCAGACATATTAACACGAATATCATTCAAATTCACGACATAGCTGAGATGCAAAGCAGAAGCCGCCCCAGAGTGTGTAGCAAAAAGGAGTAAAAAATACTGCAGTCGCTGTCCGTTTTGGATACCTTTATCAAGTACGAAGCAAAAAAAAAAAAAAAAAATCCAAAAGCAATAAAAATCCATTTCGGTAAGGTTCAGCATAACACCGAAAATGACTTTTTGGCTTCGATATGGCTTGTACCTTCTCTCACAGTTCTCTTTGGGATGGCATTGATTTTATAAATTGCAAGTGGCAAGAAACAGGTCGACCGAGTCCGATCAATTGTCCCGTATTTCAGGTCAAAAGGTGTTTTTCCCCATACAAATATTTGCTTTCATTACGGCATTACAGGCTGTATCACCATATGTTAGTGATTGACAATATTTTGGCAACATTTCTGTACAAAATCAGATTCTGCAACTCCGAGGACCACTTGTATTTACGACGATGAGACACATTATATCTGAGAGAAGACTGAGGAGTGGCAAGAGAAAGTGAGTCCTAACTCTGCAGCAAACTTTTTTTTTTTTTTTTTTTTACCCTATGGTGACGCCATAACCCCGAGTCGGAAAGGTGCTCTATCACAAGGACAGTAGTAAAGTCATGTTTACAATATTTTTTAAGAAAAATACTTCTGGGACATAAATATAAAACAATCCAAAAAAAGAAAAAAACAGTGAGGGGCTACGTAAGCGTGATTTCTGTCACAATTTTTTAGGCCGCCCAGTGAAATCGTTAAAGCAATCATAACCTCATAACTGCATCATGGGAAGGGCAAAAATATTCTCTCTCCCCCACCAAAAAAAAAAAAATAAAGTTTAGTTTCCACAAAGCCCTTTTAATTGCCATGGTGGGTTTCCAACTTTGAAAATGTCTGCCCCAATTACTCCCTTCAGTCGCCTCATGAGCAGATCGCATGCACGCTCTGTAGGGTTTAAATCTGGAGATTTGCCTGATAGTGCAACACAGCCCGTCAGTTGGTGTTCCACTGCAGTAGTTCATTGCGTGCCGTTCGTAATATTAAAAAGTCACGCGTCGGAGCTGTCATAAACCGAGGAACTTGAATTCTAGGAATTAAAGTGCTAAGGGCTACTAATTTAAAAGGCGATTCTCAAAATTACATTACATGTCATTACACGTGTGATCACCCCCAAGGATGTTGTCATGTGACTTTTAGAGTTGAAGTTTTAAAAAATATTTTAAAAAGGGGGGGAGTAAAACTCCACTTACATGAATTCATATGTGTCTGGAGAGAGCCAGTGAAGGACTGGAACAGCAGCAGCAGCAGCAGCAGACTCCAGCTGAAGCTAAGCAGTCGGATTAAATGTTCATGGTGGGGTGATGGTAGGGGGAGAAGACCGCAAATCAAACACCTGCAGAGGAAACGGGGCGCCATTTGGGAATCAAATGCTGGATGTACAGGGGCATCTCTATCACTTGGAATATGGTGGAAAAACATATTTCGGTTGTTCATTTCTAAGAGTGAAATGTAATCAAATAATGTAACGTAAGTCATCATGTAATTTCATGAGGTTTTTTTTCTAGAATTTGACATACTGTAGTTTATACAGCTAGAGAAAATCCAAAATTGACCTCCTTTAAAAATTAGCATGACACTAATAGATTTGGGAGTCCGATACTTCACTTCTCCTATTTTCCTTTTTTGTTTGTTGAAGTTTGACCTGTAAAAGCTTGCACAATATGGATTTTACCATGTGTTGTAATTTATAGCTATGATGTGTCAGGGAAAAAAAAATCCATCCGTTTCTGAGCCTAACCCTTAATTTATAAATATAACTAAATATATGACTACATTACACACTGTATTGTTGTATATTGTCGTGATGAAAACCTGATGTGCAAGAGAAAAAAGGGCAGTTTCGGAATCAGCGTAAAAAAATCTTTTAAAAAGTTTACTTCTATCACTGATTTTAAAAACAAGACATTTGCAAACTGCATATCTGCTTTTAATTTGGGGGATTTTTTTTTTCAGTTTTCTGACACACTATGGACCAAACCAGGAACTGAATCATATTCATGTTTGTGAATTTTCTTGACTGTCAATTTAAAATACTGCCCGTTTTTAAAAATAAAGTGATTATTTAAATTTAAATGTTTTTTTTAATCCAATTCATCGATTGACAACAACAAAAAAAAATTACAGAATAATCGATAGTTGCAGCCATAATGTGAATCATTCACTTTTCAAACGCAACTACAAAACTAAATGCACCATATTCTAAGTTGTTGAGATGCACGTGCACTTCTCGTATCAGAACAGATGCGTTCTTCCAATCATTACTAAGTGCTCTGTTAAAAATCCCGACTTGTGTTGTCTGTCTGTCAGTACGCATAGCAGCGTGTCTCCTGTGTAACGCAGCACTCCACTGCCACGACACTAAACTGGCGACCACGTGTGTCCTCACTTCTACTCCAACTGCCCGACCTGGCGCGGCCGCAGCCTTCCAAGTCTTGCGACGACGTCATTAGTCGAGAGGCTGAGGGTCCGCGATGGGCATGGTGTGCAGCACCTCATCCAGCAGCTGCAGAGCGCGGTGGAGGTGGATCTCGATCCAGCAGGGCGTCTCCTTGATGCTTTGCCGAGGGTAGTCCGGCCCCCAGCCCTTGACGAAGCTCATGCGCAGGATGCAAAGCCGACGCAGGTCGTCCACGCCGATGCCCGCCGCCGCCGACAAACCTGCGGCGGTAGAACAAGAGTGCGAAGCATGAATAAACTGGGGGCGAGACGAGATAATACGATAATATGAAATGCTATCCGGTGAAGAGACAGGGGACCAATCACAGAGCCTTGAGGACTACCTCGTGGTGATGTATGTGAATGGAAATTTGGTGCGGGAATGAGACATTTGACGGGGGAATGATCCAGGAAGTAATCCACTCACTGATGGCGGGCGCGATGCCGCCCACGGAACCTGGGCCAGGTATATTCCCGGCCACCGCCGCCGCCTGGGCCGCGGCCGCCGCTTGGGCCGTGGCGGCCTGCTGCTGCATCTGCCTGTGGCACTGACGCAGGTCAAACACCTGGCGGGGACAAACACCAGCAGGTTGAGAGAGAACATGAGTGGACCTCGGAGTAGGAGGGAGCCTCTCGTTTCACCTTGATGTAAGCGCTGGGATAGATCTTGTGCACGGCGTCCCCAGGGGCGCGCCCGGCCTCTCGGTCCAGGTAGTAGCTCTGTACAAAAACGGCGTGGTCGCTCAAGCAGCGCACCCAAACGTCTCCTTCGCCTTTGCACTCCAGCTGCACGCCTTTGCCAATGTGGAGCCTGAGAAGCAAAGGAAAAGAAGGCGTCATGATGGAATGGCGACTTTTCGAATCGCTTCTATACATATACATAGTTGGGTCTCCAGAGTGCCAACAACATTAATTTGCAGGTGTATTGGATAAATAATCACAGTTGACATCCACCTGACACACTTTGCCTACTGAGAGGAGTTAAATTTCATCATTGCTGTTATCTGCTTCCGGCTGTTAACAGCAACACTGAAGTGATGATGTGGCATGTATTATTTGTACAGTTACCAGGGGCCTCAAAAAGGTCAGGTGAGGTGTGGGGCCAAGTCATAAAAAGGAAGTGAGAAGGCTGTCAAAGACTTTTTATGAAGACCCTTTGTCTCTTTTTAAAAATCCCGTGGATGTGGTCCAATACCTGGCTCTCTCGATGTTTTCCGTCCGGTGGACATTGCTGAGCTGGCCCAGGCAGAAGCGGTCGCCTCCGGAGGGGTCCACGTAACCGTCCACTGTCACTATCGGGCACGTGGAGGGCACCTTGAATGTCTCGCCGACCTGGATGTCCATCTCAAAGTACGCGATGGAGCACCAGTATTCCGGAGCTGCCACAAACCAGCAAGCAGCTGAAATCAGTTGACGATACCTCGGGTGTTACGAGAGCGACGTGTGTGACAGGAAAACTCACCTGGGTGATTGGATATCGGTGGCTGGAATGCTATTTCATTGCTAACAGACCCTGCGGGAATCATATAGAAAGCAAAACAGTGGAGTAATTTATTTTAATTAATGACTTAATTCTACTTATTGAAATACTTTTCTTTTTCTTTTTTTAAAGGACATGTGCTTTTTTCCCCAGGTGGCTGAATAAAGAATAAAAAGTCTTGAACATTCTTCCATTAAAAATACAAAGGATGAAGAATTACAGCACACTTTATATTCCACTTTTCACACTTGTTCACATCGCTCATTTATGGCTTTTGTACTCCTTTAAAATATCCAGAGCAAAATAAACAGAAAAAACAGGGAACGCGTCCACATATGTACGTACAGTAATGTCCTGTGTGAGGCATGGGCGTGTGGTGCTGTAGGTGGCCATTTTGATGCGGCGGCACAGCCGGCGTGAAGCCGCTGTTCCTGCTCCAGTTGGAGGTGGGATCTGTAAATGCAAAAGTTGCCACACTCGCTTGAGACAATCTTAGCAGTTGAATCGCAGAGAGCATCCGGGCCTCACTTGAGGGTCCCGCACTGATGGCAGAGAATGCGGAGGTTAAAGCAGAGCCGCTGCCTTCCGGCGGCGTGAGTAGGGCGGGGCTGCCGAAAGTGTCGGGCGGGCCCGGCCTGGACGGAGGGTGCTGAATGGTCTGCAGGTGGCTGTCGACGCCGGGGTGGGATTGCTGGTTGTCGTAGTCGTACTCGTCTTTAACCATGAGTGGACCTGGTGAGCATAAACAACGAGCGCACTGAAGATTGCCTATATCGACATGATGATAACAAAGGAACATGTCAAACAACTCACCTGTGCTTGTAAGTGTCAGTCCTGATAGGTCTGCGAAGAAATAAAGAAAATGGCCTGACTCCATGTTTGGTAGAAAAAGCTGAGGGAATTTGGACTCGATCTATTGGCCGAGAACTGCTCTTTTCATGTTTTGTAATTCGATTTGATTTTGTTGACACATTAACACATTACAATATAACTCCTCACCCTAAAAATTCCATTTTTTTCTTTTATTTCATTCAGGTAAGTTAAATATTAAGCATTCCAAAACAGCCACATTTTCTGAAAACGTAAATGACCAAAAATAAGTTCTGTTATCGTCATTTCTTTTTTTTAGCATTAATCGTCCATTTAATCTGTTATCAGATTTTTATTCTGACTAAAATTGGATTTGGCAACAGCCTCAAAAAAAATCCGTATCCGTCAGGCCCAAATTTGAACTAACCTGGACTTTTCGCAAAAATATCCCTCTAAAATGCATCAGGTCAGTTGAGAAATCTACTTCTCTACAGTCTTCCATTATTTTTAAACATCATTTTACAGTTACACAATAATTGAAGATGAATTTTAGGGTTTGGCGTGTAAACCTACCAATGCCTGGCGAGACCACTCTCTCATAGTGGTACGGATTGACACAAACGTTGTCGCACTTGAGGTCAAAGGCATACTGGCAGTATTTGACGTGTTTTAACTCGTTCTTGTGCAGATCGGGCCACCGCCACAGTCGAGCGTAAACCACATGGGGGAAACCTTTACGTCCTGCGACCTAAGACAAAAACATTTGACTTCCAATTGCAGCAAGGCCATAATAAGGACCGTTTATTCGCTCCGATACTGACCTGAAGGCGGCCGTCCAAAGTGCGCTGTATGGTCACACACTTGCTGGGATGCGCTCCGTTGGTCGTGATGGCCGTGATGAGGGAGTCTAGCTCGTCCTTCTTCTCCTTCAGCTTCTTGACCAGGCTCTCTATGGCTCGCTTGGCGAAGCTCTCGCTCTCCCCGCCTTGTCTGTGGCACATCAGGCTGTGCACAATGCTGAGGCAGGCGTCGTTGCTTGTGGGAGTGTTGGCGATGGACATCCTGCTCCTTCGGTTTCAGCCTCCGGAGAGGCTCGTTCGCTGTTTTTTTGTTGCCAGTGAGGTGTTCCAGTCAATACAAAGTAGGTCTGGAAAAGCTGAGACAACGGCAAATTATTTAGACGTAATTCTGTCATACGCTGGACGAGAAAGAACACAGTTAGGGTCTATTAATTATTCCTCAAGTAGGGCAAAGACTGTCCACTATATTATGAAGGCATTGCAAACCACAACTCCAAGAATAAACAGACTACTGTCGTAATTTCCTCTGTGGCACAGTCAATCAATAAGTAACTTTATATTTGTCCATTAATTACAGTGACTTTTCTGACCCTCTTCTCCTGGAGTGTGACTTGCCATAAAACTTGGAGTATAAGTGGAAGAATATACATACGTGAACAGCTTTCTGGCAACTTTTAAACAGCTCTTGCATGAGTGCCGGTGTACCTAATTAAATTTCCGTTGCGTGTACCACTTAAGGGCGCCAACAATTCAATTAGTAAGACGGTGTACATGTAACAATTGGTAGTCTTGTTTTACCTCATGAAAGGGTTTATCTTAAGTTGTTCCATGTGGACAAAGTAGACATTTAAATCAGCTCGTGGGGTAGCGTTGAAGCCACTAAAGCCATCCCCTCGGTTGCTTATCTCAGGCCCGTCTTAATTTGTATTAACGCGTCAGTTGTACAGTAAACCCAAGCCAAATAAAAACTAAATACTCAACTTGCAGCCCGAGCGTCAATAAACACAGCTCGGTCGCAAACAAAAAGTCTACAAACGGGTTGTTTTTTTTTTTCAATATTCTGATCGGGGAGCCGTAGGGTAGCGCTTAGCATGCACGTCGGTTGTCGCTAGTCGAAAAGCTCAACCTCAAACTCACCAACCTTGCGTTAAGTGATGGTCCGTAGTGGCCCGGTTACTTCGTGGCGGTTGTTTTGAGTGTCCCGAAAGTGTTTTTTTTTCCCCCGTCGACCAGGTGTAAATGGCGACAAGTAGGAACTGTATGCGAAGCTAGCCTGAGCTAGGTAGGTAGCAGCCGCTAGAAAGGTAGCAGCCACGAAAATAAACAAACCCCCACTCGCCCGCTCAGCATACGTCACGATTGCGCCTGCGTCAAAGATAGACTTTACATCTACAGATATCTCAATTTAAAGATTGAGGGTAAAAATATGATCACTTGTTTTGTATACAAAGATACAGAAATGTGCACTATTGTCGGTCTTTTTATTTTGTTTGGGAAATTTCATATTCACAGACAATTTTTTTTTTCACTTTACTCCATGTTTGAATTTTTGGGGGATTGATATTGTTACATTGAGTTTCTTAAATTTGTAGCTAACAAAGAAATTTTCTGACATACAGTATACTCTAAGTTGTTTATTTGGAGTCTCCTGACAATTTGGATATATTTACTTAAATGTTATGTTTGTATGTAATCTTTATTTTGTTTAAATAAAGTCTGTCAATATTTTTCCCCCATTTATGTAGCTATGGATTGAACTGGAAGATCAGATTTTTCGTATTTCTTTTTGCTTTGTTCTCATCCGTGTTTAGATTGACAAAGAAATATTATTGGGATGTAAAAATGAATATTCTGTCAATAAAAAAAGCTGTACTGTAATTCCGCTTTGGTGATCACTGGAAGGAAAAAAAAAAAAGACTACGCTTCCACCACCGTTAACATTGCTATCACGTTTTCAACATTTTTAAAAAATTTCTTAAATAAATCAGGGCGATATTTGGACTGAAATCAAATATAGTTGACATCCACTTGGCCCACTGGAAGTAGAGCGCTGATCCTTGATAGTTTCCACGGTGTTATTCCACCATTGTTGTTATCTACTTCCGACTGTTAACAGCTCCAGTTAAGTGGTGATGTGCCACATATTTTTTTTTCCATTTGTACGGTTGCCGGGGGCCTCGATAAGGTTGGGGTGGCATGCGAGGCCGAGTAAGAAAAAGTAAGCGGAAGGTCTCCGAGGTCAACCCGACGGCGGGGTCGCCGAAAGAACGCTGGCGTTGGGGACCAGGAATCTGACACCACCCTCTCACAAACGTTGCCACTTGGAGCGGCGTCCCGGCCTGAGTGACGGCCCACAAGACTCCAGGCTCTGACACCTCGTTATCGCGGTGGCATGGCAGCGGGCAGAGGCCCGCCAGGCATGTGATGCAAGAGGGGATGAGAGGGATTAAGGTTGTCAGGCAAGCGGCAATCAATAGATAAATTCTATCAAATCTATTCACAGTATGTGTTTATTTTTCCAGACATATAATTGCACAGGTATGAAAATGGAAATCAACAGATGAAGGACAATTACAATGCCATTTTGACCTCATGACATTGTGGTTGAAAGCTATCAAAAGTGAAAAAATGTTTTATAGTTGCAACCGGGGATGTGGCTTCGTTCAGAATTAACCAATTACATTCAAACTCACACCTGCCACCATTTAAAGTGCCTCTGATGGGCTGCAAGCAAATTCCAAATGTTCTAGTAGGCTTTTTCCTGACATTTTTTTTTTCCTCTCTAGCAGAGGCGCGAAAGGTTTTGTGCTCACACTGTGACCACAAATTGGAACTGTTCATACTTCCCTCGTGCTTGACTAAGGCCCCAGTTCCATCTGTAAAATAGTCCAAAAGCAATTGAATCGAACATACTTTCGGAATTATGGCCAACCTCGGTTTCTTGGAATCTCACGTGTTGCGGGGGTGGGGGGTCGGTGCCATTCTTGTCATTATGATTGTTCATTAGGCATACCTAATGAAGTGTACTAAGGCTTGTGGACGAGGCACATAAAAATATGTCCCAAAATGTTGATACACATGGAATTCTGTACCTTCCGCTTCAATTTGGGAAAAAAAAAATTGTAATCAACCAAATCTTGACAAATGTTGGCCTGACGCCGGCCATTGATGAAAAAAATGTTATGATCACGGATATAATATTGGACAGTTACCGAATAATCTCTCACGGCACTCGGGAATCACTGGTCTAAACAACATTATGGTCATGGCATACAACAAACAAAGCGACATACTGCACATCACAACATTGACATAACTTTAAATAGTAGTATAATGACTGGAGATTTGCATTTATACAATATTTTTACACCACGTAGTGTCATTGTTAAAGTGTGACGATGTGTGGATACAACAAGCACAGGCTAGAATCCATCGGTGCACAGTCTCTACCTCTGTGTGAGCGTGTCGCTATGTGTGTGCGTCACTATCTACAGCCACACTCTGCTACTACCATGCCCTCGTACTTGTGGTTGAAGGTGACCACCCCGTTATCGAAATAAAGGAGCGAAATGGGCTCCAGCTTAGTGGGTACACAGCAGGCACGCGATGCCCTCTCCGGACTCTTAACACTGAGCAGTGATTGCACGATGGCATGTTTGGTGGGCAAGACCTCCGAGGTCATGGGCGGGGCGCACACTCCGTTGCACATGTAGGCCTCATAGCCCTCCGGCCGGAGGACCCACGCGTTCCAGCCAATGTCTTTAAAATCCACAAAGAGCGGAGTTCTCCTGCAGGTTTTGCCCTTGACGTCGCGGCGGACCCGAGCAGGGGTTTCGTAGATAAGCTTGCGCTCATCCCCGTTGTGGCTAACAAACGGCCGGAACAGAATCTGCTCCGTGTTTTCGGGACGGTCCTTCTCACGCGCATTATCGCGTTTGTTGGGCTCGTCGGAGAAAACGATCATCACCGCGTTGTGGTTCCCCTCCACGTTTCGCTCGATGTCTACAAAAACCTCACCTTCGCCCCACGTGACCTCCTCCTCGGGACCTAAGATGGCGACGTGGACCTCCAGCTTGTGCGTCACTCCGCCGTACTTCCGCCAGAGCGCAACCGCATGAGTCAGGTCCAAGGAAACCCAGCTTTTATCTTTGGCGTGGATGTGCTTTGTCACTAGCTCCTCCAGGTCTTTAGACTCCTCTTGATCCCGCCTTCTCACCTCGTTCCCGACCTCCTTGATCCAAACTACGCCATTGTGCACTTTGTAAATGGTCACCTTGCACTCAAGGCCGGCAAAGGGTCTTTGGGCTCCGTGGACGAGGGTGAAAAGGCGAAGCTCGGCTCTGGTGATGTACTCGTGGTGGGGCACTGAGATGTTGAAGAGCAAGGGGTGTGTCCTTACTCCCCTGGCGGTCACTCCGAAAGGGGAAGAATCTGAAAATATCAACAAGTATCTCTTAATGTCGTGTCCACTTTAGGGTTTTAAAGTTACACCCTTGACCCTTGACTTGTACAACTTGGGAACATAATCCTATCTTTGGCAAAGATAAATTAGACGAGTCATTGTACTCCTAAGGGCACATTGAACCCTAGACCTGGGAAATCCAGATCCAGGAAGTAAAAACCCCGCCAGTTTGGCTTTCGCCACAGGTGCTTCCACTCAACCGGCAGGTCAACGAGTTGCACCTGTGGCTAAAGCCAAACTGTGTCAGGGTTTTTACTTCCTGGACCTGGATTTCCCAGGTCTAGGGTTCAATGTGCCCTTAGGAGTACAATGACTCGTCCATTGGAATGCGATAAAGCAATAATCGAGGATACCAGACAAAACCTTTTGCGACCTGTCAATGGGGTGTTAGCCACAAAGCAACTGCTTGAGTACTCTTGAGTTTTACAACTCTGGGACGAGCATACCCCGGTTTTTGGAAAATACAGGGTAACACCCCAAGCAAACTGGAACTTTAACCCTTAATAGCAAGGCAATGCATCTTTATTGATCCTGCACATTTCATACACAAGACAACTTAATGGAGTACATTCATTTAGATTGACAGAAACCATTAATGGGCCTCATAGGAGAGTTGTGACTTTTTTAATTAGGTGGTATCCTCAAAGTGACAATCGAGAGATTTGAAAATAGGGTCTTACCCTCTAAGGAACAGCTCTTGGACCCTTCACTCTTGAATCTTACATCTTGTAAACGTAACCCCTAAATGACAGTGAGTAGCATTGTGGGAAACGGTACGACCGGGGGGACTTCAACTCCTCCGGCTTCTATTTCTAAGAGTTCGGCGAACCGTTAAATGTCAAGTATGAAGTAAACGTGGCCAACCATCGTTTGAACGTTCACTTAATTCATGATCGACAATATCAGAGAAAGGGTCCCAACGACTACGTGGAACGTTGCCCTTGAAGGCTCTACTTTTGTACCCTTAACTATTGACTTTTAAATCTTGGACACATACACCTTACCTTTGGAAGAGATTAAAGACAACCCTCCAGAACCTAGTCAATAGATCTTGTGAGGGACATTATTTGAGTCTTACCTGGAGGTACTTAAACGTTAACCTCCATTTTAAAAAGCAGATTGGACAGTATTATAATCTTTTCGATGAGTGTGTACCTTCGTTATTGAAACTGCGGACAATGTTGGCGGAAGGCCCGACGGTCGTCCGGTGATTGGCAAATTGCTCAAAGAGTTCCAGCATGTACTCTGGTGGGTCCTTCGGTGAAGCCAGGGGCCTCTGCTCCAGTTGCATCTCCCCCGTCAGGTTCAGCGTAGACAGAAAGTGGCTGAGAAAGTCTTGCGCGTCATGCAGCGTATTGTCACGCGCGTGCCGAACCACAGAGGGCCTCCGGGGACGACTCTCGGGTGGACTGACGGGACTGCTCGAGATCAAGGCGGTCAGCGTGACGAGAAAGACACTCGAGAAGCGGATCACGGACTGGAGGGTCATGGTGTAAGGTTATCCCAAAAAGTAGCGGATGACAAGATGTGAGTGGAAGGACTCAACCGGGGGGTCGACGTACAATGGGTTGGTCGTGGAGGCCAAGACAAAACAGCTTTGCCCTTGTCGATGGCGTGCTTTGCTTCTGAGGGCAGGGCTGTGTTGTCCAATGTGTGCTGCTGACATGTTTGGAGATGTCATCAGGGTCCTGCTCGGGCCCTCCTCTAAAACACCCCAACCCACCCCCCTGCGCGGAACTCTCGCCTACCACCTCTTACCTTCTCGTTTTGACCCTCCTTACAATGACGTTGAATGCGCATTCCGGCAAACCTCTCCAATCCTAAATACTACAAAGTGTAAGGGAAAAACTGTACTTAAGCAGATTTTTCGGGTATCTTCTCTTAACTTGAGCATTTACTTTTTTGAAACCTCTGAGGTTTTAGTTCATATTTTTAACCCCTTCTGGGACAGCTTCTCATGTTATCGGGTTCCAGGTGACCTAGCGAAGCTTTAAGATCGACTAGAGCGCACGGTAGTTCAACATAATGCATTTCAAGATTTAGGCTTTTCGCACGAAGATAGGTTAGTGACGGACTCAAGCGTGTTGCAACCTGCGGACAAATTCAGGTTCCATCAACATTGGCGCCGTAGGAACGCAACTCCGTCGCGAACCTTCATTATTCACTTTTTAATACGATTTTTTTGGATGTACTTCTGGTATTGGAGCTCATTAGATTATGTTGATTTTGCAGGCCTTTATGCGGCACCAGTAAAAAAACAAAAAACTGTAAAATATGGTCCGTAATATCTTCTGTTTTGTTTTGTTTTTTTTTAACTGTGAGGAGCTTCGCCAATGACAATTCCGCCATAATCTGCCGCTGAGTAATTGCTGAATCACCACAACTGTAGATGCCTTTAGTCGCAAAGTCATTAAACTCCCCCAAGGAAAATATTGCCGCTCACAATAGTATTTGCTTTGTCTCCTCGCAAAATAAGTCATCCTCATATTTGGAGATTAATGACTCGAGGGTTTGTTTGTCCTATAAGCCCACCCGCTTTAGGAGAACCAAAGAGCAAGAATAATAAGTCATTGTTAGGCAAACAAGAAAAGCGTGCCAGGGGGATTTTCGCTAACATACACTGAGCTCCACTATCTTACATTTTATTGTACGATAAAGATTGCTGCTGCGCTATTTTAATACCCTGAGAGGATTCGGGAAGGCTGCTGCAGTTCGTCAGCTTAATTCAAGGCAAATTAATTCAATGAGCTCAATTATGTGTTTTGCAAACAGGCGAGGGAGAAGAAGGGGGTGGGCAAAACACAGGGTGTTTAAACCACGCTAATCTGTCACCATCAAAAGCGATTAATCGTGTCATTTTTTAAATTAAAATGGGTAATGAAAGGACTTTTTCCAATTAATTATGCAAATGCCAGGAGAGACTAAATCAGTGTGGTACTATTTAAAATGACCAGAGGAGGAGTTTTAGGGCTACAAAAAAAAAAAACAAAGAAAAAGCTCATTTTTGTTTTTCCAGAGAGAAAAGTCGTTCTTTTAGAGAAAATAAGATTTAAATATGATTTTTAGTAAAGTCAATGAAGCCCCCCCCCCACTTTGAGCGTAGCCAGGAAGTGATTTACTCTTTCTGAAATGTTGCAGTCCAGTGACTGCCAAGGACCATAAGCGGCGTCAACAAACAACACATGCTGCTGTGATGACCGAAATCGGTTACTTTGCTTTTTAATTATGATCAAAGCCATTAAAAGTCTCTTTGAACATTTTTTTTTTTCGCCATTAGGGTGGAAAAGATAAGGGCGGGTAAAAATGAGAAATTCTACACGTAGTTTTATTTTCATTCAACATCGCAATGCAAAAAAGGGTGCGAGCGACTACAAACCAGACTCGTGTTGAACGTAAAGGACCACTGACTGACGGGGGAGCGCGACCCTGCGTCTAAGACCTCGGATTCTTAACATGGCTATTATATATAATAAATATCACAATATAAATGCATCCATTTAGCTTATTAACAGTCCTTTTGTTTACACATTTACACATCTCATCTCAGGAACCAACGTGGGGGGGGGGGGGGTTGGGGGGCAGTTTCGCAAATGGCACACAGAGTTTGTCAGTAATTAGTATGATTATCATTTTGAGTTATTATTGACCATGATGAAAAGTATTATTTCTTCATTTTTGGCAGCGACAACCACCAGGCTGGCGGCGGTTGCAATATATTGCTGATATGGTGATCCAAATTTTGGGGACTATAATTTCTCAACTGAATCGTTCTTCCTTCAAAGACAGAACATTTTTGAGGGGGGAATTGATTCGAGACGACCAGCTTAATCTCGTTGAAGTGTTTAAGCGCTTATGTGTGCAGTGAAGCTATTTCAATCGTCTTTGGAGTCGGACGTCTGCCGCGGCTTGCATATTTCGGCTTACTTCATACCGCATGTCTACCACAAGTTTGAGACACGATCCTCTTCCTATACAGTATATTTGGGAATCTCATCAAATCTATAAACAAATAAGCATGTGATAAATATTTGGCACGTCATTCTCTAGGATCAAAAACAAAAAAAAAAAAACCTACAGGTACTGGGGTTGTTGATACTACACGTGGGATCAATTTGCATAAATGCACATGTGGGCCACTGGAGAGTGTCTCTACCGCGTGTCGTGATGTCCCGACTGTTAAACGGCCGCGTTGTGGCGTTCACACCCACGAGTCCAGCGGCGGAGGTTTGTTATCCATGAGGCCCACGGCGGGCCTGCCAGCTCGGATGAAGTGTTTCCTCTCGCTGATCGCCTGCGCGGGGGTGGGAGGGACAGATATGCAAACGTTATTGGACGTGGCGCAAACAGACAGGCTTGGCGGCGCAATGCTACAATCGCAGCAGTAATATAAAAAGCATCCAAAATAGGAAACATGGTGGTGCTTTGAGATACACTCAAAACACTGGTATCTCAAATCGTCTTTACCCACTGAAATGAATGGAGAGGCCGTTAATCGGTTCTTGCCTTCCTCACCCAAAAATTGTATTTTAAAGAGGGCAAAAAGCACTCCAAAATATTCTACTCGATTAAAAAAACACATAATAATGACAATTAAAATTCATTCAAAAGGATGAAACATTGTTTGTCACACTGTCCTGACTGAATGACCATTGAGCTGCTTCTCCGCTCATCATTGTACTGATATTAGTCGTGACTGTGCGTACTGTTATATTGTCTGTGTGCATGTGTTTCTGCACCATTTGTTTTCAATCCGCTGCTTGCAGGTTCATAGCACGCCAACTTAGATGCTATTTAGCATTAGCATTAAGCTAGTGGACTGAAAGTCTCTGCTATTTGGTTGTTCTTAAAACAAAAAGAAAATGTTGACTGTTTGCCAAATGCTGCTCACTGCGAAAGCCCGAAGGAAAAAAAAAATCGCCTCATTTTTGGCTCGTATCTCAGAAAACTCAGAAATGCAGTCACTCATATCTCAAGGCACCACTGGACATGGAAATCTGGTATGATAAACATTGTTTTACCGGGACAGGGTCTCTTTCAACAACAGGTCCAATTCCATCTTCCGCTCTATCGTTAGGCTCTAAACTGCTGGAAAACACATCTACAAAACAAACAAAAAAAATGCTATGAGAAATGTTTTTCCATGAAAGGCATAATAACATGTCAATAATTGGCATTTGTATGCAATTTGTGCCCCCTTGTGGAATCACATCCAGCTTGTCATTGAAATTCAGACTGTACACAATTACAAACTCCTCACTGGGAGTGTTTGGTGACCAAATTGTGAAAAAGGAGATTTCAACCCAATGCAAGCGTCATGTGACTTAGTCCCTTCCTCTGAACTTTTTAGAATGCAGGCAGCCAGCCCCGTCTCCAGTGCTGACACATCTTTGTCGCGATAACCTTGACGCCGCGTCGTTGCCTTCACGCCTCCCTTACAACCTGAGCCGCTTCTGCCCTGTTTGAACACAGCTTTTTCACCTCTTATTTCGCTTTTTGGTAGACATCAAATAACATTTGAAATTCATGAAAAACCCTTGCAAAAATGTTTTCCAACCTTGGGACTTGTCCATGAGAGGCAAAGTGATGTCGTCGCCGCTTTGCTTCACGCTCTTGGATTTTTTCGCCACTCCGGTTGCCGTCGGCTTTGCAAGACAGTTGAGAAAAAATATCACATTTATCTTAAAGGGGACATACAGTGTTATGGAAAATAGATTTTTTTTTTTTTAATGGCTTTTGTTTTGTTTTCTATTCGTGCTTGTAAAAAAAAAAAAAATCAGTACTCACCGACAACTGTTTTAAATTGTGGAATAAACAAAGATACGTCTCCTGATGAACAAATACAGTATATCCTTCATACCTTAAAGTGGCTTTTGTTCCAGCCCGCCTTGTTGAGGGTATTCCTCAGGTCCTTGTAGGCCCAGATGGTCTGAAGCACGTGGGAGGCGGCCCTGGTTTCACGTGTTGACTGGCTGAATTAAAAAAAAAAATAATAATAATAATAATAATAAAATAATAATAATAAATAGCATTTATGAGAGCTGACATAATAAAAAGTCAAAGTCAGATGGGATAGCCTCCAGCTCACTCAAACGCTCAAAAAAAAAATGGATGAACGCATGGAACCTTGAGCTTCACCTTGACCTGCTGATGGCCACCAGTTTCTGGACAGCGTGGCCGTGGATGAGCGCCTTGGCGTTCTCCTGGCTGTCGCTGATGATCTCGTGGATGGTGTTGAGGAGCGATACCACCGTGTCCCCTTCCAGATTTTTGGCCGGTCGCTGCTGGCCGCACGGCAGGTTGCCTACCAGGTCCCTTAGAGCGTAGCTGCCTGCAGACCGGCGGTGCGAAGTCATGAAGTACTTTTGCCACCTCTGTTGCAGACCCCTACACTAAATCCCAACACGCAGCGGTTCTGTAAAGACTTGCCAGCAGGTACCTATGAGGTCTTTATTCCGTCTATCCATGGCCAGGTTACGGAGTGCAATGGCCACCGCTCGCACCACTTTATCCACGTCGGAGCGCAGCAGCTCCACCAGGACGGGCAGACCTTTCTCTTTTCGCACCGTGGCTCGAATGTAACTGGACCACTGTGAGAATAAGCGGCGGTTTAAAGGCGATTCACCGGTCTGTACAGTGAGAAGCGAGTGTCCACTCACGGTCCAGTGCCCTGCGGCGAGGTTCTGCAGGGCTCCAGCGGCCGCCTCTAAGGTGTTGGCGTTGTGACTGCAGCCGAGCAGAGATAGGTAAAGTCTCACCACCTCGGGCTGGTACAGCATCTTCAAACCTGTGATGGCAAAATGGAAAAATAAAGTCATGCGTCCAATTTTACGCATTCACCTTCTGCATACAGCGGACATAAAAAGTCAGCACACAGCTGCTCAAATTTCAGATTTTTATGATAAGAAAAAAAATGAGACCAAGATGAATCATTTCAAATCCTTTTTGCCACCATTAAACTACAACCAGTACAAGTCAGTTGAAAAAAAAAAAAAATGTCGGGAAAAGCCTACTAGATCATCTGAATTTTATTTTCGGGTTTGAATGTGACTAAGAGTTAAATCACAACACAGCCACATCGCCGATTATAAGAGGGTGTGCACACTTGTGCAACCATAAATTCCGAGTTGTTTATTTTTACTTGACACAAATGTATTTTTTTTTTTCATTTGAGTTGTACAGGTTATAGACGACATTGACGGTGGAAAAAGTCTGGAAATGAATTATCTTGGTCTCATTTTTTTAATAGCAGGGGGAAAAAAATGTCATTTAAAAAGGGGCGTGTAGACTTTTGATAACAACTGCATGGTGGAATTTTCACTTTGATGCATTATTTAATGAGGAATGAAGGAAAAGGTTTATATACTTGAGCAAATAAAATGACTACTCAACTGCTGTTTTTTTTCCTGATGAGTATTCTACTTGAGAGAGGCGCTTATTTGTGTTAAGTAGACTAATTGGGGTGCAGAACCACAATCTGAGAAAATTTTCCTCAAGTTGCACTTTTTTTCCCTCCAAAAAATCCTCACCACGATTATTTTTTTTATTTTTTTTTAAAATTGGATTAGTCCTGCTTACAAACAATGAAGAAACATGCGTGCTTTGCATTGGCGGGCTTCAGCATGAGATGACATCTGCACTTCTCACTTTCCAGCCACGTTTTAAGCGTCTGCGCCCTACACAACAAAAAGCTATTTGGACACCTGCAATGATAAGCCAGGAGCGGAAAAAGCGGTATATTTGAAGGGGGGGGATAGTGGCCCTCTTTCAGCTGCTGGGTCATTCCGTTGGAGTAACGCAAGTGTCCTCGAGCGGGGGCAGGTGCTGACGCGTGGTCTTGCATTTCAACGAGTTTCCCCCTCGCAGCTCACTGCAGCGCCATGCATACAAAGCGAACAAGCAAGCCAGTGCCGTCCGTGTTTGATCGTCGTCGACTGTACAAAAGGGGAGGTCTTCGTATGATCATCTCGTTTGCGCGTGGTGAGGAATTGTCAAAAAGAAAACCAAAAAAAAAAAAAACTGTGTTTCCCGACTCAGATGAAATAAAAATTAAAATATAGAAAAAACAGTTACTGACCATGGCTGAACCACTCTTCTGATGAATGCGGAGGGTAGGAAAGACAAAAAAGACGAACGTCAGAGAGATTACAACCCACACAAAACACACAAGCATGATATATGACATAGAGACTCTCAGTGTTCTTGTGCCTTCATTAAAATCCATGTTTATTGACAATATATTTTGTCATCGTTTCCCCCCATCATTAAGAAGTCTAATTTTGTCTGGCCTCTATCAAAACAGAGGGCAGGCACGCATTCAGGAAATGACTCCATGACTAAAAAAAGTTGGGAGAACTCAAAACTTCAACAAACGTCGATAAAATTTCAAGTTGTGCAATTCAACTCAATGCTCTCAGGTTTGCCGATGTGAAAATCGGCTTTTCTGCATTTCACGACTACGAAATAAAAGTTGACAGAAGAGTTGTCACTTCTATTCAAGCACAACTTAAAGAGAAGTCAAAATAACTTTTGAAGCAAAGAACTTGCTAGCTTTGCTGTGCTAACAAACATTGTTGCCATAAATGTCAACAGTTAATATTTTTATCCTTTCCCCCCCAATTTAAAACAGACATATCGATATACACGGAGACAGAGGAGCACTCACTCCTCAGCAGGAATATTAGTCGTTCTTTGCAGAGGATAAAGAATACATGCTAACCGTTGTATTACTCAAAGCCGAGTGGGAATAAAGAGCTTGAAGGCTCCTTTTTGAGGAATATTGACACATTTTATTTGCCAAACTCCCGCTTGTAGTAAACACTAACTCTCATTGTATTCTTATGTCTCATTTTCTTTTTAAATGTAATTTTACTGTAACCACAAAGACCTTAAAGAAACATTCGTCTTCTGAAACTGAGGAAACAGCCAGAGGTGCCCCCTGCAATTTGGAAAATGAATCGAACAGAAGCGCAGAATAGAAATGGCGAGCCCAGGCTGCCATTAATCATAAAGGTTATTAAAAAAAAACGTGCCCTGCACCAACCTTTGGGTCTTTTGCCTCCAAAGCAGTCAGGCTCGTTGTTCTTCTTCCGGTGCGGCGTCACTGACCTCATGAGCTGCGTGACGTGAGGCTCCTGCAGGCGCTCCACGCCCGCCACCTCCTTGTGCACGTGGTAGGAAAGGTTTCGCAGGATGCAGACGCAGTTTTCCACCGACTAGACGGAAGATAAAGGACAAGAAGGAAGAACCGTAGTCAATGAAACGTCTCGTTAATTTGCATTGCTGCAGCATGGCGATATGGTGCGTGCGTACGGAGCGTATTGCACTTGGCAGCTTTGGCGCATCGTCTCAATTAACTTGATGGAGTGTGACGCTTTAATGACACATAAATGTAATGCTTCCTGACTTGGAGCCAATAGGATTTTAACATTTGCCCCCCCACAACCGTCTTCCGTTATCCCCCACCGCCCCCCCCTGCGTCAGTGGCTGCATCCAAAACAACATCACTGCAATGAGATGTGACACTTCCTGCCCCCTCCGAGCCTCTTCTTCCATGTTCCGACATCAACTTCCATCATTTGCCAGCCAACGATTAAAGCAGCAAATGTCCACATGGGGAGCTTCATTCTGGAGTAAGAAGCACGCAGCGCTAGCGGCAAGTGGGACGGTGACCCAACGTATCCAGCAAATGGTCATTTTTGCCATCCACTCCATCTGTCCATCCATCCATCCTCATTAGGGTCACAGGTGAGCTGGAGTCGATCCCAGATGGCTTTTGGCAAGAGAGATGTTGGAGGGGTTGACGAACAATCCCGGGGCACATATAGACAACCGGTCACACTCATGTTCACATTTAAGGACAGTTTAGAGCAAGGGTGCCCATTACGTGCCTCGTAATCGACAAGTCGCGCGCCATGGGGGTGTGGGACGAACCCATAGCATTACCTCATTCACCGCTAACCGTTTCAGTTTTATGCTAACGATATACAATAGCTGCCCGTCCACAGCAGCAAATGAAAAAAGACGCAAAAAAGCCAGCCATACATCAGTCGCATGCGTCACTGCGCATACATACATTGGCGCTATCTGCCGCAAAACTCGACCAAACTAGCTAGTTGCCCCATTAGCCACCAATATGTTTCGTCTACTATAAACTGAAGGCTGCCGATACCAGCCAACGATATATTTGAGTACAAAAAAAACAACAACAAAAACATAGACATCAATTAAGTCCTTTCCAGCAGTAGTTGGCACTACACCGCAGGAAACATTTGAAATTTCAGGCATACTCGTGGTATCGGTACACTTGGTATCAGTGCATGCTCCAGAGTGAAGGCTTTTTGTCAACCGACCTTATTGTCCGTGTCCTTGTTGACCACAGCCGAGTGGAGGGCGTGCAGGAGCGCATCCACGAGCCCTTCGCACTCCCTCAGCCGCTGTCGGGCCTCGGCTCCGTCCGAGCTGACGTTCCTGCGGCAACGACATGGTCTTTCATCAAAAGCGCCTCCCCCCCACACCTAAAAAGTCCTCATCCATCACAAAAATTTAACAGCCGCCTGTCATTTTATTGCCCGCCGGCGGCCAAGATTACCGCAGACATCCCGACGTGTTCTTGAAGACGGTGGTCCACTCGGCGCTGTGCCGCTTAGACGGGTCGCCTGGCTCTCTCCTCCAGCCCGAGTGGGGGATGATGATTTCTTCGTTGAGAGTTTGTAGGCCGTGGTTGATGACCGTCATCTTCAGGGGCTCATGCGACGAGAGGTTCCACAGAGTGCCTGGAGATGAAGAAGACACCATAACGGTGTGCCTTGGGATATGAGTGACTGGACTTAGCGGTTTTTCCAGATACGACCAATCATTCGGCTCATTTTAAAACCCCATTCAACCGACTTCACAATAAGCAGCAGTTTGGCAAATAGTGTC
This sequence comes from Hippocampus comes, assembly GCF_001891065.2. Classification (NCBI taxonomy): domain Eukaryota; kingdom Metazoa; phylum Chordata; class Actinopteri; order Syngnathiformes; family Syngnathidae; genus Hippocampus; species Hippocampus comes. The sequence goes on along the minus strand of NW_017805148.1, from coordinate 461,415 downwards.
AAGCTGTTTCATGTCACTCGGTTCAAATTTACTGTCAAACTCAACACGGATTACATGTTCAAAACTCTCATTAGCCTGGTGAGGGGGTCTCTCGACTTAAAAAAAAAATCCAAGCAAATGTCAAGATGACATTTTTCACATTGACGAGTGGGCCAGAACTGATCTCTGATTCAAAAATCACTCATGCCACAGGATAATCGCTCATTTTTCAGAGACTTCCCCTTTTAAAAATCAGTCGGGATGTTGAAATTTTACCTGTGACTAATTCTTTGACCTCCATGCTGCTCGTCTTCCTCAGCAGTCGGACCAAAGCCTGGATGCCGTCGCAATTCTTGATGGCCGTTTTGTTGTGGTGGTCCTTCCCGTAGGATATGTTCCGCAGGGCTCCGCAGGCCTTGCGGTGGACTTCGGCTTTGGGGTGGTCCAGCAGGTCCACCAGCATGGGTACCCCGTTGAGCTGCCGCACCTCCTGCTTGATGCGGTCGTTCTCGTAGCACAGGTGCTGCAGGTAAGCTGCGGCGTTGGACTTGACCGGGTCCATAGGATGGCTCAGCATGGCGATGACCTCGTGCAGGTTGGGGTCCCTCCAGCGGGGGTCCCTGCGTATGCTGTCCAGGCTCACCATACTGCTGCGCTTGTGGGGGAACTGCAGGGTCTGCGCTCGGCACATGGCCCGGAAGAAAGGGTTCAGGTTGCCCTCCAGCTGCGCCATGAAGGCTTCGTCGTAGCCACTTCTTGAGAGACAAAAGAACGCATACAGTCGACGACATGTTGACGGTGGGGGGCCTATTTTGTAGTTTTTGTATCGGCTAGTTACCTGGTTCTCGAGGGCTCCCTGAGGAGCTCCATGGTGGTAATGGGCCTCAAGTTGTGAATCCCTCCCAAGGTGGCGTAAGTTGCCGCCGGGTGGTCGTTCCTCATGTCCACGGGGTTGTCCGACTCGTCCCCGAGGCCGTCGTTGCCCGCCGGGCCGCCGAATCCCGCCGGAGTGTAGCCGTCCCTCAGGAAGGGCAACGTGAAGTGCGCCCCAGGCTGCAAGTTTTTGTTTGGCCAGTAGCCGTGGAGGGCGCTGCTGCCACGGGACAGGCTGCCGTAGCCGGCGCGTAAATCCCCCCCGGGGGCTCTGTAGCCATCAGGGAAGGCGTAAACTCTGCTCTGGATGTCCGGGTTGGCCTGCTGAGGATCACTAGGCTGAGGAACGGGTTGAGCGGCTATTGTGGCGGGTGTCTGAGAAGGTTCAGCGTCAGGATTCGGTTCCCCTGCTGGGGTTTTATCTTCTACCCGGACTGGCACATTTGACTGAAAGTTCTTCTGATGCAGCTCGCCTGGCCTCTGGTCAACTTCCTGATCCGCAGCCTTCAACTCCTAGCAACACACAAATGTTACGTATGCATGTAATCAGATTATATATGCTAACGTGGGGTTAGCGCAAGGGTGGGCAAAGTGTGTTACTTTATTTGTTGTGAACAATAGAATAAAAATATATGTAAGAAAACATACATTCTCTTTATTTAATAACTGCTCAATGTTTTATTGGGAATGATACAAATAAATTGTCATAAAAATCATTAATTTGACATTATGTATGAAATATTTTAAATGAAATAAATGATTGATGGATTCTTTGTTAATAAAACAAAAGAGAAATGCTTTTTTTCTTCGATGAGAAAAATATTAATCCTAAAATTACACAATCAAAATGACTAATGTTCTTGTTTGTTTTTACACAGATTTTTTTTTGGTGGGGGGGGGGCGTCATTCATGAAATACCTGGCTCATCTGCTCATTTTAAAAATTAAATATGTCACTCGACGTGGTGCCAAAAATGTACCCACGTCAGTTTTCCAGGCAACACGGGAACTTGCAATGGCACATTGTACCGTCAGCTCCTGCTTATTTCCCACAGCGGCGATCACATCTCATCATCTTCCCTCGCTTAATGTGTGCTGCCATTAATTAACGAGACCCTCTTTGCTGCCAAAGAGTAATGACCCCATCTTAATTGAAAATAAGTTTATGTTTGAGTCTAATGAGAATGTCAAGGTCCAGCCAATGTGGCGAAGACGATGAAAATGGACAGTCAGGTCCGGTTTTAAATTTGGATCGCCGCGTGAGTACACACGCAGTTGATCGAGGTGGTCACCATCATGGTCCGAAACGTTTGAAACTGAAGAAAACTTTTTTAGGACACTCGGGGGACTCTCGGGGGCACCGTGAGTCAGTCTGTCTGTCTGTATGCTAGTCAGATGGTCCGGCGTACCTCCGTGTCGGTCTGCAGAGGCGTGTCGGCCTCGGTGGAGCTATCGTTAGTTGACGTCATGGCGGAGGCGACGGACGTGTCCACTTCGTCGTTGATGTTGGCGGATGGCGGATCCACCGCCACGTGTTTCACCTCCCGTGAGGGCGACAAAGCAGGAGGCCCCTCCGAGCTCTGCTCCTAAACAACACACACGTGCATTGAGGGATGACAGCTCGGCAGCATTTGAAGCATCCCGCCCCTGTCAGCACAAACATAGTTTTGCAATTGGACAAACACTGGGAAAAGTGGTGTTCTTCTTTTCAAAAGCAGAACAAGCCATCATCGAGCGTTCATACGGAGGTGCATAAAAACGCGTCCCTTCGCTGCACTTTGCCAAACTTTGCACAGCGATTCGTCTGAGCACTTTTTTTTTTCTTTTTGAGACGAACTCAAAATGACAGGGAACGTCTTGCAGGCCTGCGCAAAAAAAAAAGCAAAACAACATAATGGATAGATAAATAAATAAATAAATGGGCAACGGACGGAAAAGACGAACATTCGCTCTGTGTATCTTCAACTGACTCGTCCGAGGGAAAAAGTGAATTGATTCGAATCTTCATGGACTCTAATTGATAAAACTGTTGTCATTTATGTTCAAAGAGATATTCAACAGCTCCCCAACCTCACACTCCAAGTTTGCAATTTGGCTGTTTTCCTGCCACTTCTCCCCACCCTTTTGCGATATTTTGCCGTCACTTTCGCAGGATCAAGGTCAGGGCATGTAAAATTAATTATTATAAACGTTTTCTACGAATTAGGATGCATTATATTGCGTTGAAAATCCTGTTCAATTAAATGTCGTTGGTTGTCACTTACTTCCATCTCGGGTATGTGGGCGGCAACTTCTTTACCGCACTAGCGAGTTAATCCGTAACTGATTGTCTGTTACACACATTTCACTCCTGACAGCCTTTTGATTGGAAATCCAGGACAAATGATCGATGACACCATTGCAGGGGATGATTAAATGTAGTAAATGTGGAGTATAAGACATCATTTCCCGGACAAATATGAAAAGAAATAACACCTGACAGCTCCATATGAAATATGCTGCATTGATTTTATGTTAGGGGTTAGTGCAATCCATCCAGCAGATGGAGCTATGGTGGAAAAAAAAAACGTGACGTTCTCATTTGTTTCGATATGGATTTTATATTTAATACAGGCAGGCACGTAGAAAAGTGCTCCACGAGCTCTTGCTTGGTATTCTGCATTTTGGCCTGTTTGACTGCCACTTCTCCTGCTTGTTTGTCGATACGTTTGTTGTGATTGGCCGATGACCAGTCCAGGTGTACCCCAGTTGTCTTAGCTCAAGTCGGCGGAGGTTAATTGAAAACTCTAAAGCAGAGGTGTCAAACCCGCTGCCCGGGGGCCACATCATTCATTACGGCCCGTGAGACCAAATTATGTGTGGCAACTTTAGGCTTTTTGACCAAAAAATACCAATATTGCAATTTGTCTCAACCTTCAAAAAGCATTTTGTGTTGCCAGGTCCCCTTTTAAAATAAAATGAATAATAGTTGAATTCTTTTCATTAGCTTCTATTTTTGAAAATGGTTACCCATCAATTTGTTGTGCGTTTGTAGCGTATGAGATGCGAATGGTTGGTTTTCGAGATAGTGACGTTTTTTTTTTGGCCAATGCAGATTCTGATATCGGCTGATTAATTTGAAAAAATATAATGATTAAAATCTCTTTTTTATTCTCTTTCAGCTTACAACAATGACAGGCAGATCATTTTACTGCTCTCCTTTTCCTTTACAACAGAGAGAAAAATTGGCAGATTTTTTTCCCCACAAATTTTGGGGGATGGGGGCGTATTTTGGAATGTCATTATCATTGTCTTATGGAGGGGGGAAAAAAAAACAACCGGCAAAAAATGATAAAAAAAAAAAAGAAAAAAAAAAAAGAAAATTGGCCAGTTTTTACGGACTTTAAACCGAGCTAATGTCAGCCAATTAATCTGATGGGCCCTCGTGTGCGGCCTGTAATTGGCCAAAAGTCAGTTGGAATGGGCTCCAGCACAGCCCTAATGAGCACAAGCTATAGAAAACGGATGGCGGGATGTGAAGCTTTATAGTGAGACTGTGTTTGTTCTGTGTGAGGTTTGCTGCCAGAGAAAACAGACTGGAGCTGGTCATAGAAATAAAAATGAGGAAAAAAAAAATCCCATTGGACACATGCAGCTTTATGTGAACCCCATCAGTTATCTGGACGGAGGTGCAGTCGGGTGCACAAGCATGGAGATAAAATGGTGAAAAGCTAATCAACTCCACCAATTCTGCTCTCTCTCGCTCTCTCATTCTCTTCCTCGCGCTCTGAAGTGCCCGACTCAACTCTTTTGCATGACAAAAAAAAGGGAAAGCTCTCGCTTTTTCTTACACAAGAGCCTCTCATCTCCTCATCCCAAATATGGGCATGGAAGGGTCATGTAACGACGACCCCCCCCCAAACACCTCCAGGGAGGATTATTTGATTGGATATTTTATGTGGGGAGGAAAAAAAAAAAAGAGTCACTGCGTAGACAGCTTGATGAAGGATTGGTGGGGCAATAGCGTCTGGACGGACAAGGCTCCCGCTTGTTGTCGTCCCCTCAGTCTGATGAGTCAAGCTCCAGAGGGGATGCCGGGCCAGCTCTGAGTCAAAGCTTATTCAAATAAGTCACTGCAGCGTCACTAAAAAGTGCACTCGCCCGCGCCAAATGGGTCGAGATGATCGCTCACTATCTGACGGGAGTTCGGAGAAAACAACAAGTGGGGAAGATACCAGGGCCGAACGATTTTGAAAATGTAACTAATTGCATCCCAGGATAATCTTTCGTCGGACAATCTGGCCTTTGCTGACTTTGATCACGAGGGAGGGAAAAATTCTGAAGATCTTTATTGAAGCCAGCCGCACCAAGACTATTAGATCGACTTTTAGTATCCAGCTCAAGGGCACGGCTAACTCGTAAAAGCTCCTCAACATAAATCCTGAAGAAAAAGTCGTGCATATTAGCTCGAACAGGCGGTCATCGTGTCATTGTTCATCTCACTCAAACGTGATGACGCCATCACTTCTTTCCCGCTGTGCCATATTTTGAGCAAAATGTACAATTGACTCGACAACAATATTACAGAAATTCAAACCAAAATGGATCCTGAATGCCTCACGGGGAAGCAAACCAGGAAATCCATGGAAAAAAAAAATGACCATGCATTTCATCGGAAATTACATTTAATGATGAATAGTGGAGAATTGCCTTTGCAGTTCGGAATAATTTCTGCAGGGAACTTTTATTATGAATCTAATTGAAACTGGTTGACACCCAATTGAAAGGCGCACATCGACAAAACAACCATTTGTGCTCACAATCACACCGAGGGACAATTCAGAGTGTTCCATTAACCTGCCAAACATGTTTTTGGAATGTGGGAGGAAACCAGAGTACCCGGAGAAAAACCACACAGGCACATGGAGAATGTGCAAACTCCACACAGGAAGGCCAGAGCGGGAATCAAACCCTGCACCTCTGCAATCTAAGGCCGACGTGCTAAAAAGTCGCCTAGAAGTGCCTGGATTTGAACCCGGGTCCTTAAGAAATCAAACCTGCATCCTTGGCCTAAAAATACTAATATGAGCATTATTTAGAATGAAATGGAAAATATTATTTTAATTTCATTTTATGGAATAAGAAAGCAACATCTTTTTCAATTCATTCTTGAATAAAAGTGAATGAAATTAAGAAAATAAATGAAATTAAGTTGAAATAACAAGGTTCTTTTTTTTTTTAATGTAAATGTTAAAACTAATAATTAACAGTCACAATAAGTCTGATGATCATTTAATGTTATGTACTGCCATCAAGGCCCAAAACAGCCCACTTCATGATCCAACACATCTAATGCCGTCTTTTTCTGCCCAACCTTGAGCCAAGACCAAATATGTTCTCCCCTCAAAGTTGAAGCCATTGTTGCCACTTTGCGCTTGCCCTCAAATAATTAAATGCTGCATGGTCAAGATTTTAATGTGATACATCATGGCAGCACACTCACCACACAGTGTGCACGCATGTGTGCACTATTTCATTCCCTCCTTTCCATCCCTCCCCATTGGGGCAACGTCTCATGACACAATCAAAGATCAACATCCTATATTCCTTTATGCTCACACACGAACACGCGCTCGCACACGCACACACACACTTGATAAAGATGTGAGCATCATGCCCTCCTCCTCCTCCTCGTGCAACACAAGGAGACTGCACCGAACAGCAGGCAATTGACGTCTCCTGCATGACAGCGGCACAATATGCGCTCCCATCTCTGCAGGAGAGGAAGAGGAGGAAGAGGAGGACACACACACACAGACACACACACGCACACACACACATGCACGTACCTCCTTGACTTGTGCAGGCATGGTGGAACCTCCTTCCGCTCTCTCCTACAGATTGATGCATGAGGTGTCTCCTCCTCTTCTTCCTCCTTCACTCCTCTGCCTAATTCCTGCCTGTGAGCCTGTGAGGCAGTTCAAACATCATCCAGCCATCCAGTGGGCACACACACACACGCGCGCGCACACACACGCACACCCTCCCTGTCTGCTGCGCACCCTCCCTCACCCTCAGCAGCACACACACTTTGCAGGCAGACGCAAAGGCATGCACACATTTTGTCCAACACGACCACGGAAGAGGGTGGGGGTTTGGGGAGCCCCCCGCACCCCCCGCCTTGATGTGAGCTGCAGTTAATGTGTGCGCTATTAGCAAGGTGCTGAATCCACAGTGTGGAATGGCTCAGGGTGAGTGCAGGGAAAAAAAAACACCCTGCAATGTGCACACACACACACACACACGTGCACACATAATAGCAATCAAAACACACACACACACACACACACACACACACACACACACACACACACTTCCCGAAGGGCTCGCAAGCAGATGCAGCTGGCGCCCGGGAGATGCCCGCTCTAGTTTGGTTGCGAGGCAGCGAGGATGAAGGATAGCAACTCGTATCCACGCAGGAGGAAGGCAACTTGCACTAGAGTCATCCCCCACATATTTGCAGTTCACAAAAATCACAAACTCACCTATTTGCTTTTTTTTTTTAAATGCGGAATCTATCCTTAGTTATTCGCTGAATAACTCCCCTATTAGTGGTTTCCGTGGTCTTTCTTGCCTCAGCCAAACCACTGTCAGCCATTGGTGTTGATTGACTTAAGAATGGCCTGCTAGCTTAATGCTAACACATAATGGAAACATTATGTGTTAGCATTAACCCTCAAGAGAGTAAATCTCTATATCTGTAAATCTCTATACGGTATCTGCCACCTTTCTCTGTGATTCAGGGCCAAATCGACCCCTTTGTACAAATGCTCTTTGACATTTTGTGATTCTTCTCCTTTCACTGGAATGACAAAACACAGGTAATTGGCTGCGGTTTGCCTTCTGCTGCTCGCAGTCTGCACTGCACTACTCATCATCTGGCCCATCGAAACAAATTCTTTTGATAAGACGAAAAAAGCATATTAGAATTTGATCTATCCAGTGGCGGGCACTGAGTTTCGGGGGCCTTCAGTGAGGATTTAAGTGACCTAATCCACCTCCTCATAACACGATCACGTTGCAAAATAGCACACAAACACCATATAATAACGCATGGATTTAGAATTAAGAAAAAAAAAAGAGACCGAGGTATTTTGCCTCTTTGAGAATGAATACCATTTTTACTAAACCATGAAACACAGTTCACATTCACCTTCCAATACATCACCTCCAGACCTTCATACTACAACACAGCAGGAGACAATCAATATTTGTCAACATAAAACTAAAATCAATAATAAAACACCTCATACTTACCAGAGATGCTGATGCAGATGCAGCAGAACTCCTTTCTTTGCTCCTGCCTGTCTGTGTAAGTTAGCAGTAGCGCACATACCTGCTGCTCATAAATTGCCCCAAAAATCATAATTGGAAATATGAATACCATGGGCAGATTACATTTACATGGGAACACATAGAAGCTGAAATCTGACCAAAAAAAAACAAAAACAAAAACAAAAACATGGAGAAACGGCTTGAAGCCACACAGCCAGCCAAGACACATGTTATGAAATAAAGACAAAAGACGAATGAAAATCTAAATTATCTAGCTAGCTCCTTAGCTAGCTAGCTACTGAGCTAGCTAGCTAGTTAGCTAGCTAGCTGTCGTTCTATGTCTCTAGTATTGCATCGTAGGCTACTTAGTATCATCTGTCTCTAGTATCACATTGAGCTGCTTCTTATCAAATCGTATCATGTATAATATGCGTCTTACATCTATCGATCTATCCAGTATCATATTGTCTCAGATTGTGTTTATAGTGTCGGGTGAAACATAATAAAATCCTGCCAGTGAATGACTAAAGCAAAGTGCATATCATCAGTTGAATGGCGATGTAAAACCCACACAGACTCTGCAGGGTCTTTCTCATTCTTTTCTTTCCTCAGTGCAGATTTTGTCCTAATTAAACCAACACACACACGCACACAAAAAAACCCACACAAAGTGCCCCGCTCTGCTGTGTTCAGGCTGGCATGAAGAACTGAGGCTGACTCCAGTGAACACGAACACGAACACACACGGACACGCACACGCACAAGCACACACACACAAGCACGCAAAACAATCAGTGAGTGTGCACTTTCATATGAGGCCACTGCTGCATATTTATTAACACTGCAGAAGGTCACGGTTGGCCTTGAACGCACCAAACGGTCTCCCTGTACCTTTTAGGTTTGGGGGTGGGGGGGGGGGATATATATGACCGCTGTAAACTTGTTGGATCTTTTTGGGTGTTAATTGCGTTGATTTGAAAAACTGTGTAGCATCCAAACGAGCCTTTAATGCAGCGCCGTGTTGTTTGGTGTGAGAGAGGAGGAGTTGCCGGGGGGGGGG
>NW_017805148.1:443024-452167 GCF_001891065.2 Hippocampus comes | reverse complement strand
GGGGGGGGGAATGACAATCAAGCATATCAATGAGCCCTGAGCAAGGCAGTCAGCAGCCCAAATGTAGGTCAGCAGGAGGCATCTACGTACTTTTGAGGGGGCTAGGGGAGGAGGACTTGTTAGGAAAACCAAAGATGATTTGGTGGGGGGGCTGAATATGAAGTCAATGTTCCTACTGTGCGATATTGAGGATGAAATTCAGAAGTTACATTAAAAAAAGCACCTACATTTGTCGATAACTTATTCATAAATCCATTTTCTATACCGGTTGTCTTTATGAGGGTGACGTGGAACCATCACCCCCCCCCCCCTCACAAATGAACAACATAACAACTGCATTCTATTATCTTGTACTCTATTATATCGTACTTGATAGAATGAAAGCAATTCAACAGTTTGTGCATCATGATTAATTCATTGCTACTCCTTCTGGTGTGTGCAATTTGCTACCATGGGCAGTATAATACAGACAAACGTAGAAGACTTTCGAAACTACCATAGATAACTCAGTAAGCAGCAGTAATAATCGTTTTTACGGAGGAGAAAGACAATATTTTTTATGAACATTGTTTTACGGTGGCACATTATTTTATGGCTGTTTGGACAACGCAAGACATTCTCTCAAATGTCCACTAGAGGGAGCCAAATGGCAAATTTTAAAACTCCACCAAAACACTAGTTATCGTCTTGCACATAATTGTGTTTTTTATCATCCCTCTGTCCTAAAATAAATACCTAAAAATATTATTATATATTCGGAACTTAATTATAGATAAATTGAACATATTTATTGTTTTTTCACTACAATTCAGTCTCACAGGTACACCTGAGATCCAACAGGAAAGATGAATCATAAACTCTCCTTTTACAAAGACAATAGTGACTCAACTGACTTCAATCACACTAGAAAAATACAACATAAAAAATTCAGTTACAAAATATTTTTATTATTCATATAAACAACTATCAAAGTCTATGGATTGGGAGACAACCAAAAAAAAAAGCAATGTCAAAACACATTAAAAAAAGATTGTATTTTCTCGGTATTAAAGGCGCACATATTAAAGGGCTTGGGGTTTTTTTTTTTGTCCAGTGAATCACCTTTTTACAGTCAAACTGACACATTATCTGATGCTCTTTCTTCAGGTACAAATACTGCACAGATAATTGATTGAAGAAACCTTTTTTTGGGCGGGAACCTGGAACGGATGAATTTAATTTCTGCAGTTGTCCATTCATTTCAATGGAACGTGTTGTTTTCAGGGGGATTGATGTCACGAGCTTGGTAACAGAATGAAATAAACTTGCAAAATCGGGTACCGCTGTACTTTACAGCTCCCAGGGCGAGAGGACCGGCTACTCACGAGTCCTTCCCCTCGGAGGAGGTGGTGAGCGAGGAGCGTTTCGTTGTCCCATAGAGTGCATGAGGAGGAGTGGAGGAGGAGGGTAAACGGGGTAGAGTGCATGTGGCGGGAGAGACGGGTGGTCTTTCGGAGGGACAGCGGCCTGGCGAGGAAGAGCGCGGTTTGGGTCCTCGGGCGAGCGATGACGTGGACGAGCCGGAGAGGGGCGACGTCCTGGGGCCGTAACCCAGGACGCCAGTGCTCATGAGGAACTCCCGGGAGCCATACGCCGGAGGGGTGGGTCCCCGGGTACCCTGCGGTCGTCCGGGGTCCGGCGGTAGACTGCGCCGGCAGGGAATGTCGTAAACGCAGGCGTCCGGTCCGTACAGGGCTTGGGATGGAATGTGAAAGCGCAGCATCCGCTCCCTCTCTTCTATCTCGCGCTGCTCGTGAATGGATGCGATGAGGGCTTTGGAGAGGCCATCGAAACGGGACGACGCGGCGGGTGCGGCGGTCTTCTGAGGAGTCAAACTCACATCCCGGAGGCTGTCTCGAAGACTTTGGGTCTTCATGGGTAGACCCGCTGGAGTGAGATCCCTCGACATGAGGCCCTGGAAAGCAGCCGAAGGCTCTCTTTGCATGAACCCCGGGAATGAAGGGGAGGGGTCTCGAGACGAGAGACCCTGCAGTGAAGGCGACAACTCTCTGGTTTGAGGAGAATGCCGGGTGACGCCCACAAAGACTGGGCTGTAAGTGTGAGGGCCACGCTGCACCGTGCTGACGTCCGGACCCAGGCTCATGAAGTAGCCCACTGCGGGCGCTCCTCTGTGGGGGTGACCCTGGGGGTCCGCGGTGGAGACGAGGTTGTCGTAAGAGCTGCTACTGCCACCGCTGTGGTTGGCCTGCGACTTGGCGATCATGTGGCGGCCGGCATGTTTCAGGCTGAGCGAACGCGAGCTGAGCGTCATGGCCCCGGAGAGGGTCGCAGTCTGCAAGGGAGACAAGGAAGGGGGCATGGCTCCCTTCAAGGGGCTTCCATTGGTGTCCAAGCGGAGGTCCGGACCTTTGCTGTCTCCCGCTGGCTCTGAGGTCTTCAGCAGCTACAAATTACACGAACAATACTACTTAGACTGCAGCAATCTCGCCAAAGTCATTAGCAACGCAAATGAGGATAAATGATATAGAAAATGGACAGATGAGCACCTGCTCTGGAGGAATGGGAGACGATCCTCGGGATATCGCCTCCAGGACTGGTCGCAGTTGAGGCACAGTGGGAATGGAGACGGGGATGATAGATTTGGTGTGGTGACCCATCTCTGAAGAAAGGAAGGGAAAAAAAAGAACTGTAAATAATCATTTATTGACCACAAATAATGTACTGTATCTTGGATTGGCTTGCGAGGGAATGTGAAGGGTTTTTTTTTTCTTCCACGTCACATAAGGGGCTTCGAATAAAACTATTATGACCTGCCTCCCATTTATTTTAGGTGTAATTTCACTGTCGATCACTAGATTGCAGCACTGTTTACGTTTGAAAGAAGAAGAATGAAAACAGTATTTTGTAGTTTTAGCTGAAGAATATTGAATATAAAAAAAAAAATTTCAATCCTGCTTTTTACGCCTACAAAAAGCAACAAACTGTCAGTCCATTTTATAATCTACATCACTGTGCAGGACTATCGGTCTTGGTGGTCTTGTACCTTCCATGACGGCGAGGTGACTTTTCAGCAGCCCGTGTTCTGGTTTGGGCGGCAACGGGGGCGGACTTTTCTGAGGATCTGGTCCGGCGGAGGCTCTGCTGTGTTTGCCGTTGTCGCTCACTTTGACGGACAGCTGCCTGTCAAGCTCCGGTCTCAGGAAGGGAGGCTGAATGTGGATCACAGACTTCTTGCGAGGCCTGGCCGAGTACCTGGTGATCACAAAGATAATCTCATAATTTGGAGGCGGGCCACCATTTTACTGATTTACTTTATTATGAAAACCTGATGCACTAGAGGAAAAAAAAAAAACTGGAAGACTCAGAATCGGCGCAAACGTAAAAAAAAAAAAAAATCTACCTGAATTTGTATTGGCCTAAAAATGTAAATTGAAATATGACAGAAACAATGTCAGCCGCATTTTGAAGGGTGATGTGTCTTACCTCGGCGAGATGGGACTGCACACCAGGTACTCCAGATTGTTACAGCAACCTCGAGTGAATGGATTCGCTCCTCCCTGAAATTTCCCCGTGACCTGAGGGATTATCAAAAAAACAAAATGACATTTAGCCCCCACAAAAATACAAGTTTGTGCTTTTTACAGAGTAGATCAGGCTTGAGTTGATAATTTTGACAAATTGGGGGCAGTCGACTATTGTTTCCAGCCCACACAACAATATGCGACTGACTTGTTCATTGGTGGTGCGTCCCCGCGACACCAGGAATAGATGGAAGCCCGTCAGGCCCAGGACGGGAAGGAGAAACAGGCCCGATATGCTGATCACGACCAAACTGTTTGGGAACTATGTTGAGGAACGAAAAGAAGCTCGAAGTGAGGTGAGGAATAACTCGACTTCTTCTCCGTGCGCCTGCAGGAAGGATACGTGACGGTGCAGTGCAGCTTCCACAGCTGGTCGGTGTGGTGAAGCACGAAGACGAGGCCCAGGCTGAACACGCAAACCATGTGACCGGTGAGGGACAACAGGAAGAGGAAGAAGTAGCGGTAGTTGCGCCGCCCGATGCAGTTGTTCACCCACGGGCAGTGGTGGTCAAAATCCTGCGCGGTGAGTGACACACAAACACAAAAAAAAAAAAGAAGACGTTAACTTGTGAACGGCTTGTAAACAAAGAGGTTGTCATCTAAAAGACAAGGAAAAAAGGGGAAAATACCACATTTTACGTTTCAAGATGCCATTTTACAAGCCCAAAAAAAATCATTTTTCAGCCATTTACATCATAAAAGCCATTTTAAAAGTACATATGTATAATTTTGATGTGGGCTTGCATTAGAGACACTTGAAAAATTTTGGAAATGTTTCGGGGAAAAAAACCATGATGTGTCTCTGGATAGATATTTACTTCTCCAAATTTTGGAGGATGGAAAATCCAATATATATATTATTATTATTATTATTTTTTTTAATATCAACATCCCAACTCTCTGAGAAATTGAATTTCCAGAGAGGCTTCAAATACGAGAGCAAAGGATTAACCTGATTAATGACATCTCTCTCTCTCTCTCTCTCTTTCCCATCATGTTCTGCCCGTCATTCACAACAGAAATCCTTTTTCTTGACTGCCCCCCCCAACCCTCCCACAAAAATAATATGAGTCTACTGCGCCTACCTCACATCTTTAAAAATAATAATTCATGTCCATTCCACCACCTATGTCCTCCATTTTGGATTGACCCCTGTTGTTCGTAGGGCACTCATGAAAATACTCGGACACTCATCATTTGAAAACATGATTACAATCATGAAATGGATTGCTATATCTGTAGAGTGATGTTGTAGACATTACGTCGATAAGTGATAGGATAGGATGTTAAGCGATCTGATACTAGATACGATAAATATGACCGACCTCCACGCAGCGATCGCACACGCTGCAGTGCGAGCATCGCGGCGGCCTGTAGAAGTGACAGGAAGCACACCACTTCATCCGCACTTGGATGCCCCTCACGTCCACGTTCTTGTAGAGGGGCGCGCGGAACTCGTCGTCCTTGTCTTCATCGTCGCTGGCTGCCGGTTAGAGAGAGAGAAAAAAAAAAAAGATAGAGCGCAATATAACTTACGACGCCACAGTTGGAATTTCCATCAATTTGTTCCCTCACCCATCGGGAGGATGCCAGCGTCCATAAACGTCGCCATGGTGAAGTTGGCCAACACAAAAAGGAAAAGGGCGGCGCAGCACGGCGGCACGGCAGGGCAGATGGACACTGCCAGCCATGGGCATCTGCAAATTCACACAAGAATAAGAATCATTTGCCCAGCTGTTTAATTATTTATTTATTTTTTTTACATTTTCATAAGACAATTTCTCCAGGATACAAGTGATTTTCCTTTTTGCTGAATCCAGTACATGATGGACAATGGTTGGACAGCAAGCCTGACCCCAACTTTTAAAGTCACATTGCACACCTCATTTAATCCTAAAACACTTTGTCCAGGGTATTGGGCACCTTGAGATCATCAAAATGTGTTTTAATTTGTCACAAAACGGAGATGAAAATCACAAAAGTGACAAATATCAAACTGTTTTAACTGCATCCAGCACGCGATGCAGCCAAAAGTGAAAGTTTGGACAGGCAATCTCATTCTATTTTTTTTTTTTTTAAACCATGCACCGCACTAAACATACAATGTTCACCACAACACAAGCAAAAATTGGTGAGTTATTTTTGCTCCATCCGGCACACGATGGAAAAAGTTAAATCAGGCAGATTTTGCCCAAGTTTTCAAGACATGCACCGCAATAAACAGACAACAGGATTCAAAACTGGTTGACGGGGAAGTGCTTTTTTTCCCCCCCAGAATCCAACATGCTATCCGGCCCAAATAAAAATAATTTCCCCGCACGGTGTGTTGACAAAAGTGTGCTTCATGTGTATCCATCCCCGCTCAGGTTGAGGTTAACGCAAATCGGGTCCACACACAACAAAGACTTTAAAGGGGGATAATCTTCATCCCGTTTATTCCCACGGCAGCAGCGCCGGATCCCAAAAGTAATTGTTTACACTGAAAGATAAGCGAGTATTAGTGCGTGTTCATCACTGCTCCCACATCAGGAGGATTTACCAAGGGACGGGGGTCCCTCCGGGTGCAGCGACACAATTATTTTCACTGGAGATTAATCTGTTGATTATATGCTAATTGCTTATTGTGGTGCTTTTATGTCTTAAAATGGTCACGGATTCAAAATAAGGAAAACAACAGTGGACTGTATTGCCCGCTGTCTTATTGTGCCGTGGACATGAAAGTGCACGGTGCTTTGATGATGTCACCGCCGTGTGAGATTAGACGGCGGATCTGAGTAATCAGGTTACACAATGGGAGTACGAAAGGACCTCCGGGAATGTTCATCATGTAGATTGAGATGAATGAAGTCGTCAAAAATATTCAAAACGACAAGTACACTCATAAAAGTTTCCGTACTGTTTAGTGAGTCGCGCTGCATCAAGCACAACTGAGCATGGGTGATATGTGGGTGGTGTAGTGAGTAATGGTGGGGTAAAGCAGTGGGGGAGGGGTCCCCATTGCTGATGCCATGCCAGATGCAAACCCACTAATCCCCCGCCCCCCACCACCACCGGATTATCAACTCTGGATTACAGGCCCTTTCTGACAGTCGATTGTGGAATCCTCAGTTGATCGCCGGCACCGCCGGATATCCTGTATCATACAGTGCAACATATATACAACATACATCATTGCTCATTTAACTTTTGGGAATGCATTTGTCCATTCCCAAAAAAAAAAAAAAAAAAAAACCTACTTCATTACATCATCAAAAAAGAAAATACAGGGGAATAAATTAATCAAGCATAATTATTACACTGCATTATAAAGTTCTTAATTATAAAACATTTGTAGAAACAAAACTGTATAATGCTAGCTAGGTAGACGGCAAGATTGTTAGCTAGGTAGCTAGCTCGCTAGCTAGACGATATATGATAAAATGCGAAGAAGCTATGATTGAATACAAGATGAATACTAGATATGAAGCTGAGCATAACAGCTAGAGATACACCTAGAACACAATACTAGACAGATGTTAAATGGTAGATAATTGATAGTTACTGAAAACAGTGCTTGAGAGAGAGACGGAGGGACAAAGGACGTTACTAGACTGAAAAGATATGATTCCCGATAGTTACGATACTGGAATCTCCAGTACTAGACAGCAGAAAAGCGGGCCTGAGTGCTCCCAATCAAATGACTTGTATTGCAACCTTGTGCGCCACGATCACCTAATTGGATCTTGTCGCGCCCATGTGACAAATCACTGGACTGATTTCTTGAGGACCAGATTACAATGAGGACGGACGGACGACGCTGGGCCCACCCAGAGACCATCTGGACCACGGAGAAGGACACTTCATTACCCCAACAAGACAAACGCCACCTAATGAAAAGAGCCCGGCCGGCAGAATTAAATCTCACACACACACACACACACACACACACACACACACACACACACACACACACACACACACACACACACACACACACGCAGTATAAGCAGCTCACGTCGCCCTCATCCCCGCAGTGGGTCAGTGGCACAGCAGACAGTCAGTTGGACTGCAAATTGGTCAAATACAAATTTGTCACTCTTACATTGAAATCACTGCCAGTCGGATGACACACATGCACGCACGCACACGTACGTACACTGTGCGGTTAATATTAGCGGCTAATTCAAGGACATACAGTAGCATTATTATCCTGCGAAAATTTGTGTCAATGCTTTACTGACATTTTTTAAAGACTCATCAAGCACCGTTTGAAGACATACACACAGACACAGACACAGACACACACACACACACACACACACACACACACACACACGCTACACACACACACACACACACACACACACACACACACACACACACACACACACGCTCTCACAGTTTTCTTCCAAACCCAAACCCAAACCGTTTGGTCGAATTTACCCAAATAGCAGTCGGTCCCTTTTTTGACCCATTGATTGGTTATTCTTTTACCCAAATCTTTCAAAGTGTATAAAGTATGTGTGAATGTGTATGTCTATGTGCGCCCTAAAACTGTGTTATCTTCTCTATTTCCTTTTTATTTCAGCTGAGCTGGGGCATCACATAAAAAAAAATAAATAAATAAAAAATTCAAGAACTGCAGAACAAAAGCAGGAAGAAGGCAAGGAAGAGTCAAGAGAGCCAAAAATTAACCCTACAAGCCCACTTTTCTCATACAAAGACATCTGTGCAAAAAAAGGGTGCTGGGGTGGTGGTGGAAGGATTTGAGTGCGTGAGTATGAGCAGATTAAACAAAAATCTACAAGCAATTATAT
Source organism: Hippocampus comes (assembly GCF_001891065.2). NCBI lineage: Eukaryota > Metazoa > Chordata > Actinopteri > Syngnathiformes > Syngnathidae > Hippocampus > Hippocampus comes. The sequence continues at coordinate 443,790 of NW_017805148.1, read as the reverse complement.
CTGCATCTGCACCATGCCAAAGTCAAAGACTCAAGTTTTCCCAGATGGGGGGGATCACATGGCATCGACGAGATCCTAATCCCCCTGCATGGCCAACCCGCTGTCACATTCCAATGTAAAAAGGCCCGAATGTACTCTATATGTAAAAGAGAAAGTGGGGCAGTTCAAAGGTCACTACCGAGTTGAGCTGGTGAAGTGGGAGAATTCGTCCTGATTTTTTTTTCTTTTTGTCATATTAAATATATCTTGACTCTGTACTGCACCAGATGATGCACGTGGTACAATTGCATCTTGTTATATGATGTTTTTGTATAGTATTGACGGGTTCTACAATAGTAATGTGACAGTGGTGCTATTAAGCGGTGGATTAAATCAGAATAAGTCATCATTGAGGACTCAGGTACCAAATGCTCAGCCCGAAACTACTTTACACACACCGCATGGGGACTTTCTCCAACCTCTCACCACAAATAGGTCAAAATAAGCCTCCAAGGAATGATTCAAACCTTTATGCCAATCGTCACAGTTCAAAAGTGTATATTGCATAAAAATGCGGGCTCCGACGGGCTGATGGGAAGGCGTCTTATCAGTAAAAAGTGTGCTCCATAGCAGCGAGTCCTCGACGTGGCCTGTTGACAGCCAACCCACAGGGTCGGTGTCATGGCACCTGAAGTAAGTAGAAACACCTATCGGTCACGCGTTCCAATACTTTTGCTCATTTGAAAATTGGGTGGCTTTAAAAAAAAAAAAAAAAAAAAAAAAAACA
>NW_017805148.1:424573-442144 GCF_001891065.2 Hippocampus comes | reverse complement strand
GACACACACACACACACACACACACACACACACACACACGCACACACACACACACACACACACGCTCTCACAGTTTTCTTCCAAACCCAAACCCAAACCGTTTGGTCGAATTTACCCAAATAGACACACACACACACACACACACACACACGCTCTCACAGTTTTCTTCCAAACCCAAACCCAAACCGTTTGGTCGAATTTACCCAAATAGCAGTCGGTCCCTTTTTTGACACACACACGCTCTCACAGTTTTCTTCCAAACCCAAACCCAAACCGTTTGGTCGAATTTACCCAAATAGCAGTCGGTCCCTTTTTTGACCCATTGATTGGTTATTCTTTTACCCAAATCTTTCAAAGTGTATAAAGTATGTGTGAATGTGTATGTCTATGTGCGCCCTAAAACTGTGTTATCTTCTCTATTTCCTTTTTATTTCAGCTGAGCTGGGGCATCACATAAAAAAAAATAAATAAATAAAAAATTCAAGAACTGCAGAACAAAAGCAGGAAGAAGGCAAGGAAGAGTCAAGAGAGCCAAAAATTAACCCTACAAGCCCACTTTTCTCATACAAAGACATCTGTGCAAAAAAAGGGTGCTGGGGTGGTGGTGGAAGGATTTGAGTGCATGAGTATGAGCAGATTAAACAAAAATCTACAAGCAATTATATCTGCATCTGCACCATGCCAAAGTCAAAGACTCAAGTTTTCCCAGATGGGGGGGATCACATGGCATCGACGAGATCCTAATCCCCCTGCATGGCCAACCCGCTGTCACATTCCAATGTAAAAAGGCCCGAATGTACTCTATATGTAAAAGAGAAAGTGGGGCAGTTCAAAGGTCACTACCGAGTTGAGCTGGTGAAGTGGGAGAATTCGTCCTGATTTTTTTTTCTTTTTGTCATATTAAATATATCTTGACTCTGTACTGCACCAGATGATGCACGTGGTACAATTGCATCTTGTTATATGATGTTTTTGTATAGTATTGACGGGTTCTACAATAGTAATGTGACAGTGGTGCTATTAAGCGGTGGATTAAATCAGAATAAGTCATCATTGAGGACTCAGGTACCAAATGCTCAGCCCGAAACTACTTTACACACACCGCATGGGGACTTTCTCCAACCTCTCACCACAAATAGGTCAAAATAAGCCTCCAAGGAATGATTCAAACCTTTATGCCAATCGTCACAGTTCAAAAGTGTATATTGCATAAAAATGCGGGCTCCGACGGGCTGATGGGAAGGCGTCTTATCAGTAAAAAGTGTGCTCCATAGCAGCGAGTCCTCGACGTGGCCTGTTGACAGCCAACCCACAGGGTCGGTGTCATGGCACCTGAAGTAAGTAGAAACACCTATCGGTCACGCGTTCCAATACTTTTGCTCATTTGAAAATTGGGTGGCTTTAAAAAAAAAAAAAAAAAAAAAAAAAAAACTGACTTGGTGCTCCACAGTTAGCGCCATCCTTTCGACGCCCCTGCCTCTCTTCAAATTGGAATGAGAGAAGCGAGCTGGTGTGTCCTGTGCATGTGTAAATTAATATTAAAGCCAAAGGAATTTTCAGACTCAAAGTTTAAAAAAAAAGTAGTTGTGTTCATGTTTTTCACATATATGATGGAATTCATAGATAAAAGCCTTTTTTTGTATAATTTCTCACTATAAGGGGATTGGTTTGCTCCACAAAAAAGTATGTAGAGGTAGTGCCCAAAGAAAAAAAAACATTATACTTCACGTCGTAAATGCGTTAAAATGGACACAACAGTGAAACTCGAATTTACCCTGGTAGACAAAGTGAGTCACTCACGTGAAAACGAAGAAGAGCGAGGTGGAGCCCACCAGGAGGCAGGCGGCGGTGCACACCGGGATGAAAGCGGACGCTCGAAGCGAATCCGAGCCGCTGCCGGCCATCCTGTCCGTCCGGTCCATCCGTCCTCTCCGGGTTTCACTCAAATCTCAGACCGGACGGCGCGCGGAGAAAGTCCCTCGAACAACAACACAAACATGTTCAAACGTGGTCCAGTGGGAACATGTCAGCGGGGGGTAAAAAAAAGCTATAAGTGAAAAGCGAAGAATGAAGCGAGAAAGACGTGAAAGACACGCTCGCTCCGGATTCATGCCGTCCTGTGAGCGCCTCCAGACCGCAGTCCGCACACCGCCTCCGGCTCAGCCAGAAGGTGGAGCTTTCACTCGCGGGTGACGTGAAAGTAAACCACGCAACTCTTGCAGCCCCCGACGTGGTATTTTTACTAACCTAAAAAAAAAAAAATTCACAGTTGTTACTTTTGAATATGACCCCAGAAGAAACCCGCTTAAGGAATACACCTTAGAATAACGACTACGACCTGCTTGACTGAGAACCTACACAAAGGAAAAAACGTTTTTAGCAAGCACATTGTTATTTTTATTATAGATGCTTTGACAGTTCACACGAACGCACACACACACAAAAAATGCCGGGTTGTTTTCCCCAAACCCCTGTTTGAGTAGCTGCCAATTTTGAGGAGATTGGGTTCCTTTTTGTACGCAAGGTTATTTATTGTGATCCAGCAGATTGGGTTGCCGGTTCGATTTCAGCGGGCTGAATACTACAGTTGAGTTCAATTTAATGTGAGGAAAACACTGATGGTGGCCCAACACAGGAATCGGTGTTCAAATCCGAATCAGGGAGGGTTGCCCATCAATGGGAATCAACTTTCTGTGGCGACTCATGACAGGGGAAAGTTACTCCTTAGAAAAATGCTGTTAAGAAAATGAAGAAAAGAAAACCTTTAATAGTCTCACAATGGAGAAATTCACACTTCACAGCACCAAGTTAGGAGAGGAAGAAGTAGAAGAACAAAATAAATAGGAGCTGCTGGAAATTTGTATTATTTTTAACCGCAGCAACACTGATAGCCTGGCAAACAATTTCTTGGTACTTTAAACTCATCTGTATGGGTAATTTTTAAACCCGTTGGGTCAAAATTTTGACCCAACATGCTCGGTCAAATCCTCAACCCAATGCGCTGGGTTAGCTAACACACCTATTTTGGGTTACATTTAACCCATAAGCTTTCAAGTGAATTAAACACGACATAGGCGACTCTGCTATTAAGTGAACAATTTGAATTTAAGCTGTGGATATAGGTCAGTGCTTTTGATTAATTTACACCAGAAGAGAAAGCCTTGCTGTTCCTGCCATATAAGACAATTGGCCAAATATGACCCACTTTAAACATTCTTCCATGTTTTGATGGTTTACCTCAACTTCGTAACCAGATGACATGAAGCTCAACAGCTGTCATCACACAATGAGGCTCCCTTGGGTAAAAACTGTTCTAAAGGCTGATTGGTGCAGAGGTGACTCCTGCTCGTCCATAAAAGTCCTAAAGGTCTGATTCATCATCAATCCATCCTTCCGAGACATTCGTCAGCGGCCGTTTTGCAACCATGGACACTGAGGAGTTGGTTGAATCCATTATCCGAGCGCTCATGTTCCTGGCGGGGATCGTCGGGAATAACTGGTTGGCCATCAGCGCCATCCCTTCCAAATCTGGCATCTGCACCAACGACGTGCTCTTCATCAACTTGGCAGTTTCCAACCTCATCACCAACTACCTGGTGGACCTCCCCGACACCATCGCCGACTTCGCCGGCCGCTGGTTCATGGGGGAGACTTTCTGCGGCGTCTTCCGCTTCTGCGCTGACCTGTCGGAGACCAGCAGCATCTTCACCACCTTCTTCATTAGCGCCTTTTGGCACCAGAAGCTGGTGGGCTCCCTGAAACGGGGCGGCGCCCCCGTCAAGCTGGACAACGTGGGCCTCGTGCTGGGCCTGCTGGCCGGCAGCTGGGCCACGGCTTTGGCCTTCAGCGTGCCGCACTTTTTCTTTGTGCGCGTGAGGGTGACCAACGAAAGCGAGGAGGACTGCGTGGACGTCTTTCCGGATGACTTCTCCAGACAGACCTACGAGGTCTTCTACCTGACGCTGGCTAACGCCCTTCCTCTCGCCGGCTTGCTGTTCGCCAGCGGTCAGATCGTGGTGACGTTAATGAAGAACCAGCAGCGGATCCGGAATCGAAACGCTGAACTTGATAAGGATGAAGCTCTTGAAGGAGCCGCCAGGACGGCTTCCAGGCTGAGCGCCACCTCATCGAACCACGTCTACATGGGCATGCCCGCCTCCGTTTCCTGTCCAGATACTCGAAGCGCCTGCGGAGCTCCACCCAAACTGTCCAAGGTGAACTTGGGGAAGACCAACACCAGCTCCCAAGTGCGTGCGGCCAAGAGCGTGGTGGCGGTTGCCAGCGTATTCCTGGTGTGCTGGCTGACTCATCTGCTGCTCCGCATCACCAACAACTTCCACACCTCCTTACTGATGGTGGAGGTGGCCAGCTACATTGCAGCCTCCTACACCTGCATCATCCCCTACATTTTCCTGCACGGAGTCAAAAAGCTTACATGCTCATGTAAAAGATAGAAAGCTTTGCATTTTAACAGTGGCTTCAACCTTGTTTTTGATCAATTCCAGTACATTTGTTAACACAGCAGAGTTAAGTTGCACTTAACTTCAAAGTACATTTGCATTCAACCTTTCAGAGGTTTGCTTTTAAACATCTGCCAGGTATATTTTTTTCCCGCATTTGTGTGCATGTAGTATATACGTTTATACTAAAAATAATTGTTTTTTGGGTGTAATTTTGTGCGATGGTTTATTTGTTCTAATCATTAAAATTGTCAAATAAAATCATGAAATATTGATGTGTAGTGAATCAACATACCGGCATTTCCAAGATACTCTTAATTTTTGTTGACAAAATAAGTTATGAAAGTGGAGTTTTGGAAAAGGTTCAGGCATTGATAATAATGAAGTCAAAATTTCAAATCAAAATGTCTTTATTCCCACCAGGCTAAAACAGCGTAAACACTCCAGTGCAAGGCAGCTAATTGGAGGAAAAAAAAAAAACCAACAATTTGAGCGTTCCCTTTTGCGATGACTGTATGGGAAGCCTTGAGTGCTGTTTTTAATTAACGTAATTACTTGAACCCAAAGAAGTGACGTCCCTCAGCGGTTGTCGCATTATGAGCAATGGAGCCGTCATGTTAAGGCGTATAGTTGGGCAATGGCGAGGCTGAAAAGCGGAAAAAACGCCTCGCGAACACATTAAAAAAAATAATCAAATTTGTGTTTATATACATTGTCAATAAGGAAGAAAAAAAAGTGGTGATAGGTTTGTATGCCTCCTCCTTGTAAATGCATAGGAGTGTCTGTACTATATTTACACATTTTCCACTGTTGTGTTTCGGGACTCTAAGCATTAAATAAGTTATAAAACCTGCATCTTCAGTCTCTTAACAGTCACATCCTTGCACTAAGTCATACTGGGCATTTTACCCCAAAATAAGAAGATGCACTACTCAGAAGAAGTGAGAAATTTTGGGGCTTTGGCAGTCAATTTCAGGGTGATCCGAATACACACCAAAAACCCTGCCAGGTGAAATTAATGTAACTTTTGCGAAACTTTTGAACGCACAAGTCCAACTGCTCAATCGTTCATTTTAGGTTTGTTCTAAAATGTCACCGTCGTAACTTTTTGTGAGTAGTGCGTAACGCTGCCTGTGATACCTGACTCCTGTCTCCAATGTACAAACGTGACAGATGTATCAGCTAAGCGATGAAAGTTAAGCGAGGGATGTCGGCGAACGTCAATGGAGTTTATCGAGTTTGGCCTGCAGAGACTTGAAGTTGCCGATGGTGTATTGGAGGGCGGCGTTGGGGCTGAGGGATTGCAGCTCCACCAGGTAGCCGCAGATGTTGTCCAGGCACACGTTGGTGAAGCGGCGTCTGTTGCGGAGGGGAAAGAATTGGTCGGCAATGGGAAAGACCCAACAGTTCATTTGACAGACATCCGACGCTGCAGCTCCCTCCAGAGGCCAGAAGCTGAACTGCTACTGAAGTGGCTTACCTGTCATACGTGGGCACTCTGCTGGGGTCGTCCACGAAACCCGACAGCAGCACGTGTATGCACTCCACCAAGTGCAGAGGCTTCTTCAGGCGCTGCCAGTAAGGATCCTACAACGGACAATCTTCATGCATACTTACTCTTATTTACATTATTTTAAAAATGGACGTGCATGTGATTTGAGGCGGCTACCCTGGTTTTGAAAAGCTGGTCGTAGACCTCGAGGAGGCGCGGCAGCTGCACCCCGATCTCCTGCATGGTGGACGTGACGAAGCCCACGTCCCAGTTGAGGCGGCACACCTCCTGCTCCAGATACTTCACCAGGAATTCTGCAAACACGCAACGCACACAGTACACGTTACATACATGATACATAGGCGGTGAACACACTTCACGCACGTTACAAATCAACAACCCGCACTTTATACACAGGGCACATATATTTTTGGAAAGAGAACATGCACACTTTTCACAGACGAGACACCCTCACACGGTACAATACATCCACACTATTGACACACACCCACACTTTACACACAACACACACCACCATTTAAACTTCACACACACATGTACTGTATGTGTATAATACTCTCTGAGTAAGGAGTCAAATCCATGGTAATAGTCCACAGGGAGGACATGTTTGAACGTGCTGCTTGTAATGGCGACTCACAAGGGACGAGCAATCATCATAATTATGCCGCTTTCAACTAAATAGCCGGCATCACAACTCCAGCAAAGCGAGGAACACACTTACCATAGACCACAAGTGCACTAAAATGAGAGAAGAACGCTGACCTAGTGGAAAGTAGCGCGGTGTCCCCGCATAGATCCGGCCCAGCGACACCAGCTTCAAACTGAGGGATCGCATCCTGTCCACGGGACTCATGGCCACCGTGTCTGCCAGTTCTGCGAGACAAGATTGGCGGCAGCTACTCAACAAATAACGATGAAAGCAAAACACGACCTTGTTTTGTGTGTTGTAGGGCAATGACCTTTCTCTATGATTTCCTGCCAAAGCGAGTGCACCAGAATTGGATCCGAGTGTCCCGCGCAGTGAATGATGGCCAGCTTGCACTCGGACAGTTTGAAGTGGTCGGCGTATTCCCCGTACAGCTGCGTGCAGGAATGGGATCACACAAACAATTCCCACTGCCTAAAGCTATGTTTTTTTTTAAGCTTGACGGAGCCAAGGCACACATTTTACATGAGAACAATATCAAGGCACGACACCAAACAAAAACGTCGCAAAAACGATGAATGCCAATATAATATGACCTTGTCTCAATTTACTCACAAATTTACTGAGCGTGATTATTAGGAATTATTCTGTTGTATGAATGGCGGAAGTTGGGTAGAGAAATTGCCATGTTGCGCAGTGCTACTTGCCTCTTAAAACAATTATTAGCACGACAATTATTTGACCAATGTTAAAATGGAGTACCGTAGTGTAGTAGGCTTAAGTGTTCAACAAAAACAAGGTTTTATTCATAAAAGGCATATTTAATATTGTAAGCTACTGTAGTATGATGCATTTTCAGTTGTGATGGCCGTTCTTCGCCTGCGATTGTGAATCCTTTTGTCCGAGACTGCCGGAATCGTACAGCATAGCGCAGATTTAAACCGTTCATAAAGCTGTTGTGTGTTACCTTGGTGATGTCCATGAGATCCGAATCCAACTGAGAGACGGCATTTTTCACCGAAGGATGATTAGAACACTGTCGGATTAGCGTCTCCTGAATCTGGACTTGGATGCGCACCAGCTATGAGAAGTAAGCAGAGCGGTGTTATGAGAAGTAAGCAGAGCGGTGTTATGTGCATGGGCAGGTTTTTACCTTCTGATTTTTTTTGTTGTTTTAAATAATTTAAGGAAAAAAAAAAAAACGTGAAAGTCAACTTAATTTGACTTTAGTCGACAAATAAAGCTATTTCTATATTTTGGGGAGATGAGTAAATGTAAAAGCTACAAAACCTACGTCACTACTTATACTTTATTTCCCCGGGATCAAGACGGTCGACACTGTACCTCCATCTTCTCCTCCAGCTCATGGAGGAACTCGCCATCTGCCGCCTGAGCGGAGATACAGGAGGAGCTCTTAGCGGACAAGATGGCCCGGGCCAAGTACTCTAGACGCTGCTTGAGGGAGATCTCGGTGCTGCGTGTGCGCACAGACGAGAGGTACATTTAGGTTGGTACAATGATGGCATTTCTCCTATTCCTCATCATCAATGACAGATTCACAGACCTGTGCATGTCGGCAAGGCGGGCTAGAACGTGGGCAGCCTTGCCAAAGTTGCGGTTCTTCTCGTAGTAGCGCCACAGCAGGTCCATGTTGTGCACCTTGCTCTGATCCTGTTTGATCATATGCATGAGATGCTCTTCCAGGTACGGCGAATTCACCTGGACAAAACAGGATCCAACCACACACATTAGATGGCGCTGGTGAAAAAAGTGTCTTGATTAGAGTTCAATTGGTTTATGAGAGCCCTGGTATTGACTCATAATGGTTTCTTCGAACCAAAATGGCTGACTTCTAGTCCGATTTCGGCTTGAGTATTTTTCAGGCTTGGATAGACTTGTCCACCTAATTTCATGCTTTTTATTTTTAACTTGCCGTGAATCGTCAAAATGATTATAAAACTTTGACCTATTTAAGATGCATCTGCGAAATTGTTTTTTTTTTCTGTCGAACATCTAAAGTACTGCCTGGTACTCTGGCCCGAATAAACCACAGGGTACCTCGAGCAACTTGTCCGCCAGATCTGCTTGGATGAGCCAGTTGTACAGGGCGATGTGAAACAGCTCATCTTGGGACCTCTGAGCCAGACCAAAGATCTGCTCGAACTGCAGCGGAAAGAGGTTCTCATTCAAAGAAAAACTGCAGGAAATGTACAGAATCAAACACACATTTCTCACTCACGTGGGCCGTCGCTTCCTCGTTACTCAGCATGTTAGGATCGGAGGTGAGGACGGGAGGCCCCGGCTGCTTTGGGACGCTGGGGGATTGAGGGGCTGCTTTGCTTTGGTTGACCAGCTCCTGCATGGTGTCCGTGATACATTTATAACACGATAGCCTGCAGGGATGGGATCGGAAAATGTCAAGTGACAAAAGCCATCAGCAACGTATTGACAGTTATTTTGATGTGACTCAAATGTGATGTTGTGTCAAAGTGTGCTAGTGTGCTATTTAGGCTTGTATCAGCATAGATAGATGAAGACCATCATTTGTAGAGGAAAAAAAAAAAAAAAGAGTTTTAGGACCAATTAAGGCAAATGAAATAATTTCAGGACCAATTTTACCTTTCCTGGAAGGCTAGCTGTCCCGTATGGTCCTCCTCGGGCTCTCCATTTTTGTAAAAATGGGGGCCCAGCCTCTGAGGGTCCTTCTTATCAGCCGCCGTGAGGCACAGCTCGAGGACGCCCTCGTAGAAACGCACTGAGAGACCGAGCATCAATTAATAACAGAACCGCCATGAGCAGTGATCACAGCGGTGTCGAGTTAGACGCTACCTTGTCTGTACTGGGAGCAAACCAGCGGCAGGTCGGTGTGCTGGCTGATCTGCTGGTAGAGACGCAGTGACTCTCTCAGGGTTCTCTCCTTATCGAGCTTGTTCTGGATCTGCTTGGAGCTCTGCAGCAACTCGTTAGCCTTTGTGGAAGAACAAACATCTCAAACCCCAGAATGTGGATGATGAAACTATTTTTTGGTTTAAAAGGCTTGCTGACTTGAAATATATTATGTACAAATAATAGAACTTGAAATATAACATAAATGTTACATGGGAGGCGTGAAGAACCAAATGGAGCGTAATACTTGGCAACAACCAGCAGAGGGAGCCACTACATCACACCCAACGACTAAATTCAAGCCATACACAAGAAAAGCAAACTTTGGCTCTGCCGTGTAACCTTGGAGCAGACACTGTCGTCTGTGCTGTAGAGCAGCGGGCACACGTCTCGCAGGTGATTGCTGATGGCGTCCACAGAGGCGTTATCTTTGATGTAGACGTTAATGAGGGCTGTGACCAGAGCTCCCGAAAGCTCTTTCCCCCGGATCACCACATCCTTGAAACTTGCTGCTTTCATCTGCTCCTGAAAATCCTAAAAAAAAAAAAGAGTGGCTGTGTGAGATATTAAGAGCGCAACAGAGTACAAGTGAAGGTGGGGTGTTTCTGTAAATTCTACCTTGGGCAGTTCTGACATGATGAGGCTGAACTGATGATCGCAAAGAAGCTTCCAAAGGGCCAGAGTCTGATAGGAGCGATGTACGAGCGCCTGGATGCTCTGCAGGGACACTTTCTCGTACAGCTGAGCCTTGGCTGGAAACAAGATTTGTAAATTATAGTAAGATGAAAAGGTCTAAAAGTATAACGGGGAAACAGAAACCCTAACTGTCCAGATGCTCAAAACTCACTGTGATACTTCCTTTGAAGCTCCTGTTGGACCTGCTGTGAGCTGGCGCCATCCGGCCGCATAAATCCCAGCAGTCTTTGCTGTAGGTTGCCGGGGGAACTGAAGCTATAAAGGGATTCGAATCAGAAGAGGTTTTTTTCAGCAAGTTAGTACCCTCTTTCGGTTCGTGTCAGTAAATGTTGACTATCATGTCTTACCTTGCGCCGCTAAGAGAGGATGGACTGAACTGAGAGTTTTTGTCCAGAAACTCCTTCAACCTATGAAGTTCCAGAAGGACCGACTCCAGATCAAAAGAAGCAACGCTGCTTTCCAACTGTTGTTGATAAGGAAGAGTGTTGAAGAGTGTTGATTAGAAAGCCGTTTTAAGGGAACATACTATGAAAATGGATTTATTATCTGTGAAAATGTGTGTACATGGTTCAATAAACGGGTCCGAGCTATTGATTATTTTTAGAATCGCTTTTTAGAGTAATGGGACAAAAATGAATTTTGTATTATAAAAGACAATAAAGATATTAGTTTTGGAGCACTTGTCAGTCTTCAGAAGTCTCTACTATAATTCTGCTAAGTGAATGCTAAGAATGCTGTGAGTCTTCATTCTTTGTGTATGATGAGGGGAGCTTATCAGATGGCCCCTGAGAAGTGTTGTAAATTTTGAAAAAATTAAATAAATATAAAATATCTCCTTTAAAGGGGACCCGAAGGCAGTTTGGAAACGGTACTCACAATACTGACGGTCTGACTTCCTTTGCTGATGGTTTTCTCCACTGCTAGGCTCCCATCCCAAATGTTTCTGTTTGTGACAAGTAGAAATGGAGAAAAGATGAGTCCTCCACATTGGTTTCATACGACGGTGCCACATATCGGTCATTACACACTGACCCGAGAACGCGAGCAAAGTAGACACAGATGCCGTTGTGCTTCCCGGAGTAGATCACCTCTGGGCCAACCGACATTGGGGTAATGGGGGCGGACCCCGTGTGAATTGGAGCAAAGGGCGTGGCCAGGGGTGGGGGTAAAATGCCTGGTGGGTGGGACACATCATACAGTACTTGAATATGCCTGGACAGTTGGTTCTCCACGCACACATGTGAGCAAACATTTACCAGGTGCTGGAGAGCTCATCATGGGTCCAACATTGCTGGGTGGTGACATAGCTGCGGGAAACCTCATCTGTGCCTCTCCTCCATATCTGATGACACATTTATACATTTAAAGGGCTAAGCGGGGCCTGCGTGGTGCGGTGCCGGGCCGTTCTGTAACCTGGAATGGAAATGCGGCTTTCGTGTTATCAGACCTGAAGAAGGCTCTGGTGGCCCACTGCGAGACCTCTCTATCACAAGCGACGTTGGAACAAGCCAGGATCAAAGCTGTAGCGCAGGCCTGCTCCTCCTGAACACACCGGAAGCATAAGCACATTTAAACATCCTTCGAGAGCGTAATGAACCCTGTGTCAAAGAATGATTTTACCCGATGCAGCTTGAAGAAGCGCTCAATCTCCTCGCTCTCTCCTCCCGCGCAGCTCACCAGCAGGTGACGCAGCTGATCGACAGGACGGAGCTTTTGGAAAATGTGACTCCCCTACAGAAGAGTGAAAATATTTGCCATTAGCATTCCAAAGCGAGACTTGACATTGTGTTTCATGCGGCAAGAGGCTTTCAACCTTTGCTGAAAGAAGGACAAATTTCTGTGGGGGGATGTTGTGCTGCAGGACCACCACGGGGGAGTCAGTGACTGGGATCAGGTCTTTGTTCAGGGGAGTGCAAATCCTGGCTGGCCTCTCCTCGCTGATGGCGCTTATAGCCCATGTGTGTCCATCGATATTAGACATCATCTGCATGGAAAAGGGACTTTGTTATGTATGCCGGCATTACGATTCGGCATTTGCAACTTCGTAGATTTTTGGGGTCACCGAACACCATCCTACTGTTTTTCTCTCCCCCTGTTCATATGTTTGCCCACCCCTGTCATCGAGATATTAGCCTGGAAGGTTTTAGTCTAGAACGGCTTCGTTGGTCCCACCTGAGTCTCCATCAAGGGCTTCTTGAAGGGAAAAGAGTCATGGTTGATGCACCACAGGACGTCGTTGTCCTCAGTCTCAGAAGCCGCCATCAGCAAAATACCTGTGGCGATCATACAATAGTATCAAAGACTCTCGATAAAGAAATGCCAATATGGTCAGGGTTTACCTTTACTGTGCAGCGCCTTGTGGACCTTGGCGGGTTTCTGCAGCGTGGATGATGCAGAGAAGCCCGGCGGTAGGCGGACGTGAACCAGTGAGAGCAGGGTGGGTCGGGCCGGCGTGTGCCTTTGTTGCGGTGGCGCAAACGGCGTGGTGCTGAAGTAGAGACGCACACCTGCGGGAAGAAAAAACAAAAAGAATAATACCAGAAGTGCAAACATTTTCCTGTGTTGCGTGTGCTATGTTGTTTTTCCTCCCGCTCTTTACCTGCATGTGTCACAGCAAGCAAGTGGCAGTCAGATGACTCCGATCTACTTATCACAGAGATCTGGACGATGGGCTGGAAGACAGAACGATCGATCGTCCTGCAGAAGAACAGTTTGAAAACCAATATCAATTCTCGTGAGTTTCAAGAAGAAGGGTCCAAAAAGTGAACTCTTGTTTCATCGTGGCGAGACCTGGCAATGTTTCCAGCGGCTGTGACAATGCTGTTTTGAGACATGGTGGCCACACGACTCATAGCTTGTCCGTCAGCACCCAGGTCATACACCTGACCGATGGAAAAGAGCGTTTTATTTCAGCACACTGACAAACACCAATAACGTCTGCATACAAACAGCTGGTTCTCTGGTGTGCCCTATAATAAATGCGACATTGAACTATCCAGTAAATATTTTGTTATCTGCCTATTTGTGAAAATGTGTGTGAGCAAGACATTCTAAAATATGCCTAAAAAGTTTGTGCAAATTGTGCAAAAAAAATGCATACTGTGTCCTATGTAGTCTGTAAATTACAGTTCACACACCATACACACGGTAGAATTACGGTAATACCTGTATAACTCCTTTCTCAGAGCGTGTAAAGAGTGTGTTACGGGAGTTGTCCACAGCAATCTGCACAATTGGGTCTGGAATGCAGGAAAACATGTTTGATGAATAAATACTCATCTCAGTTATTTCCTCAGGGTCGGAATCATGTGTGCTTACCATCCTCAGAGAAAGAGAACTGGAGCACAGAGGGGACGAGGAAGGAGAGGGAGCTCTTAGAGTGGTTGATCTTGCGGCAGCGCTGACTTAGCCAGCCCGCCTCCGCCTGGTAGGCGATCTCATACAGGCAGCCGTCCTTGCCTGCCATGAAGATGCGACCCAAGTCGGTGGAGGTCACTGAGAGGATGTAGGTGTTATCGGTGGGAATGGAGAAGAGAGGGTCCAGCAGCAGCTGCAAGCCGCCCGACATGCTGTCGTTCAGCCCTGAGACAACACAGAAATACACATGCTGGGATGATACATTAAGAGCAGAAAGGGAGGGAGTATGTTATTTCCTTTCTGTATGTAACAAGACATTTGGAAACCCTTAAAATGGGAAAAATATCATATACTTTAAAGTTCAAGTGACTTAAAATTGCCCCAAAAAATACAGCCGTGATTCTGATAACCATGAACATATATATAATGACATTTGGAATAAATAATGGCTTTGCTCCTGATGAAAGCCATACTCACTCCAGTCCAAACTCACCAGCATGGCCCTTTGGGAAGCTCAGTCCCAGGATGACTACATCCACGGATGTGGCCAATACAAGCAGGTAATGGATGTGAGGCTGCAAAATCCCTGGGGAAAAAAAAAAAAAAAACATTATGCACCTGAAGGTACAAATTAATGTATTGCTCACACAAACCTTGTTTTGGTTTCACCAGCCCAACAGCCAGAATGGTTTCGATGAGGCCGTCGAAATAGGCGACGTCTCCCCTGCGAGGCATATTAGCACAAATCATCACATATCGGCTGTACCTCTCAGTCACTCGCTCTAATGCGATTCTGCTAACCCGTCCTCATAATTCCATAAGAAGATGTCGTTGTCGATCGTGAGCCATGCTCGAGAAATCTCGGGAAAAACACCCATCATGCAGTTGAACTGCATATCTGCAATTTACGTTCAGGGGAAAAACTGATGTCTCTATTAAAATATTAACCAGAAGATAAATAATAAAAAAAATATTTGCTATAAATGTATAATGTAGCATATTTACATCAGATTTATTGATAGTGAAGATATCAATTTACTCTTCTTGACACTTCCCAAATGTGCAATTTGAGAACAGAAAAAAAAATCGAAACTGTGTAACTTCCAATGGAAATCCAGACTTGTCCTTTATCAATGAAAGGATACGGCTGAATTGCTCGACCAGCTCTGGAGGCAGGGGAACTCGGCGCACTGCACTGAGCTCTGGAAGGTTGGGCACGCTGAGTAAACCAGGGCCTTGGAGGGGATAGTCCATGTCGGACACTCCAGAGAGGGACGGTATATCTAATAGCACAGACGTCATGTTAACATTTGTGACAAAAAAAAAAAAAAAAGCACCAAAATTAATTGTATTTAAACGCACTATTCCTGAAACATTTAATGGGTAACATGTAGATCGTATGTATCAGACCTGCCACCATTCTTCCTTGACTTCACCTCAAAATTAAGTTAAGCATGCATATTGGTATCACTGTACACTTATTCCTACCTCTACCAATTGTGCATTTCGTTACCGTGGCTGACAAAAATAGACACGGACAATATAACCGATATCTCTACTTTTTACTCCTTTGTATTCCTGGCTGGTACTCCACCGCGACTTACTGTGGGAGGGCACGCTGAGGAGCTCCGACAAGTCCGGGAAGCAGCGGTCATCCAGCAGGTGTCGGTCGACTAGCCGGGCCGAGCTGTCGAGTGCATCGGCAAGAGCAGCGGAGGGGCTGCTGGGTCCGGCGGTGGACGGCATGGTTCACACTGCCACTGACCGATGAAACTAGCCGGATAAAAGTGTTCAGTCAAACTAAGACACGGAATAATACACACCGCGTTAATATACGTCACTTGGTGTTTAAATTTGAGTCTACGTGAGTGACGTAAAACTAGTTAAAACAAGTTGATAAGTAGTGCACTGATTGCTAGGATTCTTAGAATAAGTACTAGCATGGAGGCTAAAAGCTAAAAGCTGCTTAAGCGTAATTAAACGCCATTCTGAGTGAGCTCATCATCTTACCCGAAAGGGGAAGATTCCGCCTATTTAGTGAATTATTCCTCCAACGTCAGTTAGTTTAGTAAATAACGTGAAGAAAGTAAGGGAAGTGATTAAAAAAAGCGAGAAACACTAAACTGCCCGCCAACCTCATGCACGAACGCCGAGGTCAAAGGTTTTACTTCCGGATTCTTAAAAAAAAAACATATTTGTGACGACTTTGTAAATTAATTTACGGATATTTTTATTGTTTCAAAAAGAGTTGAAACTATTAGGTATGTTTTCTAACAATTTAGATAAAAAAAAGTATAAGTTTATTCTTTTTAATGCAATAAGTCCTACGGCGGTCGAGAGGGTCACATCATCAAAACGCGATTGCAAACAGCCTCTGTACTGACGTATTTATTTCAATAAAATCTATATTGCTTCCATTAAATTGCACATATACTATGAAACGCACTGATCACCTTTAGCAGGACAGTGAGCTAGGAGGTACAAAATCTGGCTTTTGGTCGACAAATTTAAAGCTCAAATGTGGAGGTTCACTTTGTGGACTGAACAAGCTACGAAATGTTCCATTATAAAAAAAAAAAAAAAAAAAAAAACAGGTATCATTTTTATCCTCAGTCAATCCTTCCATTTTTTTTATTTTTTTTTTTTATTCAGCTTATCCTCACAAGGCTCGCGGGCGTGCGGGAGCCTTTCCCAGCTGTCTTCAGGTTGCCAGCCAATTTAGAGTATTCCTTTAACCTGCCATTCATGGTTTTCGGAGTGTGGGAGGAAACTGGAGTAACCGGAGAAAACCCACACAGGCACATGCAAGCTCCACACAGGAAGGCTGGAGCCGGAATCGAACCCTGCACCTCTGCACTGTGAGGCGAATGTGCTAACCAGTCGTTCACCGTGCCGCCATTCTCAATCATTTTTGTATTTTGGACACACAGTGGTTTGCTTGTCTGCCCGTAGTTCGGTGTTTCATTTTAGCTTCTTGACTCTAAATTGTCCATTGGCGTGAATGCATGTGGAGGCTTGTATGTTGAAATGTGCTGTGATTAACTGGTGACCAGTCCATACTGTACCCCGCCTCTCACACCAAAAGTCAGCTGGGATAGGCTCCAACTCACCCGTGATCCCATTGAGGACAAACATGAATAGTGTTGTGAAAATAGTGTTGTGTTCTATAATTGCAATATCTTTCTTTATAAACAAGTGCAAGGTGAATGAATCCCTTCCATGCTATAGTAAGTCCAAAAAACACTTTATTAAGAACGTCAATACACTAATTTCCAACATTCACTTTCTTTTTTTCTTTTTTTAACTTTTTTTTACAGAATTCTTTTCAGATATAAACATTTTTTTTAGTTCAACTATAATACAGTCAGCGGGAGTAAAAATGAATCGGGTTGCTGCACAACAGCGAAGGAGCTCCCACCCAATGTTTTTCGAAACATTTCCTTCTGGTCTGTTAACTTCAACTTGGTCTATTAGGTCCTTAAATAGAAAGAGCTTTGAATGTTTCTCTGTAACATACTGGATCCATGTGGGTTTGCCAGAGTGTTGTCTAATGCTTAGTCCCGTCCTTGGCGGCGTATAGCGCTCGTAACGTCTGTGCCACTTTGTGTGTCAGCTTGTGTCCGCTCGTTAAGGAGATTTTCTTATAAATAATGTCCGACTCCTTGATGTTGTCCAACCAAGGCACCTTTTTGCGACCGTCCCGTTTCTTGGCCACGGCCCAGGGTCCGGAGTAGGACCCGCACATCCAGTGCACGCTGTAGCCGCTTTTGGTCTTCTGCACCACCCTGGCGATCTGCGGCCTGTCTTTGTATTTGGGACAGCAGATGGCCACCACGTCCGTCACGTCCACGCTCTCGTTCATGTGGCCGGAATCCTCCGCCAAGTCGTCACCTCGTCGCGACTTCTGCTGTGAGTAAAAGGAAGCTGTTGTTGTGTGTGTGTGTGTGTGTGTGTGTTATATATATATATATATATATCGACACACCACCTGTTATTTTTTTATGCCTCTATAT
>NW_017805148.1:389237-423974 GCF_001891065.2 Hippocampus comes | reverse complement strand
CAGTCAATCCTTCCATTTTTTTTATTTTTTTTTTTTATTCAGCTTATCCTCACAAGGCTCGCGGGCGTGCGGGAGCCTTTCCCAGCTGTCTTCAGGTTGCCAGCCAATTTAGAGTATTCCTTTAACCTGCCATTCATGGTTTTCGGAGTGTGGGAGGAAACTGGAGTAACCGGAGAAAACCCACACAGGCACATGCAAGCTCCACACAGGAAGGCTGGAGCCGGAATCGAACCCTGCACCTCTGCACTGTGAGGCGAATGTGCTAACCAGTCGTTCACCGTGCCGCCATTCTCAATCATTTTTGTATTTTGGACACACAGTGGTTTGCTTGTCTGCCCGTAGTTCGGTGTTTCATTTTAGCTTCTTGACTCTAAATTGTCCATTGGCGTGAATGCATGTGGAGGCTTGTATGTTGAAATGTGCTGTGATTAACTGGTGACCAGTCCATACTGTACCCCGCCTCTCACACCAAAAGTCAGCTGGGATAGGCTCCAACTCACCCGTGATCCCATTGAGGACAAACATGAATAGTGTTGTGAAAATAGTGTTGTGTTCTATAATTGCAATATCTTTCTTTATAAACAAGTGCAAGGTGAATGAATCCCTTCCATGCTATAGTAAGTCCAAAAAACACTTTATTAAGAACGTCAATACACTAATTTCCAACATTCACTTTCTTTTTTTCTTTTTTTAACTTTTTTTTACAGAATTATTTTCAGATATAAACATTTTTTTTAGTTCAACTATAATACAGTCAGCGGGAGTAAAAATGAATCGGGTTGCTGCACAACAGCGAAGGAGCTCCCACCCAATGTTTTTCGAAACATTTCCTTCTGGTCTGTTAACTTCAACTTGGTCTATTAGGTCCTTAAATAGAAAGAGCTTTGAATGTTTCTCTGTAACATACTGGATCCATGTGGGTTTGCCAGAGTGTTGTCTAATGCTTAGTCCCGTCCTTGGCGGCGTATAGCGCTCGTAACGTCTGTGCCACTTTGTGTGTCAGCTTGTGTCCGCTCGTTAAGGAGATTTTCTTATAAATAATGTCCGACTCCTTGATGTTGTCCAACCAAGGCACCTTTTTGCGACCGTCCCGTTTCTTGGCCACGGCCCAGGGTCCGGAGTAGGACCCGCACATCCAGTGCACGCTGTAGCCGCTTTTGGTCTTCTGCACCACCCTGGCGATCTGCGGCCTGTCTTTGTATTTGGGACAGCAGATGGCCACCACGTCCGTCACGTCCACGCTCTCGTTCATGTGGCCGGAATCCTCCGCCAAGTCGTCACCTCGTCGCGACTTCTGCTGTGAGTAAAAGGAAGCTGTTGTTGTGTGTGTGTGTGTGTGTGTGTGTTATATATATATATATATGTGTGTGTGTGTACATATTTCCAAATGTCTTCATATCTAGAGAAAACCCCCAAAATCAGACAGTACATAAGATCTCAGATAATACAGGATATAAAATATATTTCCTTACCGCCGGGCGGTCTTCATCCTCACTCTCCTCGTCCTCGGACTCGATTGGCGCCGTGTGATTGTTGTGATTGTGGTTTCGGGGTTTGGGGCCCTGGAGCAGTGAGGTAATTGCTTTGTTTCTGGCGTTGGCGCTGGCCTCGCCCTCCTCTTCCTCTTCCTCACGGTCCAGGTGCTCCATTAGTACTTTGAACTGTGACGGTAATGTAGATTGAATGACTCGATTGAACCACAAGGAGAGAATGAATTCTCTGAAACAAATTCTTACGTGTAAGTACTGTTTGACGATAGCCTTCCTGGTCTCATGACTGATGTCTGAGCTGGACAGACCGACCTTCAGAAAGTCTAGAGTCTGGCGGGGGTTGAAGTGCACCTTGGATTTCCTGTTCACCGTCTTGTCGTACACCTTGGCCGATTCCGTTGGTGAGTATTTCTGTATTTTGCTGTCGGATTAAAAAAATAAAATAAATCAGCCGTTCATAAATAACACACGAAGCGGTTGACAAACAACTATTTTCATTTCATTTTATTCAGGACTCAAAACTTTCCGCTCTTGTCTTTGCTATAGTTATCTTCTATATTATTATTATTTTATTTCAAACCTGACTACCAATTTTTCATGGAATATTCCAATGCTGGCCTACCTGTCTGAGAAGCCGTACAGATTCTTGAGGTGTTGTTTGAGCATGAGCAGCAGTAAGATTCCCTGCGAAGCCAGGGAGAAGTCCAGCAAAGGCTTTGGGTCCTCGGGGAGCCGGGCCATCACCACATTCTCGTCATCCATGTCGGAGTCAGATTGCCCGTGCGCCTTTTCCGCCTCTTCCTCCTCGCTGCTGCTGCTGCTGCTGCTACTACTACTGCTGCTGCTGCTGCTGCTACTGGATCGGCTGCTGCTCCCCTCACTGTCGTCAGAGCTGTCACGGATCTTCCGAGGCTTTTTCTTCTTCTTTTTTTTCTTCTTCTTCTTTATCTTCTTCGGTCGTGGAATTGGTCCTTTTCTTAAAGACTATAAAAGGAGCAATGTAGGGAAGAAACGGTTGACGGATAAAACCTTACGGTGATTTCCGCACTGCCAATTTGAAAGAATATCCTGTTTTCATATGATAAAGACTGGACATTTAGATTGAATGTATTAAAAAAAATGAATGTACAGCAAAAGGCTGTGCATTGAACTGGACAAAGTCTTCTCACCTCTTTAAAAGACTGCAGCAGGTTGCTCCCAGAGACCGATAGAGTGATGTCCACGTGGTGCATGATGAAAAGAGGCTCATCCTGCGTTTGGTATGGGAAGCAGGCCAAGTTGTCCGCCACAAATAGAAGCATTTTCACCTCGGTTTTCTGAGGCCAAAGAAAACATCCATTCATTGAACTTGAAAGACACCCAGCAGCCGGTCTGGAAGATTATTTGATTCATAGAGTACCGGTATTTTGGGGGGTTTGGTCGACACCGCCAAAACAAAATCCATTCGCACATTTTACATTAACTTATTTTTGTACATGTTCAATACTGTATAGACTGAAAACAGTTTAAATGTTTGTGTTTGGGTTGAGCATAAAGCCAATAGCAAGTTCACCTCGGTTTTCTGAGGCCAAAGAAAATATCCATTCATTGAACTTGAAAGACACCCAACAGCCGGTCTGGAAGATTATTTGATTCATAGAGTATTTTTGGGGGTCAGCAAGTTCACCTCGGTTTTCTGAGGCCAAAGAAAACATCCATTCATTGAACTTGAAAGACACCCAGCAGCCGGTCTGGAAGATTATTTGATTCATAGAGTACCGGTATTTTGGGGGGTTTGGTCGACACCGCCAAAACAAAATCCATTCGCACATTTTACATTAACTTATTTTTGTACATGTTCTATACTGTATAGACTGAAAACAGTTTAAAAGTTTGTGTTTGGGTTGAGCATAAAGCCAATCCCAGAAGGGTGCAGAAAATAATCCCAAAATCAAAACTTGTTTTGAATAATCTCATGTCATTTCCTTTTTATTGAAGGTTGAACAACTCTATTACAATCAGAAATAAAATGTGGGAAAAAAACAGCCCGACCCAGCAGTATAATTCTTATTACTCTTATAATACTTACGGAGCTGTCGTCAAACATGTTGAGCAGAGAAATGAGGAAGGCTCGCCGATGTTGGCGGTTCCCCCGAACCAAAGTGTAGAGATGAGAGCACATGGCCACGTCGGTGTCGTGTTGACGGAAGCCTCGGAGGATGACGACTGTGGATCCGGCGATGGCCCGCTGGATCTGATAGGACAATTTCAGCCCAGCTACGGCTTTCATCTGTCAGTTGACAAAATCACCGTTAGTCAAGGAACACCTGCTCTAGTGCTGAGCATATTTGAGTATAAGAGTTTATGAGTTTGAATATTGACTCAGGTCCTCATGTGTGAAGTTTGAATGCTCTATTATAATTGCCAGTGGTGTCACTAACCAAAGACCCTCTCCAATTGCTTAAAAACTACGTGAGCTTACTTACATGGATGAAGCCTGAATATTTCTTGTCAATATCCACCAGTTGTTGATCAGCCTTGTTCTTCATGGTTGGCTCAGGGTCGGTTCCCATGGCAATCAGGTAGGGCACGCACTTAAAAAAAAAAAATGTCAAGCTCATGGTTATTTAGGGATCACATAAAACTAAAAAAAAAAAAAGTGTCAAGCTCATGGTGATTTAGGGATCACATAAAATCTAGTTTCATGTCAAGAGGGCCCGACTAGAAAAATCATTGCAATGTTCATGTAAAAATAACAATATGGTGGTGTTTTTCTACAAAGCAATACAAGTTCACCTTTATATTTAATGCAATTTCATTTTACGGTAGACAAGACAGACAGAGAGAGACATTTGCTGATAGTCATCATTCATGAATAGACATGATTTTCTGCCAATAAAAGCAGGTTACGTTTTGAAAGGAAAAAAAAAAAAGTACTACCAATGAGTGAGTACCTGCACAGGGTGGATCAGCCCCTGGCTGAGTGTCAGCGTGATCACGCTCAAAGCAAAGTGGCGCACGGTGGACTGAGTGTGGAGGAAGGAGTCCAGCACCTGCCTCAGGTAGATCTGAATGATGGAGCTGCTCATACCCGATGAGATGTCACCCATCTCCTTCAGATCCTCCTGTTTGGCCTTTTCCTTCCCTGAGTCAACAAAAATGAAGATGTCAACATGATGAGACGATGGAACGGATTCCAGCGGTAAATTGATGAAGGATTGATTTAACTCACAGTCACGGTCGGCCTCCTGCATTCGCGAGTCCTCCTCCTGCAGATATGTCTGCATGTTTTTCAGCACTTGGATCTTCAGATTGACCAGACTGTGTTCGTCGGACAGGGTGGTGCTGTAGAGAATCTTCACATCCTGCACGAACATCAGCTCGGGATGCATGATAAACTGGAAGCCTACAAGCGACAGAAATCATGTCAATACTGAGGGGAAAACAAATAGACAGTAGTGTGTTAAACTGTGCTGATATACCTAAACCAATCAAGGCCTTGACTTGGACCTCCTCATCTTTGTGAGTGGTAAAATACAAAAGATGTTCCAAGACTTTGTCCTTAATGCTGAGCTAGAACACACAACAGTTGTTGGAAAGGTTACTCATCATTATTTGTGCACTACTGGGCACCTAATGAGTCATAAAACGCTATATGGTGCCATTAAGATTTCTCCATTTCACCCCAAAAGAAGTTGACATTTTATAATGAACTTCAAAAAGATGTTATGCTGTTGAAGTGCACACTGGTCAAGCTCCCACTCAGAGTTTCATTAGTCTGCGACATTTTCCTCACGTCTGAGTGATTGTGATGACACCAAAGACACTCTCTAGTATCTTGTATTGCGTCAAGACTTGACTCTGAACATTTGTCTGTACGTCCGAAATGAATGTTTTGTCATCCGGGCTTTTTTTGTTCTCCTTAGCAATAGAGCGTCTCCAACAAACAGAGACAAATTCTTTGTGTTTTAACATACTTGGCCAAAAAAAGATGATTTTGAATAATCTGCATGGTGAAGCATGAACCCTACCTTGCTGGCACCCTTGAACTCCTCTTGGTCAAAGTCAAAGTGTCGACACAAAGCACCAACCGTGAACAGCGAGCGCAGCAGTGTGGGCTTGTTCGTCACCAAGGTGGGACTGTTGGGGTCCTCCTGGTGCTGGGTTTTGAGTTTGGCCAGGGCACCTACGAAACCAGGAAGGAAAAAAAAAACATCTACATGTTTATCTAACTGCAAAGCAAGAGCATTACGGATGAATGAGCGCAGTGGCCACATTTGGGTTAACTTTAAAGGGGACATACTGTACTTATGAAAAATAACTTTTTGTTTATAATACCAAACCTCACAGCATTGTTTTTAAGAAGTGGCTAATTTTTTTTATTTTTGACCCTTGGCACTTTTGACCAAAGGGCACGACAGACTTGTTATTAAGATACCCGATTTTAAATTGTAAAAAAAACCAACAAAAAAAAAAAATGCTTTGTATGTCTCCTTTAAAGCTACAGGTAATAGTCTTACCATAGAAACGATTGAAACAAGCCCAAACAAACTTGTAGTTGTGTGTGACCTTGTTTACCACAGCACCGAGACAGCTTACACAGTGCTGCACAACCTGAGAAGCAAAGCACACAATTGACATGACGACCAGCTTTACTCAGACCAAGAATGTTGCGAATGAAACAGACCATCATTCCATATTTGATGATGAGCTTCATGAGGTCTTCTTCTATGGTGGTGAGGAAATTCTCGCTGGGATTGTCCATCAGAGGCACCACTAGTTCCAGGATCTTGGCGACGTTGCAAATCACGATGAGGTCATTCTGATTCTGCAACAGTACAGAGCCGGTTGTTATTCTTGCCTCTAGTGGGCGCTGTGTTACAATAAATCAGCAGTGGTTGGTCCTCACGTTGCACTTGGTGGTCAGGTGAGGCTGCATGGTAATGGCGTGTTTCACCATCAGTTGCGGCCTGATCTTGCTGAACAGGTACAGCGTGGTGACACACGCCACCAGGCGACCGGAGTTGATGCCTTTGTCCTCGCAGTCTGAAGCAGACACACAGAGTACATACATGTTTAGGATTTAAAAAAAAATGTGCGTGTGATGGAAAACGCTAAGCTACCTAAACAAACATCAATGCTGTGATTGCGAAAAAACCCTTGAAGCGACAAATATTTGAAAACAAATGGTGCAGCAAGACATGTAGACAGACAATTCTTAAAAAGCGACTAACATTACTGCAGCTTACTGAGTCCCTTATGAGCAATGTCAATGGGCCGTGAAGCATGAAATTAAGGCGCACAAACGGAGTAAGTACACAAAATGTGTTTTTTATGGTTAAAATGAAATTGGCTGGTGACGCTCAACTTTTTGAAGCAAACAAATCAACTTTTCTGTTTACCTGCAATGGACTCCTCATATTTCACCATGTGCTCCACCAGATTGTCCACCAGTTGACTGCAGGCCTTCTTGGCTGGTTTGTACGCAGCAGCTTCTTCTGATTTAAGGAGCTAAAAAAAAAAAAAAAAACGGTGAAGGACAATCAATTTAAAAAGAAGTAACGATAAATTACGGATATGGATAATCACACCCAATTAAAAAGCTTACATTTTGGAGGAGCTGCTCAAACCAATCGTAGCCGGAATCTTTACACGCAAGCACCTGGGATGAAAAGCAAGTACAAGATCATAAATATGCATATGCATACAGAATTGCACCTACTCAGCTAAATCAACTACACACCACATCTGTGATGTTGAGGATTTTTCTGATCATGGCATCTTTGTCATGACTGGGTGTGGGTGTGAACCAGATTTTCTGGAAGGTCTCATTCACCAGTTTCTGCAGGATCAAAATAAACATGTGGAAATTGATTTGAATAAAATGAATGAAGCTCCCGCAAGAAAACTAAAACCAACCTTAATGCCCTCCTCGTCGTTGACCCTTCGGATCATCTTGACACACATCTCGGTGATCTTGTGGAAGTCCGGCAACTCCAGACAAATATCCCTCAGGATCTTGATGACTCTTTTCCTCACGCTAATACCCGTGTCCTTTTGGGGACAAAAAGGTATATTTGTGGATTTGTTGAAGCCAGGTAGTAAGCTAAATGTGCATCATACAGGACGCAGGTGTTAAACCCAATGTCTGGCCACCATCATTTTATGTGGCCCGAGAATTAACATACCACTTCTGTAATGAGATGACAGGGCAAGAATAAAAACTACAAAAAACAAAAAAAAAAAGGAGACGAATTACCAATATCCTCTCGATGAGCATATCGTAGTACTGCTCGATGAGCTCGGGTCGACTGAGCACAAAGCGTCCGACGAGCTCCACGGCGGCCTCGCGCACACTGGTGGAGTTGTCCATGAGGCGGCCGTGAACACCACGCTGCATGTCGGACTGAAGAACGAGACAATGGAAACAATTTGTCAGTTCACAAGCAAGACCCTGAGGTGTTAGAAATATGCAAAACGAGATGATGGGAGTGTCTCACCCTTGCGAGAATGCTCGGGTCCACAGCCACAACCTCAGAGAGACACTTCATGGCTTTCGTTCTGACTGCAATGGCACTCTCACCAAGTACTCTCAGGATCTACACATGACAGAAAACCGTTAGCGACGAGCTTCACAATACCAAATTTGTGCTACGATGGGGAACACAAAATGACAATTGGAGCAAATTTGAGTATTTCCCCAAATCCTGTGAATTTCAGATGTCTGAAAGATGATCCCAACTGATGACCCTGTGGTGTAGGGTGTCACTATGCTCTGAAAAGTCAGGCCGACAATTGTAAATGTTAAACCAGATCACTGTTTACAATGGCAAATCCTTATCTGTGGTGAACGCCAAGTGAAGCTAAGCTCTTAACAGGTGTTAGCATGACCTGACAGTAGTACAATCGTAATCTCAATTAAAATCAATCCTCCGTGGCCACATTCTATACATCAACTTTAATTTGTAAGGAACTTAGATAGAGCTGTGTGGGTCATGTGGAGTACAGTAAGTACACGTTATAAAAGCATACACATGGCATTTTTTTTTCTTTTTGTCATGTGTGGTGTCTCATAATAATAATAATAATAATAATAATGATGATGATTTCATTTCACTTTCGTGTGTCTACTCCGCATAACGTGACACGACTATTTTACCTGTGATAAATAAATGTCAAAACTCTGTGAGAACGGCCTCATAGAGGCTAGGTATTGGACGATCAAACAGGAGTCCTTGTAGTCTACTGCGTCAGAGCTGATCCTGAAATAAATAGGAGAGCGTTTAAAAGAGGAATAATTTTTTCGGATGACTACTCCATAAAGAATTCTTTTTTTTACCTGGTGTAAGAGTTTCTGATAACCTTGCGTAAGAACTTTTTCCGCAATTCGGCCCTCTGCACAATCTCCTCAGTGGAGTCAACGTTGTTGGCGGCATATGAACCTTTCGGGTCGTCGTCGTCATCGTGCAACTTCATTGCCTTGTCCACCTCGCTCGTGATGTCCCTGTACCACTGGGCAATGTAGAAATTCCTGGCAAACTGTGTGTGAGTGAAGCACAGTGCCGGAAATGAGTGTCCAGTTATATGAGTTCAGCGTAATAAAGAATGGGAAAAAAATGACACATGCTCACAACGAGAGCGGGATCAATTTCACTGCTCTCCTCGATGTAGCACAACAAGGCCCTCTGGAGTTGCTGCGTCTCATCGTTACCGGGACACTGCAAAGATAATGGTAAAATGAACGTTTACCAAGAAACCACGATAACACGTCAAATGGTTCGTAATTCTTTTTAAAATGAGAATGATTTGTTTGTTGTTATTTGTTCTTGTTTGCTGCTTTCATGGAACGCATTCAGACTGTCGTCCGACTCTTTTGTTTTTTTGTGACTTTTTCCAATGTTAAATTCCCTTGCATTTATAGTCAGGACTGCAAATAAATTGCGCTTGTGCATTTATAATTTCTACATCAAAAAGTACTTAGGGTTGCGGATTTCATAATTTTGGGCTCAAAAATACCCTAAAGAGCGACAGTGGAGTTTATTTACTACCTCTTTTAGAATGCGCTCAATGGCCTTTTGGTCCAGCTTGCAATTGACGGTGTCTTTACGCAGGCGAGAAGCGACGGTGCCAAGGTAATCCAGCGATGCCACCCGGAGCGCCATCTCTGTCTGCTTGTTACTAAACTGGTGCACCTGGATGATGGGATAACGAAAAATACAGGCAAGGCAACTTTTCTTTATATCGCACATTTCATACACGGGGCAACTTAATGTGCTTCACACAACAAAGAGCAACAATCCTTAAAAGACCTTCACAAAATGAATAGTGGAAATGACAACGCTTACCAAGAGACGACCAAGCAAACTGAGCAGCAATTCAGCAGCGGGCCACTCGGGTTTGTTGACAGTGGACAGGAGGTCATGGACAAAGTTCTCAAATAGAGGCCTGTAGTCGTCCTCTCCCTGCTTACTGCCGCATCTGGCATAACCACATCCAGTGATCAGGTTAAAATGTTAATGTAGTGTGTTGGAATTAACCCAGGAAATATTACTGGCTATTACACAGCATCACTATGACACAGGCATTAAACACGAAGGCTGATCAATGGTTAGCAATGGCTGATAACTTCTTTTTACACTTGTATGACATGGACTTACTTCTTGAGAAACACTGACAGGAAGTTCTGAGCAGTCCTCATGGCAGTCTCATAGGAATTGGTGATGAGGACGTCTTTGTCCACCTGTGAAAAGCAAATATAGCGGGAGATATGAAATACAATTTGAGACAATTGTATCCAATTTCAGATGTTTCTTCCTGCCTACCTTCCTATTGTGTTCATCTTCTCCATCCTTTGGAGAGGGTAGCTGCACCACACACTGGATAAGCTGTAGAACCAAGGCAGTGACCATCTGGATATGCTTGCTGCCTCCATGATCGCTGCTGTTTAACCTGTGAGAGGCATTAAGAAAGAATCATTGAGATGGATCGCCATTCACTCGAGTCCTCTTCATTCTGTGGTGCACCTGAAGTTCCTCAGGTTGCGTTTATTGGACGGCAGCCTGGCCATTGAGTTGAAGATCTCTTCAAGAATGAGCTGCCTGTGCTTCCTGTAGCGGGAGAACACCTGCAGAAGAGCAAAAAGGGATGCTGGATATTATTTCGAACTTTTTAATGGCCCCCTCCAATGAGAGTAAGACATCACACTTACCGCGGTCACCAATGCGATGGCACACAACTGCAGCTCACTGACATTCTCCACAAAAAACGGCGTGATCCCGAGGGTGGACACCTAACATAGGAAGTGGGCATCAAGTGCAAATCAGATGACATTGATAATTAGACAGTTTTCTCGTGAAGGAAACATGAGCACGGATGGCGAATCTCACCTGCAGAATGGTCGTGTCTGTAAGCAGCTGGATCTCCACCAGCTCAGAAAGACTGCTGATGATGCCACACACTTTGCCGTAGAGTTGAAGCACTGTTTTTTGTTTATGGCCTGAGCTTTTTGCTTTCTTGCCTTTGGAATTATGCACGGCACCTTGGGTAAGGAAGTACAAGTACATATTAAACAAGTTTTTAATGCATCGGTCAAAATAGCCAAGTGGCTGATAACGGTGTCGATGAGGGGTATGACTGACCTCCATGGGAATCCACCCTGTAGGTGGGGTCGTACTGGGGATACAAGGAGTTCTGCATGTGGAACTTGGTGTACTGCAAAACCCGCTCGATGACGTCTTCGATGAAAACCACTTTGGGCACGCGCGGCGAAGTCATGATGTTGAGCGCCGTCAGGCAGGCATCGGCCGACTTTGTCACCCGCTCCAAGATGAGGTCACGCCACAGCCGTTCCTCGTCCATGGAGTCGTTACCCTTCAATACAAGTCGTTACAAAAACAGTAGCGGTACTGTTAATGTGATTCATTCATCCGTTTTCTTTCACGTTTTTTCCTCAATCGGTTCACAGGAATTTATGCCATGCTGCACACTAATAAAATCAGCCTGACAACTTACATGGTTCATTAATGTGGATAGTTTGACACTGTCCTGAATGTTCTTCTCCAGGACGTTCATGAATTTCACCAATTTCTGAGATGAAAACTGTGGACAGGAAGCAAATGCAAATTAACTGTTGTGTTCAGACGTTTCAAGTGAAGAAGATCAGAACAAGCATCACTGGGACATACTCCACCTACCTTATAAAAGATGCCCATATCTTTAATCTTCGCCGAATCGTTGCCTAACTCACTCAGCTGGTGCTTGCCGAGCAACAGCTCCTGTGGTATTTCATCATCACCGTCGTCATCTGGGAAATGGCACATAGAAAAAAAAATACATATAATTATGCTAATCCTTTTGCATTACAGCGCAGAAGTACAGTGTAGGGTCTCAGTCCTGCAGCGAACAACGAAAAAAAAAATCTGAGTAATCGGCACTCCCCCATAAAAAGGCTTCAAATTGCCTAGAGCTGCCACAAGATGGTGCCAAAGCACTACTTTTCTATTAGACATGACAGGGACTTGTCCAAATGATGCTGCGCAACTCACTTCAACTTATTGACAGTCAGGAGGGGTGGACAGGAGGAATCGCGGGGTTTCACCGTACGGCTAATAGTGAGGCTTGTTTACCTGCCGCAGGAAGGTCCACATCCTCCAGACTCTCCAGGATGTTGTCCACGCTGGCTGCGAATCTCTTGAACGTGGACGTGTCCATTAAATCTGTGGCATAAATGTTTGACAACTGTCTCTCAAGAAAATTAAAGCCGCACGCAGCGATGAACGGAAATCTTCCCCAAATGCCTGCTTCAAACCCAAATTACCGACTTAGTGTTCAATTTTAAGCATTGGTCCATGAGACCTTTTATTTGTGTGTCCTGGTATGTAAGACAAGTTCACCAAATTTCATCTCTATTGGTCAAACTGGGGAGGGGTTATTTTTTCCCCCAGGGAAATCTACTGGGAAGTTGTTTTTTGGACCCAAAAATACATTTTCAACCAGGATACAGGAATGCTGAATCCACCAAAAATGAGATTCACAAACCATAAAAACAATTAAAACAATAACAAGAAGAAGAAGAAAAAGAAGAACAGTAATAATAATAATAATAATAATAACAATAACAACAAACAAAATACATGAAAGATTGTTAAAAAACAAATACCCTCAGGTCGCATCTTTTCATACGCCTTTCTCTCTTTGTGTTTTTTCTTCAATTTTCTGGCCACTGAACAAAAAAAAAAAGAGCCACAAGAATACATTTAGCATCCAAAATAAACCCAAATAAACAAAACATTTTAGCATGCACAAGAAACTC
Source organism: Hippocampus comes (assembly GCF_001891065.2). Classification (NCBI taxonomy): domain Eukaryota; kingdom Metazoa; phylum Chordata; class Actinopteri; order Syngnathiformes; family Syngnathidae; genus Hippocampus; species Hippocampus comes. Next base: position 411,194 of record NW_017805148.1, on the reverse strand, counting down.
ACCATCACTTAAATTTGGCGGCGGACCACCGACGCATTCGTCTGAGTTCCAGTCCTGTTGACGTTGTCGGCCTTTTTTTGACTCACACTTCCTTGACTTGTCCTGATCTTTCCTTCGCCTTTTCCTCATCACTAAAATAGAGAAAACATCATTGTCTTCCATACAATAACAACAAAATAATTCTATGATATTGTAAATTATACATTTTTTCCCCATTCATTTGCAGTCTGGACACAGGAGTGAAACACTACATCAAGGCTAAAAGGTAAGCAGAGCTGCAGTGAGTTTTTGTGGATATGCAGGTTAGCCTTGGCAAACAGTTTTACTTTCTGCGCTTTTTCTCCCGTTGCTTTAAAATGTTTGAAATTCTTTTGTTTGTAAATGCCTTTGAATGTTGTCTTTTTAACGATGTGAAGCACTTTGAGCTACCTTGTGTACAGTGTGCGCTACATAAATAAAGCTGCCTTGTCTCGTCTAAGTGTAAGAGTCAATACAAAAAAAATGTTCATCTTTGTGTTTTAATGTTGTCTGATTTTTTTCATGCAGCGTTCACAAAAAAATAAAAATAAAAAAATATCGAAATCGGGCATCACGCCCAGCAGTGTCAACGTAGCGTAAAAGTATACGTGCAAATGTCGCAGAGGGAAGGATTACCCTCATTGTCCGAGTTGTGACTGTGGTCATCGTTATCATCGGTTCCCTCCTCCTCTTCATCAAAGTCAGCGATATACTTGGGAGTTTTACTGATCATACTGTGCCCCCGCTTGGCACCAAATGACATCTCTGTAAGGACAAAAAGTGCGTAAATGATAAGCATACAGCGATGATAGTCATTATTCCATAATACAAACCTCCCACAAACCCATCCATCCATTTTTTTTAATTGTGATTGTTCTCATTAGGGGTGAGCTGGGGTCTATCCCAAATGAGTTGGTTTTAGAGGAGGGCCCCCAATTAACCTTGAGCATTTTGGGCATGTGTGAGGAAGCCAAAGTAAAGCCATCCCAAGTACATGAAGAACATGCGCACTCCACACAGGAAGGTCGGGGGGCTGAGATCGAAACCCCAAACCTCGGAACTTTGAAGTTGATGTGCTAAGCACACGCCCATCGTGCCGCCCTCCGACAAAATCCATGATAATCCATACCTCTCGATTTGTGGCTAGAAGACAACTTCCACGACTTGTAGGTTTCTTTGAGTTCTTTCTTGATGCTTCGTATGTCATCCACGCTCAGTCGCCGCATCACCACAATGGGTTTCGGGCCTCTGCTGAGGGTTTCGATCAGCGACCTCCTCTCCAGCAGAACACGAGGTTCTTTCCAGACATCAACCAAGTTGTTCGAGACCGTGGGGAATTTATCGACCGGGTCCCGTTTCACTTTGGGTATCACAAAGTTCTTCAGTGCTCCCGAGTTTCCCCCGAGCAAGTATGATGGAAATTCGCTTATTTTTTTCACGTGGGAAAGTTCTTTACTGTCTTCCCCGCCTTTCCTATCTTTTTTATTATGCGGGGTCGGGAAACTGGATTTTTCTGTCCTTTCACGACCGCTGAGGTCACTGGAGTGTTTACTCCCGTCTTGCCGGATTTTGTGATCCTTCTCCGGTTGGGGCGTCCCATCCAGAGATTGGTTGCTGTTACCCATCGACGTTTTGTGTTTCCTGGCTTTGTCTTCTCTGACTCTCTCTTTCCCTTCAATCATCTCTCGTTCCCGGCCTTTATCTCTATATCGCTCCTTCTCCACACTTTTGTCCTTTTCCTTATCCCGCTCCTTTTCCTTTAATCTGTTTTTCTCCTTATCTGGCTCCTTGTTTCGCTCTTTCTCTTTGTCCGGCTCTTTCTCCTTTAATCGATCTTTCTCCTTATCCGCCTCCTTATTTCGCTCTTTCTCCTTTAATCGATCTTTCTCCTTATCAGTCTCCATATTTCGCTCTTTTACCTTTAATCGATCCTTCTGCTTATCTGGCTCCTTTTCCTTTAATCGATCTTTTTCCCGATCTTGCTCCTTCGCTCGCTCTTTTTCCTTTAGTCGATCTCTTTCCTTATCCGGCTCCTTAACTCGCTCTTTCTCTTTGACTCGATCGTCAGCCATACCTAGCTCCTTATCTCGCTCTTTCTCCTTAGATCGAACTTTCTCCCTGTTTTTCTCCTTAACTCTGTACTTTTCCTTGACCCGATCTTTACCTAGATCCTTAACGCTGACTCGATCTTTCTCCCGATCTCTAACTCTGTCCACATCTCTCTCCTTTTCCCTATCCCTGTCCTTATCCTTTTCTCTATTTTTGACTCTGTCCATTCCCACCTCCTCTCTGTCTCTATCCCTATTCTTGTCTATATCCTTTTGCCTAATTTTGTTTTTATCTCTTATCTTATCCTTGTCTCTCTCTTTTTCTTTATCCACGTCTTGGTCTTTATCCCCATCTTTTTCCCTACTCCTATCTTTTTCTGTGGCATGATCTTTCGTCCTCTTCTTCTCCCTGCTTTTGTCTTCGTTATGACAAAAGGCATTCCGCTCCGCCTTGCTCGAGATTTTTAGAGTCTCCGGTTGACAGTGACCGTTGTCGTTCATTTCCTCCCTGTGGCAAGACTCCCAATCCCGATTCTGCTTCAGCCTCGGCGAGTCTCCGCACTTTGCGTCCGACTTTCCCCCGTCGGGTCTGTGTTTGGACTCCCACGGGCTTTCCTTCTTCTCCTTCGGACAGATATCCAAGCTGAACTTCCAGGAGTCGTCGACCTGCGGTTTGGTATCAGTCAATTGGCAGGCATTATTTTTCTCCGCTTCCGTCTCGGAAGGGACTTGCACGATGTGCTCTTCGCGCAGTTGCTTGGCCTCCAGCACCACAACGGGCTGCCGTAAACTTCGACCGGCCTGCTGCAGATCGATGCTGACCATCAGAGCGGGCCGACCGGAACCGTTACTCGCCGCGTTTTTCTTCTTGGGTGTCATCTGGTTGCCGGCATTGCCACCCTGTACGGCGAAACCGTCATTTATGTCGACTCCCAGTTCCTGAGGGTATGAGTCTTGCTTGCGTTTCTTCAGCGGTTTGTCTGCAAAAAGACAACATCGCTGATTACATCTTTAACGTTATGCACATTCGTCTTTACCAGGGAGGGCCGCCACTATTTGACCTGTCAATGGGTCCTATCAACAAACTGTGGCAGAATTTAATTCAGATAAGATTCTATATTGGGTCCATAAAAGTTGGTGCTCTGATGACATTCTAATACCTTTATCCTGGACTTCCTTGGACCATCGCTCTCTCTCGCTGACAGACTCGCGCTCGGTGCTCTCAATCTCCGCCAGAGCATCGATGTCCGCCTCGGTGTCGTCCAGCAGCACCACCGCAGAGAGGGCAGCGGTGTCGTTTGGCTGGAACGGCGCCCGTTGACAGTGTGGTGACTCCTCTGCGGCGTACTTGCATGGCGAGTCCTGATCGGAGTTCGGCAAGGGGTTTTTACTGTTCGTCAGGCACGCTTGTTGCTCCGCATCAGTCCCGGGAGAATGCTCTTCGTACTGTTCTTTGTCTACGTTCTTCACTCTGGACAGCTTCAATGTCAGCCTAGCAGAGTCTTTCACGGGAGAGCTCACAATGTCATACAATGCGTTTTTCTCCATGTGATCACCGCCCGCCTTGTTCCTTTGCCTCGGCTTCTTTTTTCGTTCAGTGGAAGACAGCAGCATGTTGGGAGCTGCGCTAGGAGCGATGTCAGAAGGAGGTGACTGCATGATGAGCAGAGGTCTGGACCCTAATGACACATAAGAGATAGTGGAGAAGCTCAGAACACAGACAAAACCGCGGCACATCAATACACAGGTTTGGTGAAAGGATACAGTGCAACCCCACAATTTGTATACAATAAATGGGAATTTGACCCACAGTTTTTGGGAAAATACGACTCGGGAAATCTCGTGAAACAGACAGAGACAGCAGAATGACCCAAAATAGAGATAAAACAGTGACACATTAATATACCATTTTGGGTTTAGGATACAGTGGAACCTCCAAAGTACATTTTGGAATTTTTCCGGAAAAATATGCCTTGCATTGTAATTGAGTCAATTTATTTTCCCACTTGAATGACAGTTACCAAAAGACGTAATGGTTACGTACATTTCGATGCTTCCTCGCTCTCATCCGGGGAACACACAGACTGCGGTGACTTGACCGGAAACAAGGCAGCCATCATGGAGTGCTCATTTTCCTATCAAATACAAGACGTTTATTGTAATTCTTTTCATTCATAGCATGAATGTCTACAAAAGACTATTAAGCACCGCTCTGAAGATTACACAACGAGATCAAAGTCGTGTAATTTTGTTCCATGGTGGCCTCAATGTTGTTGTTTTAACATTTTCGGCTACTCCCTAAATGTCCGCGTTTAGCAGTTTTTGTTATACCTCATTTCCAAGTCTGTGCGCAATGGTGACATAGTCGCCATCCGAGCCTGGTTTGGCATGATGATTGGATGCGTTACTCGATAGCTGTCCTGACACCTTGTTGTGGAGATTCCTAATACCGCCAACTGAAACAGAAAGCAAATGGCATTGCCAGTGAGTAATGCCTATTGACCGATACGCTGTGTCTGCTCTCACGAGGAGTGGGGGAGCCACCTTGCTGCGTCTGCTGGTGTTGAGAGTAACTGGGCGGACTGTATTGCATGTAATCAGCAGGACTCTGCGGAGTATAGGGACTGGGGATGGGGCTGTTTGAATGCTGCTGCTGTGATATGAACCGAGCTCCGGGCCCGGACTGTGGCGAGCTGAAGCATCTGTGAAGTAAAGCAATGTAATTTTAGGAAAAATAAAGAAAAGAAAAAAAAAAGACATAGACCGCGGTATATCCACTTTCCCGCTGCCTTACCCAGACGTCCTCTGAGTGACTGGGGACTGCTGATAATTTGATGCTGGACTCCTGTGTACCTGGTTTGGAGAAATCTTGTACTGTTGTACCGCTGGTTGCTGGATCACACCTGAGGGAAATAGGAGGGAAAATAGTTTGCGACAACATACACGCGATGCCAAGGCTTAGGAAATTTACACGCCAAATTGAACAAATAAAAATAAAACTACAAAAGAAAGTCAAGCAACTTTGGCGAGAGAAGTGGGGCACAACCTGGACTGGTCGCCAGCCAATCGCATGACCAATTTAGACAAACAACAATTCAAATTTACATATATGGGAAATTTAGAGTCTTCAATTAATCTAAGGTATTTTGAGTAAAAACACCTCATTTTCACACTACATTTTATGACTGTCGACTGCATGGTCGTACTTTTGTCCCGGAAGATTTTGGGGTTTCTGGACAGCAGAGTTTGTAGGAGCACAGGCATGTCACCCTCGGGCTCATCGTTCCCCAAGTTGTCCTTCAGGTCTCTGTGAATCACACAAAAAGAACACAACAGTCACACAATGTACACAACCACTGGCAACGGTCTAGTTTCAGCATATACGTCATCCAGCAAAAACAGAAGTGACGGGGGCCTATGCCAGCTAATTTTGGGCAGTAGGCGGGGTTCACCCTGGTGTACAAAGTTTTGAGGTTAGGAATAATGCAATGAACTAGTTGTAGCGGTGTAAGACACATTTAAAACCCAATTTTTTTTTCTAAAAACTGATACACATTCAATACACGCTTTCCATGGAAAAGTAGAGGGGAAATGGGGGATAACACCTTGAGCAGCCCCACCTGCCCCCCCCCCAAAAAAAAAATATATATTATTATTTTTTTTAAATTAATAAAATGTCTAAATAGTGAACAGCAAGTGTGTGGTGGCCGACTGTAATTCCATATATAATTCTGACCAGAGAATGTTTGTGTTCTGCCCTGGAAGTACGACCGCAGCTTCATCCCAGTTACATTTGACATTCGATCCCCCTCCACAAACCAGTAATACCAGCCCGCCTCCTATGACAGCAGATACTCACATGTGTTCTGTTGACACCTGGTTGAGGCCGTGAGCCAGCTGAGTTACCAGGCTGTCGTCACGACACACCAAAAGGCTGCTGACCTCTTCGGAGATTCGTCCATTGTAAAGCAGACTCTTGGCAGTGGTAGCAGGGAGAGGTGAGGGCAGTGGAAGTTGGTTTAACACTGTGTAGGTAAGAGATGCAGGGGATGTGGTATGATTACGGCAGATTTGCACTGGGAAATTTGATGGCGATCCCAGACTACACAGACCAGTGGAAAAAACGCTAAAGAATCACTGCCCAAGTTTTGTTGTATTTAACTTTGAGTCCAATAAATTCATAGTTAAGAATTGTTTCGCTTTGATGGACAATTTTTACTCTCCTTTTGTGTGTGATACATTCAAATCATTATTTCAATCGTTTTTATTTGCTGTCTTTCGCACAGTACGAATGTTCCAACTGAGCATAATGTAACAATAAAATGAAATACTTTTTTCGTCTTATTTTTTATGAGGACTTACTATGGTAATAAGTTGTTGTTTGAGGTCAACACAAGTTCACAACAGTTCACAAATTTGGAGTAAACTGGACAAGTTCGTGCTTTCCATGAAAACACCATTCAAAGGTTTGGGAGTCACTGAGTCATAAAATGAAATAATATGGTCAATAGGAAAGTAGGAATTGATATTGTTACAGGTAGCCAAGTGGTGACCCACTGCGTCTTCGCAATGTTTTTCAAAATCAAATTAGCTGTGAGCCATTAACTTTTAAGGGTCATGTTTTACATGAATGTGAAATGATATTCAATTGTTTTGGGATCATAGTTTGGGATATCTTTTGGGTTCAAATGATGAATATGCGAAACAATAAACATTTTTAGGGCCGAGGCATCCATTTCTAATTTGGGTTTGGTCTCTAACATGCGCAAACAGCGAGGTTTCACTGTACATTGACAAAAATACCACAGACCCTCAATTAGGAAGAAACAGGAGCACACTTACGGTCCGTGAGGCTTGCGATTCCGGCGAGAGTAGTGATGGGAACATGAGGCATATCACCATTCATACTGAAGATGAGGTCAAAATGCTGCTCGATATCAGCAAGGGGCTTCCCGTTCCTCACATCTCCAGAATGCTGGGGAGAATTAGACATTTACGTTAACATTTTTTAGAGGACCCAGAATCCATTTTGACATGAAGCAAAAACAGCACTTTGTAATATTATACTTTATATAAACAGATAGTGACGACATACTTAAATAGATTTAAAAAGTCCAGTCTATTAAGAATACTGAATGTAATAAAGCCCAAATTCAAGTTTGTAACAATGTCATTTAGGAGGTACAGATGTATTCTATATTGAAAGGTGTGTTTTAAAAATTGTGTGCGCATTTACAAACACCTGGCATTATTAGAATAGTAATATGAATGTTCTTGTTGTTATTATTAGTGCTATTTTTTACAGTATAGCAGTGTGTGGAGGCCTTCCAGGGTAGCCTGCTTGGTAACTTGCAAGTCTGGCCCAGAAGGTGCAGCTATCACAAGCGTTTTCATCCTTCTGTATGCCCCACTGAGATGCCTTTCTCCAAATACAAACTTACAGCAACGTAGTAGCGCACATCTATTATGTTAATAAACGAGAAGTGAACGGAATCCTCCCTCTGTGTCTCGAGTTAGCTTAGCATGTCCGTGCTAACAACAAAACAAGAAAGGATGGCCAATCCACCAAACCATGTCTCAATTCCTGCCTTTTGTTACGCCGTCACATTAAGGCTTTTTCCGGGGGACGCTCCGAGCCCACAATAGAGGCATTATCTCACCTTAACGCCGCTTGTCAATGTGTAACAAGTTAGTTATTGTGACTTAAATGTTCGACTAGAGGTATAATACAAGCGGCGCCCGAAAAAAAGTAACTCGGGGGGTTAGCCGGCTAGCAACATACAGGAATAGTAGCTACGCTAGCTGGCTAGATCTAGCCGTAAGTTGCATCCCTCACAGCACCGGATCGGAACCAGCTAGCAGCCTTAGCCTCGTATTTCTCGGCCAGGCTAGGGTGGCTGTCTTGGGGTTTTCACCTCGCTCGCTTGGCGCTGGCCTTCAACGTCGCATCCCCATCTCCACACAAAACCTGGCGTCTCTCGCCACAGGAGGAAGCGTAACCCCGACCCGACCGCTAGGGAGGAAACGTTGAAGGGGGTAGAAAAGCACAAAATCACCGTCCGAGAGCTTCCCCAGTCTGGCCGTGTCGGAGACCGACCATCCAAAGGGCCGCCTGGTGTACACGATGAGGTGGCCTCCGCGGGGTAACGATGGAGCCCCTTGTATGTGTATAGATTTCAATCTGGCCGTATTTACCCCAGGATGTGATGAGAAAGAAGTGGCTCCGCTGGTGGAGGAGGAGGAGGTGGTGGTGGAGGTGGAGGTGGCGGCGGAGGGGGAGGAGCAGCGGCAGCAGTACGATGGCAGCTGGGGAGTAGACTCGAGCTCCCTCTCCGTCCCGCCGTCCGAACGTCGCCCTGAGGGGTAAACGCTAATGGATTAAGAATGAGAAGTCATTCAAGTTCACATACGAGTCAAAGCAAGTGGGCAAATACTTTTGGCAATATCCATCCATTTATCCAGCCATTTTCGCATCAGATTATCCTCATTAGGGTCGCGGGCGTGCTGGAGCCTATCCCAGCTGTCATCGGGCAGTCGGCGGGGTACATCCTGAGCTCGTTGCTAGCCAATCGCAGGGCACACATTGACAAACAACCATTCACACTCACAATCACATCTCGGGACGATTTAGAGTGTCCCATTAACGTGCCATGCATGGTTTTGGAATGTGGGAGGAAACCGGAGTACCCGGAGAAAACCCACGCAGGCCCAGGGCGAACATGCAAACTCCACATAGGGAGGCCGGAGGATCAAACCCTGCACCTCCACACTGTGAAGCGGTCGTGCAAACCAGTCGATCACCGTGCAGCCACTTTTGGTAATAGTATAATAATAATCAGTGACTTTCCGGAAACCCTCTACATATGAGATAGATATAAACCACACTAGATCATTGGAGATCAATATGCATTACGCTTCAGTTTATTTATATATGTATATACTGTATATGTGTGTGTGTGTGTGTGTGTGTGTGTGTGTGTGTGTTTTATGCAGTTATTTAGTAGAGATCCAACCAGTTAGCACATTTTTTTCTTTATTTACTGGTCTATTTGATCCAGAGCACTGATTCAATTGTGAAATGAATCAGGGCAAGTTTACATTTTTTCTTATATTTTCGTCAATCCAGAATCTGCTTCAATTGGCTAATTAAAAGGAGCAGGAGGATTACTTTTTCTTTTAATACATTTATTAATACAATAATACAAAATGGTGGTTATTGTTTGTCAATGGATCTATTTTTGTCTTCCAGTCACTCTATTTATCCATGCATCTCGCGATCTATTTCTCTGTCTACCTGCATCGCTCTCTACATCTATCTACCCTTCTGTGACCTAAACAACTGTTTCTTTATCTAATAACATATTTATCCATCTATCTACCAACACATCTATCAATCGATACCAAATTCTTCATTAATCCAGTTATGGATCATCTCATATCTCTCTCTCACCCACTCTCTCCTCATTGAATAAAATATCAATTAAAATACTAATGTGCTTGCTAAAAATGTTGTTTTCCCTTGTTTCCAGGAAATGTTCGAAGGTGACTACGCCACTATGCTGTGAGGCTTCTACAGTATATCCAGGTCTCTATCCTGCCACCTCCTTCCCGAGCAATCTACTTTTCTATGCACCTGTCTATATATCATCACTCATTTATCTACAGTCATGGGAAAATATTAGACCATCTTGCTTTCTTCTTCCATTTTTTTTTTGGTCATTTGAATGTCTGCTATGACTAAAAGTGTATGTTGTGGCCAACAGACAGAAAAGAAATACAGAGTGCCTAAAAGCGGTGTTTGGGCAATACAGCGACATAGCTATTGATGTAAAATGAGTTTGGTTATTGGGAAAAAAACACATGGAAAATGGCAAAAATGTCAACTCTTAAACTTTTAGAAGCTTTTTTGCTGCCATCATTAAATTTGACCAAACAAATGTAACTTTAATTGTTACATTTCAAATCAACACGAAACTAAACGAACAAGGGTGGTCTAATAATTTTTTTTCCGATTAGTGGACATATTTATCCATCATCCAGAGTTCGATCGTCGCAGCTGTATTCCTTCAGTCGCCACTCGATGGGGCTGTTGAGCTCTTCCGGGTGTTTACGTCATCTACTACGTCATCTTAGTAAATGACAAAAGTCCAATGAGAACCAGTACTTCTCGCCGGGTGCGGTGGCGCGCGCCTGTAATCCAAGCTACCGGGAGGCTGAGGCTGGCGGATCGCTTGAGCTCAGGAGCTCTGAGCTGCAGCGGACTATGTCGATCGGGTGTCCGCACTAAGTTCGGTATCGATATGGTGCTCCCGGGGGAGCTCGGGACCACCAGGTCGCCTGAGGAGGGGTGCACCGGCCCAGGTCGGAAACGGAGCAGGTCAAAGCCCCCGTGCCGCTCAGTAGTGGGATCGCGCCTGTGAATAGACGCTGTAGTGCAGCCTGAGCAATACAGCGGGACCCAGTCTTTTTTGAACGTGCCCTCACTGGAACATTTGTTTAATCATTTGACTATTTCATTTGTACCGTTTCGAGTCAGCCATGTCGCAGTTTTATGGTTTTATTTACATTGAAACCTCTGTTCAGCAGCGGCTCCTACTGGATAAAAGTAGTACTGCATCTGCGAAACGGACCTGCTAACCAGTCGATCACTGTGTCGCCTTCATTTTAATGCAATGGAATCTAACAAAAAAGAAAAAATAATAAAACGTTTCCACAGTTTTGATACATTTCATTTTAATTTGTTTTGTGTTTCTCAGCAGTTACTACTTTTTAAGGTATCTGGGGGGGAAATGTATTGGGACTTATTGCTGTACAAAAAAAGCGTTTTCCTAAAAACACTTATATGTTTGGAAACATATGATTCACAGGTACAAATAAATAGTTATCATTAAATATATACAGTTCCAGTCAAAAGTTTGGAAACACTCACAATTCAGTGTTTGTGTACATATTTCTAGATTCCCTCTGCCACCTTTATGAATGGAAACGGATGGCCCACTCAAATATAGACATTTTAAAAATATGTATATTTGTATTAGGATTGTGAGGAACTTTTACCCCACCTCATCTAAATATTTTTTAAAATGTTTTCCCCCTATGTATCTAAACTCATGGCCCACCCAATATAAATGGATCATTTTTATTCGAAACAACGTGTACAAGTGGGAAAGTAGTGATCTTCTGGTACATGTACAGTACTAGTTGTAGTAGTGATACACTGGCTCTCTCTAGTGGTACGTGAAGAATCGCTGCCGAATTGCAGTGCAGTTGTATTGAACACAGTTCTGTACATTGACATTTAATCTTTAAGAACTAATTGGTTTTTAAACTGTAACGTTGGTTCAACTTGATTGAGCTTTTATGTGCAATACATTTTTATCGTTATTTTTGGCCCAGTTTTTTTATTTTTAAGTGCATTGTTAATGTTACTGTATTTTCATGTTGTTCATCAGGCTAAAATTTGGAGTGTTAATTTATTATTCTGAGGTGCAATTTGGTGTTAAAAGTTTGAGAAGGACTGCACAAAACACACACAAAAAAATGCCACCAGCTGACTACAGCACAGTCTCACGAGTGGATAATCATGTTTCATTCACGTCCGCAGGGGGTTCATGGTGATTACGCCGCTTCAATGGCTTTATCCACGAGCCTCTAACCCGTGACCGTCATGAGGATTTTACAGCGCTTATTCCCCCCTTTTCTTTCGCTTGAAGGTAAAAGGAATCTGGGCGGGTGAAACAAGCATAAGACGAGGGTGCAGCGAGGCGCCAGATTCTGTAAACCAGTCAAGAAGAGGACCGTTCGTCTTCAAGTGAATAATCCAATTTGGTAAGATGATGTTTGATTTTTTTTTTAACGTGTGTGTGTGTGTGTGTGTGTTTGTGTATTCACTGTAACAGCCATGACGAGAGTTGATTATCATACACACACGCACATGCTCGTCAAAAAATTTGAATCATGCTCTTCAAAAAGTGGAACTTCTGTAATGCATACATTCATTCCACACAGTGGTGAAGGGAGGGGAGTCACAGAATCCACGTTGCTTGAGGTCCAGTGTCAAATTTCCACAGTCAGTCATGGTTTGGGGTGCCATGTCATGTACTGGTGTTGGTCTTTTGTGTTTCTTGAAGTCCACCTTCAACGTAGCTGTCTACCAATAAATTTTAGAGCACTTCATGCTTCCTGTTGCTGACCAATTTTATGGAGAGCCAGATTCCGTTTTCCAAGAGGACTTGGCGCTTGCACACGGTGCCAATAGCTCTCAGTACCTGATGTAACAACCATGATATTCCTGTTCTCGACTGTCCAGCAAAGTCACCCGACCTTAACCCCACAGAAAATATATGGGCTATTGTGAAGAGGAAGATGCGATACACCAGACCCAGCGATGCAGAAGATGTCTCAGTGGGAGAGTTGACACGGCTATGTGTTACTTCACCCTCATTTGAATAATTTAGTTAAGCGCTTGAATCTGCTAAAATGGCGAGATGAAGTGACTTGTGTCTTCCGTCTGTGCCCACAGCTTAATGCGTTGCAACAACACAGACGGGATGCCCCGAGGAGACTTCAACATCTATTTTGCCAGCAGCCGACGTGGATTTGTCAGAGCTGAGGAGTATGTCCGACTTAATGCAAGCATTTTTGCTTCAGTCTGCAGCCTCTAAAAATCATAATTTGCCAACATTACCAAACCTCGTGGCTGACTACATGTTGTATCTCAGTGATTCCCAACTACTGAGCACATTAGTGTTCCGTGAGAGGCCGTCAGGTGTGCGGTGGGGAATTATCCAATTTCATTTAATTGGTCCCGAAAGAAAATTGGGGTGGCCCGGTGGACCAGTGGTTAGCACGCCGACCTCACAGTGCAGAGGTCGTGGGTTTGATCCCGGCTGCGGCCTTCCACAGGCCTGCGTGGGTTTTCTCCGGGTACTCCGGTTTCCTCCCACATTCCAAAACATGCATGGCTGCGACCCATGTGAGGATAAAGCAGATTGGAAATTGGATGGATGGATGGTCCAAAATTTACTCCAAACAAAATGTCTTTGCTCATCTATCAATGCCAGCAGCATATATTGACAGGCAGAACAATTAAACAACAATTTTCCACTAGGTGGCCTCGGTGGCCGTTCAGATTTTAAAATAACAGCTTTGTTTTAGACTGAACAGGCAGTGAGCAAATCAAGACAAAATTGTGACTGTATTGCAGTATTTCAAATTTTTTTTGTACAGGGCAGTGGGTGTTGTGCTGCTGGTCATCATCCTGGTTGCCCTTGTCCTGGTGGGCTGTTGGTACTTTAAGAAGAGGGGCGGCTACAAAAAAATCAGGGTGAGGCCTTCATTGTGATGATCAAAAACCTTCTCATGTGGTCTTTATGTATTGCTTGAACTGGTTGAGTTCAAATATCAGTTGCGGGTTAGTTGTGCTTTCTGTTTTTGCATACGCGGCCGAAAGCGTGTGTGTTTGGTTTAAATACACGTCCTTGTTTTATGCAGGTTAAATGTTCATTTGTAGGTTAAAAATAAAGTCTCAAGACAGTGCACGTGTACCTATGCAAGTGTCCGGTGAGCGTTCTTAACACTGTCCTCATGCAGAGCCCCGGATCCGGGTCGCTGACTTACACGGGAGTCCAATACTCAGAGACTCGACCTTCCGCCGACAACAAGATGGCGCTCACGGATTTTGGCAGCCTGCGATCTGTGGTGAGTTAACTACTGTCATGAATGTGGGGACAAGTTTCATATACATTACACATTGCTTGCCGTTGACTTCTCCAGATGCCGAATGCTCCTCCAGCCTATGAAAAGATCTCCTCGGGGCCGCTACCTCCTCCCTATTCACCTTAAAGACAGGACAACAGAGGACAGACGGCCACTCAAGAATAAAGGAAACCACAGCACATGTTGTCTGACATCACCATCAATCCCGCCGTGAATACATCAGTTGATCAATATTGTGCGTCGAACATTTACACAATGTACAATGTGCTTTCAAAGAAGGATTAAAAACACGACGGCAAGGTGTCTTTGTAGAACGAAGAACCCCAGAAACCCAATGGGCACAGATGCATTGTTTATTTCCACGCTTTGTAACTCCGCATGTGTTCCATGAACCTTGGCAAAGAGTTGCCGAAAACCGATACGGTAGAAAATAAATACAAAGTGACTGCAAAACATTTTACATGGGCTCAAACATAGTACAAATCCAACAAGGTCTATTTACATTTCCTACAATGTAAAACAGTTTTTCAAACTCGTACAAAGAGGCAGAAGTGTGATGTTCTATGAAACATTGAAAGTAGTGACAAGTTGTACCAATGAACCTCATCAAAGAGCTGGCTTTTTAAAAGCACTAACTACAATAAAAGATGAAATCCGTTTAACCTCCTTTCCCCCCAGTTGTCATTACTGGCCATGAAGTCCAAAACACAGATGGTTCATTAACCTCAGTAGTTATCAAATAAGACAACAACAAAAAAAAAAAACATCATAATAGTCTTGAACAGTATTTGATAGTCTAAACAGAGGGTCTGACCCTACTTTTTTTTTAACAACTGGATAACAGTTTGAATAACAAGAACATAACCATTTCAAACTCATGGTCTCAGTTATTTGGTTGACTTGGTGTCAGCTGGTGACGCCAAGCGCCGCCGGAACTGTTGGGGGTGCGAATCAGCGCACTCTGTTTGGGGTACGCGTTCGGCTCAGCTGGTTTGGCCTGGCCCTGGACCGAGCTCAAAATGGCACCGTCCGGACTGATAAGCAGGTTGTTTGCTCCACTGTTAGCCATACCTAACGGGGATTTCTGCAGAGAGGGCTTGACCGCTGCCTGATTGGTCAGGCCGATGGGCTGGTGGATGGGGTTTGTGCTAAGCAGCGTGACTGGTTGAAACGTAGTGGTGGGTGGAGATAAGGGAACCGTACATGCCCTTTCCAAAGCATCCGTGGTGCTTTGGATTGGTCTAACTGTTGAGGTGGGCAGGTTCTGGATGGTTGGCATGAATGAGCCTGTGAACATTTTATGAATGACTGACGGCGCCTGTTTACAGACCAAGGTGATGCCAAGGCCCTGATGCGTAATAGAGGGTGCCGTAACTCCAGATGGAGGGGGCGGCTGCATGCACGAGTCCCTAGTTGTGTCTGGGAGGGAGCGGGGAGGGGCCGCGGGGCTGGGCGAAGATGATAAAGGAGCAGGCAATCGAGGGAACGCGGATGCGTTTGCATGGGAAATGGCGGCGGAAGATTCGGCACCAAGTGGCGCGGGTGAAGAAGCAACACCGATGCCGCCGGTTATGACTGACGAAAGGTGGGCTACTCGGTTGACGAACTGAGGCGGGCTGGTTAGCGCAGGTGACGAAGAGGCACAAAGCTGTGAGCTCGGCGCAGATAAAAGACTTACGTTTGGTGGTAATTGTGCGGATCCCTGGACGTTTACTGGAACAACAGCCGGTGTGCATGCTGCAAAAGGGGAATTCACGACTGGGACACCAGGCAACCTGACTTGCGATTTGGGTAAAATTGGTCCTTGAGGGGTCGTTGGACCCTGGCTTGCTCCTTGCAAAGGTGTCGCCGATCCAATGCTGCTCATGGTGGCATTAGGCACTTTCTGTGGAGGAGGGCTGGAGATGATGAGCACATGGCTACCTGGACCTAAGCCTTGGGGAGGAACGACAAAATAGGTGTTGTTGAAGAGGATCTGTGTGCCAGCGGCAAGGGGCTTCGAGGTGTTGATGACGATCCTCTGCTGGGTATTGTTAGCCCCGGTGGCAGGGCTCATGGATTGTGTACTGTTGGCGTTTGCTGAGGAAATTTGCGATTGGCTTTTATTGAGAGCTATGTGAAGAGGAGAGATCATTTGGGTCGCTTCGTTAGCTAGCGCATGCGAGGGCTGATGAGCAAGCGCGGTCATAGAGGTTGGGTTCGGATCGCCCTGCACGGTTGAGGTCACGGTTGAGTGGCTGGCCAAGATATCGGAGGGCAGACTCGCTGCAGGATGAGGAGCGGTCGTCGAAATGAAAGAGCCTAGATGGGAGGCTATTGTGAAAGACTGCGGTTGAGAGGTTCTGGTCAGAGTCGCGTTGGCGACAAGCTGGCTAAGACAGCTGGTGACAGTTTTTGGCTTTGTGAATGGAGCCGATTGAGTGGCGGTTGCTAGTGAACGTCCTGGATCCGAGATTGATCCGGGCGTGCTTTTGGAAATGCAACGTGACAGGGCACCGATGGTCTGTCCGATAGTTGTTGTCATCCCTGACAACTGGATCTGGAGACCTGAAGACACACAAGATTGAGGTTCACGAATCAAGTCAGACACTCCTGTGGTGGACGAGCTGTTACTGTGCAGATTCCAGTCGAGATCACATTTGACAATCAGGAGACAAAGAGGAAAACAATCGGCGCATTACATGAATGAAACCCACCTGTTGGAAGGGTGATGTTCTTTCCCTTGGACGGTGCATTTGAGTCAAAACCTGGGTTGAATCCCGTCTTCAGAGATTGACTTGATGACGACGTCGTTATCCGTTGTGCTTTCAGGCCTGTTGTCGCGGCCTGATTTGCGGCACGTCCCGCTAAAGCGCCGGACACCGTTTCGGAGGATTGGTTGAGGACGACCACTTTTGGAGCAAGAGTCGGATTTGTAGATGCCTCTTTTGGAACAGCTACGGCAGAGGCACAGGAGGAGGAGGGATTAACCAGGATGAATTTCGTAACTTTGGGTTGCTCCTCCGTGTTGGGCCGCTTCAAAGCGGGCTGACCGACGACCTCGGCTTGTGCAAGAACATCCACGGTACGACTGTTTGTTGACGTCTGCAAAGGGTGGAAAATGTTTCTTGTAACTGTCGAGCCATCAGATTTGTGGGGTCCTCTCACCGAGGAGACGGGCGTGACTGAAGTCAAACTTCTCGGGCCTGTCGTATTTGCGATGGCAGAGGACTGTGAGACTGAAGAAATCTGCGTTTGAGGTTGCGCTACTGAGACACTGGCCACAGTTGCAGCAGCGGGAGAAGGAATCTTCTGACAGGGGATCGAAGAGGCCTCTGCACTCTTGGACACGAGGAACGCCTTAAACTGAGGTGAAATGGTGATGACGGGACCGGCGGACAAACCATCAAGTGCATTCTGGGCGGACGACGTCTGCACTTTGACAATGCCCGTGTTGCCTCCTCTCGTCGTCACGAGGATGGACTGCGAGTCGCGTATGCAGACCGTCTTCAGTTCCTGCTTGTGTTCGGGAAGTGGAGGTGGCAGAGAAGAGGGCAAAATGGTTGTCGATATGACGGATGAAGGGTTTGGATGAGTGTTGTGTGAAGTGATTGGTTGAGATGGATGTGTCACCTGGAACCCGAGGGTGTTTCGGGTCCCGTGCTGCTGGCAAGGCGGGGAAGAAACGGAAGGGGTCTTTACTGTCCAAGCATCCTTCAGAGGAGTCACTTGCTGAACAGTGTCGGGAATGGTAAAGCCAGGTACATTTGTGGACAAGTACATGGGTCCCGTCGATTTTTGCTCCTTGGACTGGTGAATGACACGCTTGGAAGGTGCAATCACCACCTGCTGCATCATATTCTCCGGCCTACTGTAGTCATGAAGAGATTGCTCAGGCTTCTCAGCTGGATTGCGTTCCCCTTTCCTGACAGATTGATCCCGCCCTCCTGGAACAGTCGAGACCACGTGGAGAGGACTCGGCAATGAAATCTGGCTTGCTTTCGCCCGATCCGTTGTAAGAGGAGCTGTTGCCACTTTGACCGTTCCGGTTCGTCCAACTGCGCGTTCGCCTTCTGTCTCCAGTGAGTTGTGTTGTGAAATGGGGCGAGTCGTTTGTGATTGTGGGTTTGCGCTCCCCGCGGTAGACGTAGGCGGGGAGCTTGAACATCCCTCACTTTGTCTATCGGTGTTGTGAAGCCCTGAGAAATCAACAGGCCGTTTCATTAAGGTCACTTTGTTACCGACGCTCTTCGCAAGGAGGGTGGGAATGGGCGTATAGCCTTTGGGCAGTCCAGGAGTCGGTTTGACAATGTGAAGTGCGGATGTCAATGAAGCATGGACCGCCTTTCCCGCATCCCAGTCCGTGTTGGACTGAATCATTTCACATTTAGACTTCGCACCAGCGTCCGGGGCGAAAGTGGCGGCGGTGCTGCTGTCGGCCTGAACTCTTGACAGTTGTTCAACAGTTTCTGGATGTTTTTTCTGGATTACAAAGGCTGGTGACCTCTCACCGACAGATTCAGTTTCAAAGTCCCCGGTGCTTGCTGAAATAAATCAAAGGCAGAAATGAGAGGAAGTGGTCAATAAGACGATTAAGAATGCGGTTTATTTCAATGTTCAGACTGATTGTGTTCAATAAACTTGATCAATTATGATGCACGCCAGATCCAACGCGATAGAGATTACCTCCAGTCCAAAGACCTCTTGGAAGCAGGTATTCCAGTTCATCCTCTGATCCTCGTTGGCGATCCAACAGCGCGGTTTCTGCATCTTCGGATGACGACGAGGATGACGATGATACGCACTCCTCTCGCACAAAGTTGTTGTAGTCTGGATGCTTCTTGAAATCGTCAAACTCCTTCTTCAGTCGAAGCCTGGAGAGAAGGCAAAGGTGGAGGAAGATATTTGCTGCTGATTCGAGGCAAAACTGCAGGTCTGCGTAAAACTTAACTGTACCTGTTTCTTTGGTAGGCCTTCACAAGTTTTGGTTCCCAGGGTGATAGCTCATTCAGTAGTCTGATTAGAGTGCCGTGGAGCTCTTTCACAGCTTCTTTTCGTAAATACCATCGATCCTGCCAGTTGAAAGGCAAAAAAAAAAAAAAATAGATCCATATCATTATTTTCCTCACAGCAAGCAAGAACAACTGAGCACTTGGTCAGCTACCAATTTATTTTTCGTGCTCTCCAGGTCGTCAAGCTCGTCCTCTATTCTGCTGATAAGCTCTCGCAACTCTTGCAGACTGGTGCAAACCAACTGCGGAGGAAGATTAGGAAAGAGGAGTAGACAAAAAAAAAAAAAAAAAAAAACAGCCACATGATTATCGGTGCAGTTGATCCTCTAAAGTACTAAACAATCAGTAAAAGTCATTTATTGTGTGCAACTACCTTAAACGATGGCTCAACAGAAGGCTCATTGATTTTCTTTGCAGAGTCAACTTTTTTTCCTGAAAAAGTGAAATCACAGGATGAAGTCAAAAACCTGCAGATTCTTCTATACAGCGCGAAAAGAAACATAATTGGGGTACCGGTAGTTTTGTACACTTAGCAAGCATTTTAGAAAATTATGCATTTACGATGGAACTGAAGAACAACAATCCTTTTCTTACGTTTTTTCTGTTTCTTCCTTTTATCTTTCCTCGGAATGCTTGTGGAAACTCCCGGTAATGCCGATTCAGCTGCCTCAACGTTTTCCACCTGCTGTGGCTGCCTCCTTCCTCGCTTTTTCTTGCACTTCTCTTTTTTAGACCACGTTATGCCGGCGACATCCTCTTCATCGCTGGAGTTTTGCGCAAGGTGGATAAGCGGGCAGCGGCAGCCTCGCTGTAATGATTTGACAGTTTGGCTACATTTCAAACAGGGAGCTATTTGGTGGTGTCCCGTGCTCAGGTTTCCTTCCTCCATTTTGATTCCCGAAGCTTTGATCGGTGAATATGTGGTGTCCGCAGAGCGAGCCGGTGACCTACCCGTGTAGGTGTGTTCCCCTACATTCAGACAAGGATTCTGAGTCTCTTCTTTTATGGGACGTACACAACCCAAGGAGTGGCCATCTTCGAATGTTGCGGATCGATCGTCCGATTCGACAGTTTCTGGTTTTGTGGGTTTTCTTGAGACAAAGTGGCTAGTGCGACTACTTCGGCTTAACTCATCACTGGAGTCTCCCTCCGATGACCCTGACTCTTCTTTTTTCTTCATGGGCCAAAACCTGAACCTTTCTTCATGTTCCTGTCTATCCCCATTTTCCTTTATAAAATACTTCAGTGTCTTCTCCAAACCATCAGAGATGTCAGTGTGCATTGCGCTTCCAACATGTCCCTCCTCGTGTTTCAGGACGTCAGAATCTTCAGTATTTAGATAAGCCCGCCTCACCAATGCTGAAGGGAAAGGAAAAGCAGGCGGTGTGCTGGGGCTCTGGCAGTAGATCCTCAAGTCTGCCCCGCAGAAATGGGGGAAATGGATGTAGGCGTTGTCCTTGCTGTCGTAGCCCAAAATGGACTCCCTACATTCGTGAATGGGCTGGGCCAGCACAGCATCCTGAACGTCCTTCTGTGTCTCGTACACGTGGTCACACAAGCCCTTGAGAAGCCACACCCGCTGGCAGAAGGGCAGCAAGTGAAACGGCTTCTCCTCCAAGGGACTCGTCTCGCCCAATATGCGGAAAAACTGGTGACAAAGTCCAAGTTGCTCAGCCCGAGCTGGTTGATCACGGGCACCCCCGACACTGCGGTACCAGGCCTTGACGCGCAGCCTGAGCTCCGCCTCCCAGCGGCGGTACGGCAGAGCCGGACGGCGGTGCAAGGTGGCCCGCCGCTGCAATGGAGACAGGAGGGATGACATTATTTTGGAGAGGAGACTGCTGCATCGGGGCATCAGCAGGCAGCGCTCCAGCTCGAAGAAGACAATCTCTGGAAGGTTGAGCACCGTCTGGGCCAGGCATAGAAAGTGGCCGATGGCGGGGAGCTCCCACAGGATGTCAACGGCATTGGGGGATGCCTGCGAAAGCAAAGTCTGCTCCCACTCTTCCACGGCCTTGGCCGACATTTCTTCCGCTTCTCTTTTCTCCAGCTCACGTTGCCTGGAAAAATAACAATGGTTTGTTGACTTCCACAGACATTAAAGAACAGAAATACATGCAAGTTGACCAGTGACTTCCCACCCACAGTGCCACGGGATATTATCAAAAAATTATTTAGTTACTACAAATTGAGGTCTACGTTAATCTATCTATTTTAGGGATATAGCGCGACAGACAGAACGATTAAAAACTCTTCCACTAGATGGCAGAAGGTACCAAGATTACAATTACTTGTAAAACCAATGCTGAACTTTTAGTATGTCAATGTTTTGTATTGTTTGGTAGCACTGTACAAAAAAAAAAGGACAAATGACAGCTTTTATCCCCAAAATACTCTTAAGACGGGTAACTCATCATTTCACACTGGATGCATTTTAAAAAGTTAACTTCCATATTTGATTAAAAAAAAAAATGAAAAATTTGTTGACTCGTCTAAGAGGGGCTGAAATCTGCATACCTCTTTTCCTCTTTGGCCCTCTGTTGCTCTTCTATCCTGAGGGCCTGCACCATGACCGACTCATGCCCACTGACGGTGATCGTCGCCAAGCTTCGAGCTGACAATCGCCTCCTTGTGGAGGTTCCTCCCGGAGCTCGCTCCTCCTCTGTGCCAAAGCGCCCTTTGGAGGTCACTGCCAACGTGGTCTTCTCACGAAGAGTCCTCATTGGACAAATGGAGACAGGGGAGATCACATTTACACAACCAGTCACAAAAATCAAATAACCAACTGACATGTTGGCAATTATTGTTTTTAACGACAACATTGATTGGGTGCATTAATAATGTATCTAACAATTTGGACTTCAATTTATCATTTTAAGTGACAGCGAATCTCGTGAGGCTTCTGCTCACCCACCGGGTGTTTAAAAATAAAAGGTGGGGCAAATTTTGCATTCAACGGCCAGCATTAGTTCAGCCTAATATCAAAACTGCTTAAGTCACCTTTGAAAAATAAAAAACACACAACATTCACAGCTGTGGCTTTTGGAGTACAGAGAACCTCTGCCTATTTCCAATTTACTATTCAATGTTGCGCCGTGACTTTGAAATCACGTTGAAGTGTTTTGGGATGTTAGTTGTGGCATATTAATAGTTTAAGCTATTCATATATATATATATATATA
>NW_017805148.1:384228-388162 GCF_001891065.2 Hippocampus comes | reverse complement strand
TATATATATATATATATATATATATATATTAATAGTTTAAGCTATTAATATCGGCAATTGAACTTTTGGGTGGCATCAATTGTGTTTTTTTTGCCATTCGCAGGAGGGCTCGATCTCTGTTACTGAAAATATATCACAAACGATTCTTTATCTTAAATTGGGCACTAATTGTACTTTATGTTGAGCAGCTAGATGTGAACTCCAACCACTAGAAATTGCAATACCGACCTTTCTATATATCATCTTGAGTTGTTTACCACCCTGCTTTTTCCACTGTCAACACCACAAGCACCGTACAGAGTGCAGTGAATTATGTGTGTACCTGGACAGTAGTGTAAGCTTCTGCTCTAACATAATCTCCAGCTTTTGAGCCTGTTTGGAGAGCCAGTGGTCCACGCCATGGTAGCGGTAGCAGTTCTCCAACATCAGCCTGAAGTCAGCCACAAACTCTGTTATGCTCTGATACTCCAGGCTGACAAACTTCTCCTCCATCCTCCGCAAGCACATGGACTGCTTGAGCCTCGCCTGACCAGGAGCGCAGACACCACCGACACCACACTGGACCTCCTGATGTCCCACGGCGTGGAGGAACAGGCCGGTAAGTGCCTTGTGCTTGTCCAGAAGTAAGCCAGAGAAGATCCTATAGGCTTGCTGGACCTCATTGGTCATGGTCTCCTCAAAGTTGGTGGTGACACAGACTTCGGGGAGCGAAATGTCACTGTTGGAGAAGTCGGACATGCCATCATTGCTGTTCGCTGGGTGGTCCCCAGGAGCGACAGTGCTGAGACCGTCCTCGGACGCTTCAAAGTCCATGTCATCAGCGCAAGCCCTTGTCCATACAGAACCTGAAGACATGACGCCGGACTTGGCCTAACCCTTATGGATGAGAGTGTGCAAAGTGTTCACAGCTGTCCATCATATTGTTGTTGTGATGGAGAATCCTACAATGAGACAAAATGAGTGGTTGTTAGTTGATAGGTGAAAACGCTCAAGACTGTAGAGACGATTGTGGACTAGGGTTGCAATGGGGTGGACATTGTCTATGTAAAGTTAAGTAGGGAATATTGGAAAATTATACATATAAATATAAACATTGTTTCGTCATCAATTTGCTAAACAACCTTCAGGGTCACAGCTGAGATGAAGCCTCTGCCAGCTGACTTCAAGTCAATCTCTGTGCGCGGGTTTTCACATACTTTGGCCAATAAAGATTTTTCTGATTCTGGTGTCAAAATGACAGCAAGTAGAGGGATTTAATCATTAAATCCTTATGCCTATCATTCAATTTCAGCACGCTACCATTTCAAGTCACTGCCATTGACACAACTAATTATTCAAACTTCCTGTGACGGCTCACAGCTTACACTTCTAAATTTTACATACCCACCGCAACTTTTTGTTTTGGTTTACATCCACACGAGCGCGCTTGAGGTTAGCAGTTAGCCTGCTAGCTTAGAAAGTAAACAAAAGTTTCTTCTTCGTCCAACCTGGCGATACATTTATACAATAAGCACACAAACACGTTAAATCAGACCACGTACCGTAACATTTTAAACGCAGCTCAAAATCCCACCGAAAGCACTGATCTTTTTATTTTATTTTATATTTTATTTTATTGCCAGGAGAATAGCGGTCAGTTTGCTAGAGCTAGCTACTCACGATTGTCTACCGGACTTGGCCTACAGTTGCTCCGCTCGGTCTCCATGGTCGCGTCGCATTAAACGTCGTTTGGGCAAAAAGTAAAGTAAAGAGGGCGACAGCTCATGTCGGAGAAATGTCAATGGCGGTGAGCTGATGGCTAATGCTAAAGCAAACGCCGTGTTATTAGCCGGGCAGGCGAACCCTCAGCGGAGAATCCCAACAAGAGGACGGCATTTCATTCGAATTAGCCGTCTGGGCTAACTGAGTCGGGGGGCGGGGGGCTTTGGAAGTAGAAAACAAGGGGATGTCAGAATCGTAACTTTTGGAGACAAATGCGTTTTCCCATACGGTGGTCATACGGGCTTACTTTATCTCAGTGACGTCAAAAGCGCTGAGAAAATTCCACTCATTCGCCAATTAAATACCGACGAAGCTCCTCGGCCACCATACTTTTGGAAACGAATGAACTATCTCCATCCATCCTTATTTTGGTGACATATTGTGTATAACCATGATCAAATAACAACATTACAAAGATCTTAAACACCCTGTTAAATGTCAAACTCGAGCCACAATACTCTTATTTCCCATCGCTAGATGTCGCAAGAAGCCGAGGCATCACTTGTGAAGCTTTCAGAGATGTTCTTCCACAAAGGGATACACCCTACACAATTAAAACATATCGACCTCGAGAGACGATAATGATTAGTCAAGTCAAGTCACATTTATTTATATAGCCCTTAATAACAAACAGTTTCAAAGGGCTTCACATGCCCACAGGTGACAAATATTAACGACATCCCCTGACCTTAACCCCCAGGAGGGCAAGGAAAAAAACAACATCTGGGGAAAATTTGAGAAACATTGAGAAGGGTCCGTAGATGGTCGAATCTCTCTTGCAGTATGACCAGGCTGCAATGGATGCCGATTGTGAAAGTGCATACATAAAATTTAGTTGTGTTGAGCGCTTGTGCAATCACACATAACAAAAGTAACAATTTACAAGGTGACTTAAACTAAATTATTTTCCGTCAACATACTTGTAGACAAGTACGTCTTTCAGGTACTTTCTACCAAACTGGTGGTGAACACTTTTGTTTTTGTTGTGAACGGCGCCTTTAAAAACAGAGCGGAAAGTCTCGCGGCCGAGATCTCGCGAGACTCAATTGGCGCCGCGACCTCATGTGAAACACCATCCGCACGAGCCACAGCACACACTAGTCCTCCGACCGACGTTTTTTTTGCCTCTGCGGCGAAAAAACCGCGATGGAGATTCGGATTGCGTTCGTCTGAACCACCGCGCCCCTTTTTAGGAATCCGACAATTCCCCCGCCAACCATCCAATCGCGCATTTTAGTCGAGACGTTTTTAAACAGGGGCGGCGCGACGATGTGGATTCAGGTCCGCACCATAGACGGGAAGGAGACCCGAACCGTGGACGATCTGTCCAGGCTGACCAAAATCGAAACCCTCCGCGTGAAAATTCGGGATATCTTCAACGTGAGCCCGCAGCAACAGCGCCTCTTCTACCGGGGCAAGCAGGTAGGCTACCCTGGTCACGCAACATTCGTCTTATTTTATGTATTTATGTCCATGCAGCGAAAAACTAGTGACACTCGGTGGCTTCCTGTTTTGATAGGAATTCGCCAATAGCTGTTGCGCAAGAAACCCCCCTCCGCTCTCTGTTTTCAAAGAGTGGTCCTCACGGTCATGTCAAGTTGTTTTGGGAGTCCCCCTGCACACACAACATGCGCCGTGGACATGTTTGTTTACATTGACGCGGTAGACTGGGAGAGAGCGGAAGGAGAGCACCCATCCACTTCACCAATGCTGTTTTGCACGTTAGCATCAATTAAGGTCATTACCTCATTATATCTGTTTGGTTAAAACCGAGGTGGCAAAAGTATTCATCCTCTGTACTATAAGTACAAGTACAGATGCTTGACTTTAAGTACAAGTACAGATACTTGAGTAAAACAAACTGAAGAACTGTGCCAACGTCTTTTGCAGCTCAAGAAAGTTCAGGTTCCAAACGCAGTATCAAGTACTGAGCCAAGGTTTTTTTTTTCAGTTCAAGAAAGTTCCGATTCCAAATGGAGTATCAAGTCCAGGTATCTTATTTGAAGGTATCGGACATTATTGGAAGCTGCCGATACCAGCCACGATACTTAACACGCACACACACAGACAGATCTACCTATCTGTCTATCTATCTATACACACACACACACACACACACACACACACACACACACACACACAAAATCTGACATCAAGCAAGTAGTCCTCTGCA
>NW_017805148.1:305440-380838 GCF_001891065.2 Hippocampus comes | reverse complement strand
TATATATATATACATATTAATAGTTTAAGCTATTAATATCAGCAATTGAACTTTTGGGTGGCATCAATTGTGTTTTTTTTGCCATTCGCAGGAGGGCTCGATCTCTGTTACTGAAAATATATCACAAACGATTCTTTATCTTAAATTGGGCACTAATTGTACTTTATGTTGAGCAGCTAGATGTGAACTCCAACCACTAGAAATTGCAATACCGACCTTTCTATATATCATCTTGAGTTGTTTACCACCCTGCTTTTTCCACTGTCAACACCACAAGCACCGTACAGAGTGCAGTGAATTATGTGTGTACCTGGACAGTAGTGTAAGCTTCTGCTCTAACATAATCTCCAGCTTTTGAGCCTGTTTGGAGAGCCAGTGGTCCACGCCATGGTAGCGGTAGCAGTTCTCCAACATCAGCCTGAAGTCAGCCACAAACTCTGTTATGCTCTGATACTCCAGGCTGACAAACTTCTCCTCCATCCTCCGCAAGCACATGGACTGCTTGAGCCTCGCCTGACCAGGAGCGCAGACACCACCGACACCACACTGGACCTCCTGATGTCCCACGGCGTGGAGGAACAGGCCGGTAAGTGCCTTGTGCTTGTCCAGAAGTAAGCCAGAGAAGATCCTATAGGCTTGCTGGACCTCATTGGTCATGGTCTCCTCAAAGTTGGTGGTGACACAGACTTCGGGGAGCGAAATGTCACTGTTGGAGAAGTCGGACATGCCATCATTGCTGTTCGCTGGGTGGTCCCCAGGAGCGACAGTGCTGAGACCGTCCTCGGACGCTTCAAAGTCCATGTCATCAGCGCAAGCCCTTGTCCATACAGAACCTGAAGACATGACGCCGGACTTGGCCTAACCCTTATGGATGAGAGTGTGCAAAGTGTTCACAGCTGTCCATCATATTGTTGTTGTGATGGAGAATCCTACAATGAGACAAAATGAGTGGTTGTTAGTTGATAGGTGAAAACGCTCAAGACTGTAGAGACGATTGTGGACTAGGGTTGCAATGGGGTGGACATTGTCTATGTAAAGTTAAGTAGGGAATATTGGAAAATTATACATATAAATATAAACATTGTTTCGTCATCAATTTGCTAAACAACCTTCAGGGTCACAGCTGAGATGAAGCCTCTGCCAGCTGACTTCAAGTCAATCTCTGTGCGCGGGTTTTCACATACTTTGGCCAATAAAGATTTTTCTGATTCTGGTGTCAAAATGACAGCAAGTAGAGGGATTTAATCATTAAATCCTTATGCCTATCATTCAATTTCAGCACGCTACCATTTCAAGTCACTGCCATTGACACAACTAATTATTCAAACTTCCTGTGACGGCTCACAGCTTACACTTCTAAATTTTACATACCCACCGCAACTTTTTGTTTTGGTTTACATCCACACGAGCGCGCTTGAGGTTAGCAGTTAGCCTGCTAGCTTAGAAAGTAAACAAAAGTTTCTTCTTCGTCCAACCTGGCGATACATTTATACAATAAGCACACAAACACGTTAAATCAGACCACGTACCGTAACATTTTAAACGCAGCTCAAAATCCCACCGAAAGCACTGATCTTTTTATTTTATTTTATATTTTATTTTATTGCCAGGAGAATAGCGGTCAGTTTGCTAGAGCTAGCTACTCACGATTGTCTACCGGACTTGGCCTACAGTTGCTCCGCTCGGTCTCCATGGTCGCGTCGCATTAAACGTCGTTTGGGCAAAAAGTAAAGTAAAGAGGGCGACAGCTCATGTCGGAGAAATGTCAATGGCGGTGAGCTGATGGCTAATGCTAAAGCAAACGCCGTGTTATTAGCCGGGCAGGCGAACCCTCAGCGGAGAATCCCAACAAGAGGACGGCATTTCATTCGAATTAGCCGTCTGGGCTAACTGAGTCGGGGGGCGGGGGGCTTTGGAAGTAGAAAACAAGGGGATGTCAGAATCGTAACTTTTGGAGACAAATGCGTTTTCCCATACGGTGGTCATACGGGCTTACTTTATCTCAGTGACGTCAAAAGCGCTGAGAAAATTCCACTCATTCGCCAATTAAATACCGACGAAGCTCCTCGGCCACCATACTTTTGGAAACGAATGAACTATCTCCATCCATCCTTATTTTGGTGACATATTGTGTATAACCATGATCAAATAACAACATTACAAAGATCTTAAACACCCTGTTAAATGTCAAACTCGAGCCACAATACTCTTATTTCCCATCGCTAGATGTCGCAAGAAGCCGAGGCATCACTTGTGAAGCTTTCAGAGATGTTCTTCCACAAAGGGATACACCCTACGCAATTAAAACATATCGACCTCGAGAGACGATAATGATTAGTCAAGTCAAGTCACATTTATTTATATAGCCCTTAATAACAAACAGTTTCAAAGGGCTTCACATGCCCACAGGTGACAAATATTAACGACATCCCCTGACCTTAACCCCCAGGAGGGCAAGGAAAAAAACAACATCTGGGGAAAATTTGAGAAACATTGAGAAGGGTCCGTAGATGGTCGAATCTCTCTTGCAGTATGACCAGGCTGCAATGGATGCCGATTGTGAAAGTGCATACATAAAATTTAGTTGTGTTGAGCGCTTGTGCAATCACACATAACAAAAGTAACAATTTACAAGGTGACTTAAACTAAATTATTTTCCGTCAACATACTTGTAGACAAGTACGTCTTTCAGGTACTTTCTACCAAACTGGTGGTGAACACTTTTGTTTTTGTTGTGAACGGCGCCTTTAACAACAGAGCGGAAAGTCTCGCGGCCGAGATCTCGCGAGACTCAATTGGCGCCGCGACCTCATGTGAAACACCATCCGCACGAGCCACAGCACACACTAGTCCTCCGACCGACGTTTTTTTTGCCTCTGCGGCGAAAAAACCGCGATGGAGATTCGGATTGCGTTCGTCTGAACCACCGCGCCCCTTTTTAGGAATCCGACAATTCCCCCGCCAACCATCCAATCGCGCATTTTAGTCGAGACGTTTTTAAACAGGGGCGGCGCGACGATGTGGATTCAGGTCCGCACCATAGACGGGAAGGAGACCCGAACCGTGGACGATCTGTCCAGGCTGACCAAAATCGAAACCCTCCGCGTGAAAATTCGGGATATCTTCAACGTGAGCCCGCAGCAACAGCGCCTCTTCTACCGGGGCAAGCAGGTAGGCTACCCTGGTCACGCAACATTCGTCTTATTTTATGTATTTATGTCCATGCAGCGAAAAACTAGTGACACTCGGTGGCTTCCTGTTTTGATAGGAATTCGCCAATAGCTGTTGCGCAAGAAACCCCCCTCCGCTCTCTGTTTTCAAAGAGTGGTCCTCACGGTCATGTCAAGTTGTTTTGGGAGTCCCCCTGCACACACAACATGCGCCGTGGACATGTTTGTTTACATTGACGCGGTAGACTGGGAGAGAGCGGAAGGAGAGCACCCATCCACTTCACCAATGCTGTTTTGCACGTTAGCATCAATTAAGGTCATTACCTCATTATATCTGTTTGGTTAAAACCGAGGTGGCAAAAGTATTCATCCTCTGTACTATAAGTACAAGTACAGATGCTTGACTTTAAGTACAAGTACAGATACTTGAGTAAAACAAACTGAAGAACTGTGCCAACGTCTTTTGCAGCTCAAGAAAGTTCAGGTTCCAAA
Organism: Hippocampus comes; assembly: GCF_001891065.2. Lineage (NCBI taxonomy): Eukaryota > Metazoa > Chordata > Actinopteri > Syngnathiformes > Syngnathidae > Hippocampus > Hippocampus comes. Next base: position 377,176 of record NW_017805148.1, on the reverse strand, counting down.
CGCAGTATCAAGTACTGAGCCAAGGTTTTTTTTTTCAGTTCAAGAAAGTTCCGATTCCAAATGGAGTATCAAGTCCAGGTATCTTATTTGAAGGTATCGGACATTATTGGAAGCTGCCGATACCAGCCACGATACTTAACACGCACACACACAGACAGATCTACCTATCTGTCTATCTATCTATACACACACACACACACACACACACACACACACACACACACACACAAAATCTGACATCAAGCAAGTAGTCCTCTGCAATCGCGCTAAACTGCAGCAGACTGACAAATCGACGAAATATGATCTGCGTCAGAAAGAAAGGTCTTTGTTCACAGTTTTTGGTCATTGTGTTCAATTAAATTGTATGTATCAATAGTACTCGAGGTATCAGTACTTGTTATCGGGGAATACTCAAAGAGCGAATACTCGTGCTGGTATTCGTCCGATTATACAGTAAATATAAAGAGTCAACAACTACACTCAACTGGCAGGTTTTTGTGAAAAAAAAATGAGAACAACATAATCGTGCATTCTGGGCTGCTGGAGCGTTGATAAATAGAGTGGTGCCTTTGAAAAACGAGTTACATTTCTTCTGTGTCCACACTTGAAATATCAAAACACAGGAAAAGACTCCTAAAAAATCAGAACTTTTTGCGGGCTTAATATGAGGCCCGTGAAATTTTGGGAGGTGTGTGCTGACTCTTTTTCATCATCGTCTTCCCTGGAGATTTCAGAAAGTAACAGCCGACTTTACTTTGCCAGACTAAGGAGTAGAAGGTATAGTTTTCAAATGCATGGCGTAAAAGTACAAAGTTGCGAGCAAAATTAACAATAAAGTACATATCGAGAAAAAATTTGTAGCGTTATGATAACAGATCCATAGAGTTCAAGATATTTTTGCCAAGATAAAGTTATAATATTAACATAATAAAGTCAAAGTTTAATCAGAGTAGAGCGTTCTCTAATAGGGAGTGTAATTGGTTTTATTGGCACACATGCCCCCCGTCCCCACAACTTTATTTTTATTTGAATAAATGATCATTTATTGAAAATTATTTTATGGTCCCCCAAGCTACGGCTTATAGTGTCCGGTTTGAGGAGCCCCGATGGTTCTGCCACGGTTAAGTCATGCATTTCCTTACTTTACATATTTTTATTCCATGTCAGGCAGAAAGTAGTACGCTGTGTATTCTGCGTTTACAACTTAACCGATTCGCCATGGACATTTTTGATGACTTTGCCATTACTTTTGTTTTGACCGAAGACAATGGGCAAAAAAAAAAAAATGTTTACTATGATGGGGTGCATCAGCTATTTTATGACAGTTCTTTAGATCCGTCAAGATTTTACGAGCGCACTATCAGGTGTCATAAAATGCACACTCATTGGTCACAACTTTACCTCTCAGTCGGATTTTATTTAGCGTACATAGCTAAATAGGGTACAACGTGTTTCAGTTTAGTGCATAGTGGCTGGGGAGGTTTATCTACTTTAGTGCACAACGCCACAGGTCTATTAGGAAGGTGTTAATTCGAGGCAAGAATTATATTTTGTTGTTTTCACATATGTAATATGGTATTGTGTAAAGACCCTGGAAAATAAAATGAGATTTGTTTCTAAATAGAGGTAGTCCTCAATTGCAGAGATACACCATGAAACTGTTTCTCACCATTTGCAGATTTTTTTGGAGGGGGGGTTGGGGGGCACATGGCTAAAATGGCGCCCAGTGATGCACTTCGGTGTCGGGCATGAGTCCGCCCCTCCCCCGCTAACTTGGACGCCTTTGTTCGCATCAGTGGTTATCCGGTGCAAAAGGAAGTTACTTAGTTATTATTGCCAGGCTCGGGCCTGTTAGCTCGCAAACTACCTGGCGGGGTTGCCAGACAGCATTCATTTTCAGCGTCGCGTGCTTTCACACATTCAGGAGGCCCCATGGCTACGGCGTTTGAAAGCGGCTTGATTCAGTGTCATCGTTTGTCGCGATTTTTGAAGCCTCATTGTGTATGCTTCGTCATTTTAGAGGCGTAATGATCGGGCAATTAATCAACAACTCATTAAATATCAAATGAATCAAATATTTTTCATCATCCATAAATTGTTTAATTGAAGATGTCATCCTCTCAAAACAGTAAATATTCTCTTATTATTATTATGTAGATGTTATCCTGTTTGCTAGTGTGGTTTTCTTAAACGGGTAAAAGAGAAGGTGTCCGTTTCGGATAGGGCCGCTCGGTTATGGAAAAAGAAAAATAATCCCGATGATTTTGGTGATAATTGAAATCACGATTATTCACTCAGTCATTTATTTTCAGGGTACAAGACAAGAAAATGTTTAAACGCCAAGAAAATATGAAGACACATCAAATTCTTTGAACCACTTTAATGATGTAAGCTCCTTTTGGGAAAAAAAGAAACATTTATCAAATGAGTTTCATTTTATGACCTCGTCGACGCAGGACGTTTCTTACTGTGTTGTGTGGACCCTCGTTGTTTACATCCGAGTCTACATCCGAGTCCTACTTCCTGCAGTCACATGAATATCACTAGAATAAGAATGTACTTTATGAAAGAATCTGACCAACGTACTACTTCCTGTTGTGAAATTGAGGCCCATTGAAGGAAATGGCGACTGTGGCCAAAGGGTGATTCTCCCCTCTGTTCATCTTTGTGCAGTTTGTTGGCTCCCACAAAGATACGTTGGGAGTGTTAATGAAGAGAACATGGTGATAAGGAAGCGACTTGAAGTATTCCAAGTCCGGCACTCTGGGCTCCTCGAAGGCCTTCACATTTGGTGAACTCAACTAATACTAAACTACAACTACAACTATTAGCTATTCATGAAATAATGATATATAGAATTGTGGAACACACTTATTTCAACACTAATAAATAAATAAAGCAAACATACTGTATATTTAAAAAATAGCTGGTATCAGCCAACCATATTGAAGCCTTTTCGATTTGAAAATAGCATTCAACTCCATTGCTAAGTCAATTTGAATTGTATTAATTGTCTCGCCCTACTCGCGACACAAAAATCTGAAGGCCTGGGGGAGTACTCATAAATCAAGGCAACTACAAGGCTATGCTAATTTTGTGTGTGTGCGTGTAATTTTTGTTATTCGCGGTAGGTTTTTGATCCCTAACCTCCGCGAATAGCGAGGATTCCATTTATGTCGAAGCGAGAGCCCCGAAAACCGCGTAGATTTGATGTTGTAAAAAGACATGCGGTTGATTCACGGTTTAATTATTAGCTGGGTTATGTCACAAAGCAGTTGGGGGGGGGGGGTTGCTGGCTATGCTGGCAACGGCGAGGACTGCGCTACTGCAAAATCCCGCGTTTCCTCCTCAGTCTAGCTAGAAAATGAGCAGGGGAGGCTTGATTCGGGGATTTCCGAGCGCCGAGTAATGCATGGAATGAGCCAGCGACACCCAGTCCAACACGAGCTCGTGCCCTCCCGCGCACGGGAAAAGCTCTGTCTTAATTCCTTTTCAAAATGGCGTCTTGTTTACCCCCACCACCACAAGCACACACGCTTGCACACTCAACACAAACACACACACACACACACACACACACACACACACACACACACACACACACACATACGTTCCAGCTCACTGCAGGCCCCCGCGAGGGTCTCGACGCCATCGCTGTTTGGGGTTTTATTTGCCGTGCTTACTTGTGTTTCACTTTGCGGCGTCTCGTGTGGCCATTTTTCACGACACGTACACGCACACACCTTCTGTTGTCCACGCGGCCTTGCTACCTCGTGCCCACGGTCGCTTCCACTCGGCCTTTCAGTGAAGGAAAAAAAAAAACAAAAACGAAAGAAAGGTCGGCTTGTTTATTAAACGGTTCAACATGTTTCATGCGTTACCAGTTTGTGCCGTCTCCCGCCGTGAGTCGTTGCCTATTGTCGACTCGTCGGAAAAGCTTAACACACAAATGCCGCGCGTACGCACGTGCGCGCACTGTTGCGGTGACCTAGTTAAGGCTTCAACTTTTTGATTATTGCACATGCGTGGAGGTTTTTCGATGGCTCCACTTTGGGCAGTTTTGACGCAGCCAAGCGTGTTTGTACTCGTGCGCTTCATGGACGGTCACCAGACAAAGACAGGCTCTGGATCAGGAATCTTTGCACACGGTTCCCCCGTCTCCAACTGCAGTGTGACCTCTCATGTCGAAACGCAACGTTTTCCCTTCCGCCGTTTGACCTCCATTTAGAAGTAATGCTGTCGTTGAAAACGTTGTTACAGCGCTTCGCTAATTCTGACAATTCTACGACTTGAGCGTGAAGAATGTCCTCCACATTCCACCATCGACGATGAAGCTAACTGAGCAGTTAGCTTATTTTCCCAATGAATCCGAGTGAAGAAACGTTAAGATGTTACTGAAAACGTTGCTCGTATTGGTGATTATTTGTTATTATTCAAGTGAATCTCTGTTTAAGAAGTGTCATTTCTATTTCCTGTATCCCGAACTGTTAAACCAGTCCTTCTAGGGGTAAAAGGCCTTTAGCGTGAATTTAGCGGATGGCTGACACGCCCCATGGCCCGTGTCATTGTTTTTGGAAATGTGACCTATTTTGCTCAGCTCTTCGCCGAGACGCGCTGTGGGTGGAGGGCGAAGGCGAAAATCGTTTCGGATAGCTGCCAATGCTGTGGGGGGGAAGCTCTGGTTTCACACCGTTTTATCCTGTCGGAAAAATAACATTGCAGTCCCTCTCCTCACTCGCTTCAAAGTCTATTGATCACGACCCGGCTGTGCTTCATCGGTCTTATTTTGTATTTTTATCTATTTATTTACTATTTAAATAGTTCCCAGCAGTGTTAATAAAAACGTTTTCAAAATACAGAAAAGGTAAATTATTTTACACTTGATATTTTATCACAGTTGTAAGACTATCAACGGATCTAGTGATATTTTACTTTATTGTTATTATTATTTTATTATTATTATTATTATTATTACTATTTTGCTATTGAAGACTTCTGGAGACAGCTAAGCTCCAAATGAAACGGCCAAATTTAACTTGTGGAGGCAGGACATCATGACCAAGCTGCTGAATTATTGTCAAGTTTCACACAGAAGTGTGATCATTGCTTGAAAGTGGCTGGTTTTTTTTTTTTTGGGGGGGCTTTTTTTTTTTTTTTTTTGCCATCATCAGTGAGAAACACTGCATGAGCAGTTGTTTTGTAAATTAGCCCCACACAGAGTTTTTCCTGGCTCAAACTGAGGCAGAGGTGGTGCCATCCTGACCGTGAGCATTCATTTTGCGGCTCCCTCCGCGCTTGGTCACCAGCAAGCAGTACAATGCGTGCTTACGTCTCCACACGAACAAGATGGTCACAACTGGGCGGTCATTTTTCGCAGACGATTAAAGAGAATATATTTTACTGTCTGTCTTCGTGTTTTGTTGCACCATTTGTGTAAACATCTCTTGTTTGACGAGCGATAACGCCGCAACATTGTTGCTAATTCCGTGAGCCCTTCTATGACGTTTTCCATTGCGTGTCGGCACGAAGCTATCGGGCTTGGCACTTGATGAAACACACAAAAGTCTGTTTTCCCACAGTGTACATGTGCCTGTAGTGTTGTTATTTGAACGCTAAGCACCATGTGGGCACAGTGTTGCGGCCTAATTAATTTTTTAAATTTCCTATTTACAGACAGGATCAGATAAAGGAAATGTGACACAAGTTCAAATTCAACAAGATTTGCCTCGCATTGTTGCCCACAGCAGGAAGTGCTGTTTTTTTTCTTTGTTTGTTTGTTTGTTTTGATGGGGAGGGGGGTTGTTTTTGACATTAGCCACAAGTCTTTTGCTTGTCTCTGTTTGAGCCTCTGTCTGATATTCGTCTTTGGTACCTTCAACAATGTGGAAGGCGCCGTTTGAAAGGATGCCGGCAGAAATAACTGAAGAGAAATTAGCCCTGCGGAGAGAAGGGCTTGTTTCATTCCACTGCACATTCACACACACACACACAGATACGCACACACACACGCCTTGCTTTGGTTTGTTGCAAGCCTTTTTCCTCAAGTCAAGTGTCTCCAGTCTGTCCAAAGCGTCGTTCGGATCAGACATCCTCAAGTGGAACACTACGTGACATTTCACTGAGTCATAAAACGAGGATACCAGAGGCAACGTGTGTTTATATTCTACTGCATTATTTATGACTGGGAATAGACTATACCCGTGCTCGGATCATGGTCGTGTTATTGGTCCGGCACACGGGGAGAAATCTGGACGGATTCGCATCAAACGTCGCCTTTTCTGCGCGATGGGTCTCTTTGTGTTGTCGGCTGCTGAGCGGGTTGTGATTGGGAAAAACTGGGGCTGTCACAGCGAGGGTGCCGTTTGCGCTGTGGTGGTAATAAAGTTGCCGGAGGGGGGGAAAAAAATAGCGAGAGCTGCCGAGATGTGATTCGGTTTTAATGCGGCGTATGCAATTCCGCTGCGGTTTTTCTTCTGAAAACCTAGCCCCATGTTTTCCAACGTGGTCACCCAGTGAAGGTTAAACAGGGACCTGAATGGAAGACCAAGATTGGGTCAGGTGGATGCGCAGTTTTCACCGCTGCCTCTCTGTTCAACATTTTGCCAGACAATTAAAACTAGAGAGGGATGGGGGGAGATGTACCCTCCCACCCCTCGCCCACACCCAACTCGCTACGCCTTCAAATAGTCTCTTCCTGGAGGCGCGGTGGCGGCCATGCTCGGCTCGGCGGCACACAATGAACCTGGAGATGAATGGCTGACGCCTGTAATGAGTCACGCTGGCTTATGGATGCGAGTAGATGGTCAATTTAGCGAACCATGCTCTGAAAAGTCTGCAAAAATCGGCGGCGCGTTGATGGTACTTTTTGATTATTTACACATTCAGGTTCACGTGGATGAAGGATGTTGGGGGGGGCGGGGTAGGAGATCGGGCATGCTCCCGTTTGGTCGTCATGGCAACCCATGATTCTTCCCCCTCATAAAATTTTCGCAAAAAAAAAAAAAAATAAAATAACAGTACGGTTACGCATCTTTTTACTTTCATTTTGCAAACACACGTATGTTTGTAATGTAATTGCTTCTTGAAAGCTTCTTTTCTGTAAGCCCCAGAGAGCGGCGATCGAATGTAGCCGTGTACCTTCTTTGTCCTTGACAGGCTGCTTGCCGTTTTGGTGTGACAGCGGTGGGTTGTTGTCCGCTAATGTTTTCAATTCCTTCGTTTTTGGCGGCAAACTGCATCCATTTGGCTTTCGGATTGAAAGATGAATGAGACAAAAGTTCCGAATTTCAGCTTTTATTTCATGGCATGTACGTCTAGATGTGGAAAACCACTCAGGGCCCAGCACCTTTTGTTTGAAGGCACCCGCTTTTCAAGTGAGCAAAAGTATTGGGACGTGACTGATGGATGTTTCCAGTTGCTCCGGTGTTGCCTTTTTGATTGATCATTAACATTAGAAGCCTGCGTTTTCCACCATTTGCTTTTCTCTCTGGAAGTTTTGATTGGGCGGGCCCGACAGTAACCGTTAGTTCACGTTGTATCTCAGTCACCTCTTTTTGTGTTTTTTTTTCACCAGATGGAAGATGGCCAGACGCTGTTTGACTACAACGTGGGTCTCAATGACATTGTCCAGCTGCTGATTCGCTCCCAAACAGACCCTCCGGACAGCCCCGTGACCAAGGACCCCCACAGTGTGGCGTGCACTTCGGCCCCTGCCGCGGCCTCCGCTGTCCCTCGAGCTGAAAGCCCCGACCGCCCCGCTCCCGTCTCCCCCGCCGCAATGGAAACTTCCACCGATAAAGACAATGACTGCGGCGCCGCGGCCGAGACTGCCAATGAGCCCAAGCCAGACCAAGCCGTTGCCCTCAATAACTCAGCCGGCACCAAAAATGGGTTCAAGCCCTCGAGTCCGACGCGCGACACCCAACTCCCTACATCCAGCAAGAACACACTGGTGGACCCGGGAATTGGGAAATACAAAGTAAGTCTCGGACTGGCCCCTTTTATTTGGTTTGCAGGAATCGTACGGCCGTAAACCAACTTGGAATTATATAAAGGGTGTCCTTGATTTATGGTTAGTGTCAGTCCCACTACGATGACGTAAAGCAAATTTAACCTACGCCTAATACAGCAATAAATTCATAATTATACTAAATATTTCTATGAAAAACACTTCTAGGTCTTAAATGTAAAACAACCACTTGAAAAACATTAAGGCGGTAACTGAGCGTGCCGTACTGTGCCGCATGACCACTGTGTGGAAAGACAGTAAATAATACATGTAGTTGGATATTGAAGTGTTCATAAAGACTAGCGCTTGACCAATTAGTTGGCCGGCCTTTTTAAATGACAGATATTAACATTTGGGAAATTGGCAAAAATCTTCGTATTTTTTCCCCATATATATATATACACACACACACACACATTTTTTTTAAATTAAATTTTACACATGAATACATTCAATCAAAAACACCCCCCCCCCCAAATTTGCAACCAAAAAAAAAATTGTCGATTTTTCTCTGTTGTAAACACAAAAACTGTTAAACAGTCAAAATGTTCTGCCTGTAATTCATATTGTTTTTGTTGTAAACGTGAAGGGACCAAAAAAAAACAAAAACAAAAAAAAGCACGGAAAACGTTTGTTTTTGTGACCGGCCTAATGGCACCTCTTTTTTCCCCCTCCAGATTAACGAGCTGGTAGACTGCAGGGATGTGAGCGTGGGCGCCTGGTTTGAGGCCTGCGTGGAGAACGTGAGCCGCGCCCCCAAAGGACCCGTCAAAAACAAGGTGGGGCGACCCCCGAAAAGGACTAACGGAAAGCTGGAGAGCGAGCAGGGCCAGCAGCCCCTCGGCCCGGGCCAAAGCACGGACAATGTCAGGAATAACGTCAATGCGTTAAACTCGGAGAGCAACGGCGCATCCACATCGCAGACGGACTCCACGGACGAGGATGTCGTCTATCACATTAAATATGAAGAGTAAGTGCTGTTTCGTCGTGCTGGGAAATACTGGCTGATGGTCTTTGTTTACTCAACCGCAGATGGGATAGGCGTCTATTAGAAGGGTTGCCTTTCATTTTTTTACACCCGTATTTTGGGGGAAAAAATGATTTGAAACTGTCGTTTAAAAAAAAAAAGATCAGCTACTAGAAATGGCAAAGCATCATGCTGACCTGGCGGTAAGTTCTCAGATCAGCTCTGGTCGTCCTGAGTGGAGTTAGCATGTTTTCCCTGTCCCGCGTTGGTTTTTTTCGGGTACTCCAGCGTCCTCCCGCATACTAAAAACATGCATGTTGGGTTAATTGAAGACTGGAATTTTAGGATGTAACATAATTCTCTTGACAAGAGTCAGCTAAAATTTATCAACCCACCTTTTTTTAAAATTCTCTTGCCCAAATTCAATATTCATTAAGTTTTATTGACCGGAACTGTGGCGTAAATCAATTATATGAAGAAGGTGTTTATTTTTCTTTCTTTAATTTATTAAACGGTGGGCCGTTATTTGAGAAAACGAAACGCGAGCGACCGGATCGGAAGTGTCCTTGCTGTACCTGCTAGTGAGATAATGAGCTTGTGTGCCTTCCTCTGTGGCATACAGTATGTCATGCAAGATGTTGCGGCGCGGCGGGAAATCGGGTTGCCGCCGATCAGTAAAACGCAAGCGCGCGGCGATAAAAATGCACGCGTGCATCAGCAATGGCGACCCACAAATTGGACTCGTATCTGGCGCGTACCCCTCTCTCTCTTTTTTTTTTTTTTTTTTTCCCTGTCAAATTAATTCTGCAAGCCGGCGTTTCCATGGTTACCCCCGCGTTCTCGGGAGCATTACTTTTTTCCGCCGCTCCTCCGGCTTTTGTCTGTAATTGCTGCGAACCCGTCGCCGTTCAGACATGGCCGCCTTGGCACGGCTGACGCCGCGGGTATTTTTGTGAGCGTTTCCAATTTGCGCTTTTGGTTGTCGACGTCATTTTGAATCTATGTATAATGCGCTCGTTCCATTTTCAATAGGCAATCGAAAATCCCCAAATTTAAAAAGTGACTCATCGTGGATCATTTGTTCTTTCCATTTTCAACAGATTTTTTATTCTTTTTTTGCGATTTTAATTGAAAAAATGAAAATATGACAGGGGCAGTCCAGTGCTGCAGAGTTCACATTGTTTTTTTTTTTTTTTTTTCGCTCAATGTCTTTTGCCTGATGTATCTGATTGGGTTAGAGACCGAGGAAGGACGAGAACAAGGACAACAAAGGTCCGGGTTCGTATTAAACCGCAGCGATGTGTCATCATTGGGCCCACCTGCAAAGCGAACACCGACCCATTTCATGTGCTGATAGTATCCGTTGGCTTACCATAAAAAAATCTTCTGCTTTTTGTCTGCGTTTTTTTTTTTTTTTTTTTGTCATCTTCTCGAAAGCGAAAGGGTGGGCAGTGTTTTTTTTTTTTTTTCTTCCCTTGTGCTTGATTTCCCACTCCCACATACACATACATTCTCCCCCGTAAACACCTGCTTGGACACATGGTCTTGAAAATAGAAGAGCAGCTGCACAAGATGAGCCGCTGTGTTTTTTTTTTTTTTTAATTTTTTTACAGGATGGGATTTCTACGGAATGTAATTTATCTCGTGAAGCATTGATATGCAGGGAAAACCCAATTGCCCTGTGCTTTTGGGGGATTTGTTTCGCCGGAGATGCACAACATTCAACAGTAATTGTGACCAATAAATATTTTGTTCACCATAACTCATCTGTCAACTGAAATCGAACAGTTTAACGCCATCACCGATTGCATTTGGCAAGTTTTATCGGGTCGAGGTGAAAAGGGGTTTTCCCTCAGTTTATCTGTGAAATTCAAGCTTCTACATAAAATTATACAAAAAAAAAAAACCCTCGAAATAACTGAACAGCCGTCATTTGATGGCAACGTCGCTTTGCATTTGGGATCAGTACAGCTTCTGAGTTGAGGATAAGGATTAGACTGCGAATTTCGGCTTGTCGCGTTAATTATGAGGGAGAGAAATGGCAACCGGGCATCTTGATCATAACGTGACACAAAAAAGTCTCAAGGACTCATGTGGGAATTTAACGTGAAGCCGAGACTACGTTGGTTTGAAGCAACGCTGACCTGGCCTTCTCGTCTTATGCCAGCTACCCCGAAAATGGTCTGGTGGAGATGCGAGCGGTAGATGTGCGGCCACGTGCCCGGACCCTGCTGCGCTGGGACCAGCTCATGGTGGGCATGCACGTGTTTGTCAACTACAACATGGAAACGCCAGAGGAGAGGGGCTTCTGGTTCGACGCGGAAATTCAGACCCTCAATCAGGCCTCCCGCACCAACAAGGAGCTCAGAGTCAAGATTCTCCTGGGGTGAGGCTCTTGAAAGGTCACCCCTTCTTCATCTCCTTCTCCCTAGATGCTAATCTTCTCATTGTTTTGTGTGTCGTACCCGCTTCCAGGGGTCCCGGTGACGTGATCGGGGATTGTAAAGTTCACTTTTTGGATGAAATCTACCAGGTGGAGAAACCAGGAGCTCCGGCACTGTCAGCTGCAGATGGACAATTTAAAAGTGCGCAGCGTAAAGCCACACTGACAACAGAAAATGAAGTCTCAGTTAGCATAATTATAGTTGTTAAAGAAGAGTAATATGACATCAACGATGGGCATTTGAACTGATCAAATGGTACGCGAGTTCAGGATATATCGGGAGGGACAAATGGGTCAACTTCCTTGTTCAACACAAGTGGAAATGTATTGGTTTTATACTATTTTTACGATGCGAGCGCTCTTGGAATCGCTGTGTGTATCAGTGTTGCCTTTTGGGGGCCCCTAAAAAGTTAGTAAAATATTGTTCCAGACACCCAGTTTCACTATTCAACACGAAAATGGGCGCATGGGCATGTAAATTATAAGAGGCCCCACAAAAACATGCCAATGATCCATGCCTGAAATTAAATGGGAAGTTGGCCATTGAAATTTTTTGAAGTAGCCTTTTTGGGCGAATTTCCAGGGCTCAAAGATGTAAAAGTTTCATTAGCATTTTAAGGATTCTGAGAAAGTTAGACAAACATAGCCCCACAATGCCAATTTCACTGATCAAAATGGGATGGACGCATCCATCATAAAAGGCAGCACAAAAAAAAAGTCTCAAGTCGGCCATTTTGTTTTGAAGTAGCCATTTTGGAAAATCCGACGCACTGAGCCCTAATTCGAAGCAAATATCCTTAGTGATGCTAAGTTACAGACAATTTCTAGTAGGCCGTTCATCGCTGCGTGCATCTTTGATTTTATAGTCAGTTCAGATTCACTCGGGTCCAAAATGAGATGAAGCTCGCCAGCCGCCTCTAAATATTGGAAAAACCCTGCTAACAAATAAGACTCCATGTTTTGCTGTCCCCCTTGTCGGTTTTAGGGAAGAGCGGGCCGGAATGCAAACACTGTAAGGCCGACCCGGACGCCGAGTGCCGCTTCTGCTCGTGCTGTGTGTGCGGCGGCAAGCAGGACGCTCACATGCAGCTGCTCTGCGACGAGTGCAACATGGCCTTTCACATCTACTGCCTCAACCCGCCGCTGGCCACCATCCCGGACGATGAGGACTGGTGAGATGCTGCCGCCCAGCCGTCTTGTCGTCTGCGGGTTACAGCGGGTTTAAATATGTCTTTGATGGACGTGTGTCAAAATAAAAAGGGAAAAAAAAGGGTTTATTCCGTGAGCTAATCCCGCGTGTCTTGACTGCCAAACCAGCGCGTGGGTTTGCTGTTGCAAAGGCAGGAAGAGCCCACCCGCTATGTTTCTATTTATAGCTCTCCCTGTTTTGTAACTGCTACAAGCTGACATCGGCGCGTAACCTCTTCCCATGTGTTGTCGCCAGGTACTGTCCCACCTGTAAAAATGACACCAGCGAAGTGGTCAAGGCCGGGGAAAAGCTCAAAGCTAGCAAAAAGAGGGCCAAAATGCCGTCGGCCACCACCGAGAGTCAACGGGATTGGGGCAAGGTGAGTGTAAAAATCCACACTAAGGCAAAATGAAGATGGGAGCAGAGGCGAAGGGGCTCTTGCGCCCTTTTTGTCACAGCAAATCTTTGAAATGATCCGCAAAATATGAGCAGGCTCCACCCGCAGTAGATGGCGAAGGGAGGAAAAAAAAAAAGCGAGGCAATGTAGCGCCGCCTATCTGTCTAGGATTCCTGCCTCTAATTGGGAGGTATTTGGACAAATCCCCGAGTAGGCGGCTTTAAACCAAAACGTCTCTCTTTCTGTTCACTTTTGGGCCCGAGTCGTGAAGACTTTTTCGTGCATTCTTTTGTGATAGACACGTCTATCCAATTGGATTGGTGAAATTGGTGTCAAGGGGCAAATTTTCTTCTCAATGGGTTTGCCGGGGACCCATAAGACATATTTACTTTATTATTTATGTACTTTATATGAATAATATTGTCAAGGGCTGGCAAACAGCGGCTCACTGATCTCTTATTTTCCGCCATTTTTTTTTTTTTAACCTTCTTTGGTTACGAGAACAATGCCGCTGAGCGTGACCGAGACACTTTCCTGGACTTGTCATGGGAAAAATACCTCGTTTCTTCTGTGGAACATTCCCTGTCTGTGGGCTAATTTAAAACAGCTCGTCTTGTGTGTGTTATGTTGGCGCATTTAACAGCCATGATATCACAGCCAGCGTTGTCCTAAATTGTAGCTTCTTTTAGATAATAAAAAAAAAAACACTTTTATTAGCATTACACCGTACGCGTTACGCTTTGAAGAATGCACTTTTTTTTTCCCCCCCCCACGATGTAAAACTGTTCGCAGCTGGTTTAATAAAAGCTCTCGGATATTCTTCTGTCAAAATATTCACTTGGTTTTGCACAAGTGGTTTGATCGAGCTAATTTTTAAACTGCTTGTGTGTCGATGTGATCTTTTGATGTTCTTTTCAGGGCATGGCCTGTGTGGGACGTACCAAGGAGTGCACGATTGTTCCCTCCAACCACTATGGACCCATTCCCGGCGTTCCTGTGGGAACCACATGGAAATTCCGAGTCCAGGTTGGCTGCCATCTTGTTGCGAGGTGCAAACCGCGGACGACGCGTTTAATTTTCCTCCGCCGCTCTTATTTTTGCACCCTCAGGTGAGCGAGGCGGGAGTTCACAGGCCGCACGTCGGCGGCATCCACGGTCGCAGTAACGACGGCTCCTACTCGCTGGTGCTGGCGGGCGGCTTTGAGGATGAAGTGGTGCGTTACGTGGTGTTTAGTGCTGGATTTCTTCTGGTTGACTTTCTTGTGTAATACTATATACGTGACTTTGTTTAGGACCGGGGGGATGAGTTCACATACACAGGAAGCGGAGGCCGTGACCTCTCCGGAAACAAACGAATTGGAGAGCACTCGTTTGACCAGACGTTGACCCACATGAACAGGTAAAGTTTTTATTTTGTTTATTGTTATTGTAACAGGTGGCCCGGTGACCCAGTGGTTAGGGCGTTGACCTCACAGTGCAGAGGTACCGGGTTCAATTCCAGCTCTGGCCTCCCTGTGTGGAGTTTGCATGTTCTCCCCGGGCCTGCGTGGGTTTTCTCCGGGTACTCCGGTTTCCTCCCACATTCCAAAAACATGCATGGCAGGCTGATTGAACACTCTAAATTGTCACTAGGTGTGAGTGTGAGCGCTGATGGCCCCCCCGCCTACTGCCTGGAGACAGCTGGGATCGGCTCCAGTACCCCCCGCGACCCTTATGAGGATAAGCGAATTGGAAAATAGATGGATTTCCATGATAAGAGTCCAGCACTTTCCTCAATGCAGCTCTGCTTACCTTTTAGTTTTTATTAAGTGTTTCATGCTGACCTCCGCCCATTGCTTGAAAGGTTCTCCGGATCGTCGCACCTTTCCGTCAAGTCCATTTCCCATACTGTAACAACTATACATGATCGATTTGGTGTACTTGCAGAGCCTTGGCGCTCAACTGTGACGCCCCACTAAATGACAAAGATGGAGCCGAGTCCCGGAACTGGCGGGCCGGGAAGCCGGTGAGAGTGGTGCGCAGCTCCAAAGGCCGCCGCATCAGCAAATATGCCCCCGAGGAAGGAAACCGCTACGACGGCATCTACAAGGTGAAGGAAGTGAAGGGCTCTGTTGTGTTCACTTTCACAGCAAGTTTTGAGTTTACTTTCATTCATACTTGTTTGGTTACCCAGGGATAAAATGCTCATGCGGAAAACACTCCACTAACAACCCAGGCTAAACTTAGCTCCTCTCTGATATAAGAAAACCTAAGTCAAGAGGTATCATTTCAACAGACTGTACTTCCTTGACTCAATTACTACTTTCCTATGAGCCATCCCTTTGTTGCGATACTCATAAAGAGCACAAAAACATAAAAAGGTAAATATTTCAGTATATGGCTGAGGATAGATTCCTCTGAGAAAAAAATGATTGGTCGATGTCGTGAGCACCGTTTTCACAGATCGTGCGTTTAAATGCTGTTGCCTTTTGTTGCAGGTGGTGAAATATTGGCCGGAGATCGGCAAGTGCGGCTACTTGGTGTGGAGGTACCTGCTGAGACGGGACGATCAGGAACCAGCACCCTGGACACCTGAAGGACTGGACAGGATCAAGAAATTGGGACTATTGATCCAGGTGAGACAGCATGAAATGATTGTTTCCTTCACGTTGTCCCCGCCCCCCATTACTTCCCACCAATGGCCGTGTGTGGGTTTATGTGCGTGCAGTACCCACCAGGCTACCAGGCAGTCATGGCGAACAAGACAAAGAAGGAGGCCATCGCCCGGCCCGGTCGCGGCGGTCGGAGTAAGCACCACTCCGGGAGGGGGCGAGGGAGGGGCCGGCCGCGGAAGCAGCTCAAGATAGAGGAAGAGGAGGACGAAGAATACGAGCACCTGATGGCCGCCGTGGAGGAGGAGGAGGAGGAGAAGCCTCAGAGTAACGGCGATCAGAAAGCCAGCAAGGACTCTGGTAGGTGGTGATTGTTTGCTTGTTTGTGGAAAGTTTTATTTTGTAAAATATTTGTCAAAAAAATTTTTTTTCATTTAAATTTCTTAATTTTTTTTCATTTACCGAACTGTAGAATGGGTCAGGCAGCTCTGGACACTCATTCATTGGGAAGGCGGTTAAAATACTGCTGTTTGGGTTATCATCACTTTTAATAGTGTCTATGAACTATTATTGCTTCATTGCGTTTTTCCTAATTAAAAAGAAAAAGAGGCATTTGAAGGAGGCATTTAATTTAATTTTATGGGATGTTGCACGCTCACAAAGACTCTCCGAGGCCATTTTTGGGAGGAAATGCGGTAGTAAGGTGTGCATTAATGAAAAGACAAAGAAAAGGCATTTCCCTGTGGAACCAATGGCTGCTGTTTATTTGTCTTTACACCTCCACAGAGACAAACACGAGGAATATGTGCTATTGTGACAGGCGACCAGATTCAGACGAATGCCATTTTCCAAAGGGGTAAAAGGAAGCATCTAGTTGAGGGAGGTGTTTATTTTTTCTTAAGCTGATGACGTACACAGTAAGTAACAATCTATTAAAAGGCATCATTTCAGGAAATATAAATTATTGGGCATGAATTTCAGTGTATCTATTTGAGAAAGGGGTTTATCGTTGCAGCAGAACAGAGTAACTTTGATGCCGCGGCTTGAGGAAATGCAGTCGTTAGGCATGAATTACCGAAACGAACGACAGAGTTACGGAGTCACTGAGGGGAACAGGAAAGCGTTTATATGAGGAAGGTGTTTATTTGTCTCTGCAACCCACAGTCTTTTTGAGACCATTATTGGAGAAAATACACTCGTTAAGTGTGGATCACTTGCGCCCTCTGCTGGCGTGGCAGGAGAACAGACAGAAACTGCATTGAATGTTTTCATTTGAATGATTGGGTAAACAGGTGGTGTGGATTTTTCTGAAATTGTTACCCCCATAGAGTCTCTATCAGGGTATTGCTTGAGCAATTCCTCCTGAGGCAAAAAAATATATAATAATAATAATAATAATAATAATAGTAATAACAACAATCGTTTGTGTGTGTATTGTTTAATATTCCCAGATTTGTCACCAGCATCCGAGCCTCCCTCCAAGCGCCCGAAGGTGGAGGAGGCGTTCGTGCTGTCGGAGCAGCAGCGGCAGTTGATCGGAGAGGACGCGGCCAACAAGAAGCTGTGGGACGAGGCCCTGGGACACCTCGCAGAGGGACCAGTATGTCCTATATGAATACGCAAATACAATGTGGGATGTTATCTGCGCTGCCCCCCACCCCCTTGAAAAAAAAAAGAAACTTACATTTTTCTTTTGTGCTTTGGAGAACTTCCTGCGTAAGATGGAGCAGATCTTCATGTGCGTTTGCTGCCAGGAGTTGGCCTTCCAGCCCATCACTACCGTCTGCTCGCACAATGTGTGCAAGGTAAAACGATTTTTTTTTGGGGGGGGTGGGGGTTGTTTCTCAGAAATATCACAGTAATCATATTTTTTAAAAATGAGTATCAAGGGACTACTCTTTCTCTGCATGCCTAGACTTGCCTCCAGCGCTCGTTCCGGGCAGAGGTGTACACCTGTCCCGCCTGCCGCCACGACCTGGGCAAGGACTACGTCATGACGCAAAACAAGACTCTACAGCTTCTGCTGGACCAGTTCTTTCCTGGCTACACGAAGGGCCGATGAGAGCCACGACGCTCCACATCGGAAGGCGCACACACATGCATACACAAACACGCATATAAACACACACACACACACACACACACACACACATACTGTTGAAAGCTCCACTTTAAGGGATGCATTGCACTTCCCCAATGGGCACATGTATAGTGCATCACACAGCCATTTCATGTATACAATCAGTGAGCACACAAAGCACCTCAGTAGCTTCCGACCTCATCCGTTTTCTCCGCAAACCTCACCAGCCTGAGATTTCACACCAAGGACTTGAACGCACGTACTCACGAGCCCACCACAAGCGCACACACACACACACACACACACACACACACACACACACACACACACACTTCGATACTCTGCAACAGGGGTCACCAAACCGTTTGATACACACTTCCAATTACCTTTCATGTTGGTATTGTTTTTGCCCGGCTGATTTAATCAGCCAATATTCGCTATTTGAAAAGACTCAAATAAAAATAACCCCCCCCCCCCCGCCCCAAAAAAAAAGCAATTAAAAATATATATTGAGACGTTACAACATAAGACAAAGTTAACTATGTTCTATGTACAACATTCCTGGGAAATCACAATTCTCCCATCACAGGTGAGCCCCTGCCCTGCAACTATAGTACTACAGTACTCGACTGCAGAGAGTACACGAAATTGGCTTGAGGGAGGCGTATCGTCAAACGGAGGCCAACGTTTGACGAAATTTGGTATGTGTCATATATCTGCCAACCTGCATTTATTTGTACCATCCACGCACTTTGATGATGATTAACATCTTTGATGTTGCCCCACTCCCACCCCTCATTTGGCGTGTCTTTGAGGACACAGTAAAACATTCCGGGACCATGTCGTTATAGTCTCATTCGATGTGTTGTTGAAACCCATTTTGAAGAATGCGTCCCATTTCACAAGTCTCGATATGCCCCATTTGACTTGTCTTAGATGGTACGCTCATTTGAGGTGCACTCGATGTACCCCATGTCATGTGTCTTTGAACATACCGTCATTTGACAGCGATTTGATCAGGCACCCCGTTTTGAATTGTCTTTCATGATACCACAAGTTTTTGGTGTGTTTGACGTTACACCCGATGTGACACGTTTAATGCTACATCCACTTGACACATCTTAGATAATGTGGCCCTTTGATGCAGCTTTGTCACATCCAATTGATGTGTCTTTGACGGGTGTCTGACACCCCCTCCCACTTTGGCACATCTTATACCCCCCCCATCCCTGTTATGATGCATTCAAATGTTGACGGTTGGCAGGATTTCAAATTCTCACCTCCTTTATGGTCACGTGACATGTTTTCCAGTCACGCGACGTTTCCCGGTGGGCTTGTCGTGTTTGTTCTGATGTCGTCCTCGCTTCTGTTCAATCATTCAGGTTTATTTGTTGTTGTCGTTGTTTCATAACATGCAATTATAAATGGTCTTTTCAAGGCGAACTGTGATGTGCATTAATGATTTTTTTGTTTGTGGCTAACTAAATAGCGCTCCTTCCTGCAGTGACTTCCTTCTGTACGTGAACCTACAGTGCTAAAAACCCTTTTTAGACGTCTTGTGGACGCTTGGCTTCAGTGCTGTGTTGTTTCTTTACTTTTACTTAAAAATAATTCTTGCACCCCACTGAAGAATTTAAGTCACATTTCATTTCTCTAAGACTTCAAATCTGTCCGATTTCTCATATAGGTTTTGAGTTGCTTCCCTATCATTTCTTTTTGCCGAGCGCATTCGCCAGTCTGTTGAGGAGTTCCACTGCATCATGTTTTATACATGTCATAATACTTAATATGTACCTATTAAATATTTGGATTCAAGACAACAAGCTTTTTTCTTTGTGTACGTGGAGTACTAATAGCATTTAGCACATCAAAGTCCGAATTAAACATTTTTGTGTACCAGATTATAAATGTTCCAATATTTGTTGTTAGGTGGAGATGTCTTAAAAGCCGTGATTTCAAATGAACCATCGGGGTAGATTTTGGGGTTGTTTTATTATAAGAAGCACAATAGGTACAGGAGCACAACATGCCAGTTGAACATCATGAAACAAAACGGAATGCAGATGCAGTCAGTCCAATCACAACATCACAGCTTTTCTTCCCTCATGAATCAACCCAGAAAACAGAACATGAAAACAATTGAGATTTATAGGTGATAATGAAGCAAAAAAAAAAAAAAAACCCTTTGGATAATTCCCCTTCTTGTCTAATTTACATGTTCAAAATGTCTTCACTAAAATGGTGTGGCTATTTAAGTACCAATAAATGGGGTTGTTAACATAAGTGGATGTTAGTGAATGCTACACAGTGGTCCCCCTGAAAAATAAGATTCAAACATGGCAGCCATTTTGTCGCCGCAGTACCAGAATGTAAGTAAAGAAAGAAAATAAAATAGACCTTTGTGTGTTGTACATTCAAACAATAGAACGACTCAATGGGTAAACAAAGCAGAGCTACATATGCACAGCTAACACTAAACAAGCCAAAAGTCAAACCTCCTTCCCTATTACCCAAACTTGATGCTCATGGGGGAACACAACCAAGAGATCAACAAACACAAAACAGGGGAACGAAAGGGGGGGGTGGAAGGTTTCGGGAAAGGGGCTGGGTTTTACTCCTCGTCGGAAGAGTCCCTATCGAAATTGTAGGCCATGAAGAGAACGTCTGGTCGAGGCGGGACGAGGGCGTGGCCCGGTTTCACGATCTCGAAGCCCAGGAAACTGAATGTACGCACCAGCTTGGCTACAGAAACAAAAAAAAGGCACATCATTGGTACATGCATCTCTGTTCTGTATGTTAGTTCAGCGTTAAGGTGCTCCGAGGCCTGGTGTGTATACATACCGCGATCATCCCGGTTCTTGTAGAAGCAGACAAAGACGCCGACCACTTTCAGATGTTCTTCAGCGTATTCCAGCAGAGACGCTAAGCTGCAAACAAAATAAAATCAGAAAAAAAAAAGCTCTCAAGAATATTCGAAAATACAATTAGCATTCAACCAGTAAACAGTGTATGTAACCATTTTTGGGCAGGTAACTTGTAGCAAGAGTTGGTAAATTACAATTGTATTTTTACAATGAGATTGGCTGGCAACCAATCAGGCATGCACCCCGCTTCTTTTGCCAAACGTTAGCCGCTATCGGCTCCAGTTCGGCTCACATGCGCTAGAAAAGGTCACCGTAAGGCTCACCTCTCCTTGCTACCTTCAGGCAGCGGCTCGAGAGGGATCTCCACAAAGAGAGCGCTGCTGCTCACGACAGCGTCCCATTGAACCGCCTTGCTGACCGTGAGATGACTTTGGAAGTGGAGTATCCCGGGGCGACCGCTGCCCGCTGGCTCCTCACTAACGGTCAACTTCAGGTCCTGACGGGAAGATGAGGGGGCAAAATTAAATCCTTCGTCATCTTTGATCGGACGGGCAGGAGGGCTGCGACTTACTGAGTGGAGCAACCGAGCTGCAGGAGCGTGATCCCGTGTGCCATTCCCTCGCCCACCTGGGATCTTCAGGGGTGGGAGAGGGGCATCAGGAGCACCACAGAGGCCCTGGGCCGCGGGTACTACAGTGCATGGACAGACTGCAAGGCGGGCACAGAAAAAGCAGTGTTAGCAATGGAACGAAAATAGAAAACTTGTTTGTATTTGTGTTTATAGTCTGTATTGTAAAGTTTGGGCCTCCGTTTTGTATTGCACGTCACGTTATTAGATTTCCACTCAATGTCAAAAATGGTTTAGATGTTGTCGTAAAAAAACAATAACAATCAGGTAAGGTCCCGTTAAAAAAAAACGAGAAAACGAGGGGAAAACCTGTCGCTGGGTTGTCGTTGCTCTTTTGGTGGCTTGCTTGCTGCCATATTCAACGTTATGCTACATGGCTAGGCTAAATATTTCCTTATTCCGACGATTGACGCCCATAAACACGGGTGACGCTGAGTTTACGCTGGTTGAGGCCCCCCGAAGACGTCATTACGTAATGTGACGTCGCTCGAAGCGCAGCCGTCTATTACATAACGGCCTCAACTTGCCACAAGTCACGAGACCGACATGGGCCGGAAAAATATTTTTCAGACATAATAACGTACCCGATGCCTTTTAGAAGCATTAAAACGTATTATCTAGACTACATTCAACACTGCTAGTTCGTTGTCAGCAGTGTTACAAGCACAACAGTATGGCATGCATAGTGACGCACTTATGCTAAACGAGGAAGTGGGTTTAGGCGTACGGATCAATCGCAGGATAAAGGTGAAATGTTTAACGGAATGTCATCAAATTAAGCATTGAAGCGAAGTTTCATTACTACGACGAAGTTAGTTCACTGATTAGCCTTAACTGCTCGACTCAGATGCTAACTGGCCGACTAGCATGAACGGTTAGCGTAAATAGTCGTATCGAGGCAACGATAGCGATCGGCAACAAACGGCAATTTAACGTATCACTTTCGTAACCCAGTGTGAATTTATGTTTAACGAGCCTAAGCGGTGCGGTAACTTCCACATTCCGTACTATGAATAAACATTTAATTTCACTTGAGCGGATTGTCGCCACCCCTCCCCCACACATCGATTAGCACCGTTAGCTCTCTTGCTTGCTTACTTACTTAGCAATCATGTCACAAATACCGCTACTCAAATCCGCCATGGTAGTGAGAGGCTGTTGTTTTCCTTCCTTTTCGCGAGCAAAGCAATGACTGTTTAGGATCCGCTGGAGGTTGGATTTTACCATCCGGCCTCGGGTAGAGACACGACGGGCCAACAGATGATCTCTTCCCCGCTATGCCCTGGTGATGAGTGACGGACCAAAGTTGAAGGTAGTTTGTTTGAGTGACGAAGTCAAGGTACACGGTGAATGTTAACACACTTCCGTTTGAATCTCCGAGACATCAAAAGAAAGTGATGTCGACTGGTTCATACGGGTGAAAAGTACACATAGGTCACCACCTAAATCTAATATAAAATCACTTAAATTTGCTCCGCCAGTCAACATGGTTGTTGTGACAAAAGTTTTATGCAATCTCACCGAAAATAGGATTTTATTTTTCAAGTAAAAGCGGAAACAGACGACGTAATTTCGTGGTACGTTACGCCTCTGATGACGAAAACGTCAAATGCTACAGATGCTAATATGTGCGTGGGCAGGTTCTCTTATGACTCTGATCAAGAACATCTTTTCGACAGATAAAAGGGTCACAAAAAACTAATATCCCGATCGTCATAAATATGTTTTATTTGTGACAAAGTCCTACCACATACCATTTTGTTCGGCAAGTAGATGCCATAGAGTCTATGGCATAGACTCCACTTGCCAAACAAAATGCAAGCTAGGCTACGTGTAATGGAAAAGTACTGGGGTCGTAAAACAAAAACAGATGGGTGCTATCCTCCATCCAATGTATGTACTGTAAATCATTTCTGTTGTCAGCAGTATAAGCATCAAATATAACAATGTCCTCTCCAGGGACTTTACAGTTGTCTTTAGTAAAAACAATTGATGAAAAGATGATTTGTTTATGGTATTCATGAACATTTACATAAGTACACTTATAACAAAGTGATATGCTGGTTGAGTGAACATTTTGATTGTTGGGAGTTTCATTTCTTATCTAACTTATTTGTTTTACTTTAAGTTTCAGGTTGTGGGGTACTTCATTGACTTTTTGTATTCAGTAATTTGAACAATCCTGTACTGTACATATCTCATCTCTCTATCTCGCCTGTTTGCACAGGACGAGGATACAGTACCCATCACTGACGTCACATTTAAATAAAACAACTCGTTCCCTGTTCTTAAAAAAAGAGAAAATCAGTTACAAGGGGAATATAGTATTTTTCAAATGATATATATCCTGTAATTCACCACTATTCACATGAAACTACCATTTCAACAACGATTATGTAAAACCACTGCAAACAAGTGCTTGCTTTGACTCTTTATCGTGACGTTACACGGAGGCACGCCCCAATACGCAGTTTGTCCCCAGTTGCTTCCCGTCCGCCATCCCGGAAGGTGGAGGGGGGGAAAAAAGACAAGCTGCGACGCCTTGGAGCGACGCTTGCAGCTGATGTGCCGCTGGCCCTTAAAATGGAGAGCGACACAACCGTCCGTAGAATAAAGCCGCCATTCGGGACGCAGAGCGATGTAGCGCCGGGCCACGGCAGCCCCGGGGGCCGCTACGGAGAGGACTACAACGGCTGGAGCGGCAGCGGCGTTAGTGAGCCGAAGAGGAAGCCCGACGTGAGCTTGGACCTGCTCCGAGAGGGTCCGGCAACTTCTCTGGTGTGCGTGTTTATTCTGCTTCTGTGGGCACTCGTTCACTTGTCCCTCCAGCAGCTCGTCATAGGGAAGCCGAGCGGGGAGTTCAACGCGGAGAGAGCCAGGTGAGTAGCCTGAGCGGAAACCCAACCGTGTTTCATCCAGTTAAGGCGGTTAATGGTCTGGCTAACCTTTCCTCCAATCTGACCCGCATTGAAAGAGCCTGCAAAGTAAAGTGACATGCAGGTATTATGTTGAGAATAAACACCATTCAAATTTAGCTGAATAAACAAAGCGTTATGTTACACCACTGCAAAGTACAACCACAAGAACACCACGCTGAAGTTCAAGGCAGATGTTTTGATGCTGAGCTTGCTTTGGAACAGCCTTGCAAGTGTACCTTATGGCCAGTGTAAGAAGTGTTCTAATATACTTTGGACAAATAAAAGTTTAATATCCCCAAATAATATCTGAAAACAATACTGCAAAAAAAATCTAACCTTAGGAACAAGATCTTAAATGATCAACGGTTCTATTTCACAGAAGAGCTAGAGGCGTTAACCCCACTTTAAATCAATGAACACAGATATTATTTTTACAGTCAATTGGATCATGAAGTGCTCTGCTTTATAGATAGCATTTTATAGTTTAGGTCATTTTATATCCTGAGATGATGGCAATTTTCACTTAGATTTTCTTTGTCCATAGAACATTTTATATTGGAAACATTTGTTTAAGTGCGATTCAGTGAGGGTTGATTGGTCATGCCTGGAGAAGAAGGAACAAGTATGACAAGAAATACTTTGTGCAAGTATTTGTGTGTATGTGTTTTTTTTTCCAGCCATTACATGTACCCAAAACTTTACATTGTATTGGCAATGTCGTTGTACCCAGCATCAGATTGGCGATTTACAACAGAAGTAAATTAAAAATGTATCATCATTTTTTTCAAGCAATACAGATCATCTCAAAATAATCTGATCAACCCTGACATCCTATCACATGATCGTATTGGGACAGCTCGAGTTTTAACAATGTGACATGAAAGCAATCCGCCTAAAAACACTGGGCACATTCAGTACAAATGTTCATAGTTCTTTATGATTAGAATGATGACATAAAAACAGTCGGTTTAAAAAAACAAAAAAACACAATGCACTTGACATGATGATAATGATCTACATCAAGATTTCCTCACATTTGTCAGCGCAAATAAAGGTGCTTTCATTTTGTAGTAACTGACGTTCCTTTTCTTTTTCACCAAAGCTTTGGATCATTATGTGTGTCGCAAAGCAGGCTTTGGAACCATGTGACGAAAAAGAAATTATTCTTTCTGGTGCGACACGGATTATGATACCACACTGGCTCTCTGGAGCTCAGCTGTCTATAAAGTTGTGGCCAAACAGGATTAGCTCTCGTCGTGTTGGCCACTTTCTCAATGTTAATTTACAAAATTGAACCGATTTAAAGCCTGTTGCCAGTGATTCAATTTTGCCATAGAGACTAAATTCAGTTCAATTGCATGATGTGTCAATTCGCAACAGAAGGCATGTCAGAACCATACACATGCACATCCTAACAATAAAAAACAAAACGGTCGAACAGTGGACCCCTGTCACGCCTTCATTCAAGAATCGATCCATTTTCTATCGATGGGTTTAGTCTTTAGGGTTGCAGGCAAGAGCTGGGGTTCACCCTGGGGTGGCCGCCAGTTATTCGCGTTGTAAAACTTCCACAAACCTTAATGGAAATTGTTCACAATTTAATTCATGTATGTCAAAATGGGTCCAGAGAATGCAAAGTAACCTTTAAACTCAAGCCCGGAAATGAAGATAGCATCTCTCTGCATTCAGGCAGCACCTGGAACGCATCGTCAACGTGGGACCACGGCCAGTCGGCAGCCACGAGAATGAAGTGTTGACGGTGGACTACCTGCTGGAGCAGATCGAGAAAGTCCGCGCGATGACTGAGGTGGGCCCGCATCTTCAGCTGAGCGTGGATGTGCAGCGGCCCACCGGCTCCTTCTCCATCGACTTCCTCGGCGGCTTCACCAGCTTTTATGACCGTGTCACCAACATCGTGGTGCGCCTGGAGCCCAAAGGTGGCTCGAAGCATCTCATGCTGGCCAACTGCCACTTTGACACTGTGGCCAACAGTCCAGGTATGAATTTTGCCCTCGAGACGTACGACGCCTCAAAAGTTACAAACGTGCAATGAATAGTTTGCGCAGCGGCGTAAGGATACCTCACACGGCGCTAGACTCGCTCAATTAAAGAAAAGAGAATATATTTGAAAATCCATAGAATACATGTTTTCCCAATTTTCAAATTGTGTTACTTATAATCAATAAGTTACATTTTATGAGGTAACAAAATCCAAATTGGAAAGGCGAGGAGATACGGTGAGATTTGTTTTTTTTTCTTTCCATTATTCTTGACATGTTTGACAAAAGCATGTCACCGCCCTCTATTAAAACACCTGGGAACTTTAAAATTGTGACGTTTTTTAAAAAAGCACCATTACGTCCTGTACCTATAATTAAGGCGGCACAATTGAACATTGACTCCACCTTCCCTCCCCTTGCTGCTTTTGCCTCAAGCACCCTACTGAACCTGAAGTTTATCTTTCATTTGTTCCCACTGCCTAGAAAGGTGTTGGATATGTTTTTTGTTTTGGTTTGTTTTGTTTTTTTGAGCCCCTCAAATATGCCATCGATCTTATCAAAACACTGCAGCGGCTTCATATTTCCACTAGTCAGGTCCAAAGGTTTTGAGTAAAAACAGTAGCCGTGCCATTAGGTGGTCTAAAACTCGAGATGTACTTTTTAACATCACGTTTTGATCAAGCGTGGACATATCTCCTGAATACTACTTGAACATATTTCTTTCTTGAGTAATTTGCATGCCATCTGATCTAAATTTCAGTTGTACTTCAAAACCGGTTGGTTTGAAGCAGGCCGTTGCCCCCCCCCCCCGACGTTTTTTTTCTTGACTTCTCATAAAAGGAATTTTTCTACCTCCATACCCACGAGTTGCTGCAGAGAATCACATTCGCTCGGTCGTGTGTGTCCGTGTGCGTGCGCGCATGCACATGTATGAACTTCTTCACCCCTGAGAAAGGGAAATTGCTCATGTGGAGCAGGAAGTGGCACAAGCCTTGACAACTTACTGATTTCCTGAAAAATCATTTCCTTAGAAAACACAACTGAAATATTTGTACCTTTCAGGAAAATGTCATAAAAGAAACTGTGGTAAGGCAGGATCTGCTATTAAGCGTTTTAACGAGGCGGCCCTTTGCATGTTGAAAAAGCAAGAATGTGGTGATTTCATCCTATTTCAGAAATTTCCACTGGCCCAGTCAGGCCAGCGCCTGTAAGTTACGTCGTGAGCTGAGACAGTGCAACACTGGCCCAGGGCCATCGGGCCACCATGAATGTCGAACCCTGTGTGGAGGTTCTGTTTTCCTCATCCTTTATTGGTTGGTTAGCGAGCTAGCTGGTTCTCATGAACAACAACAACAAAAACAGATTAGAGGCTGGGGTTTGGAGGTTATTGTTCAAAAGCAAACTTCACATTTTTGGTACGATGGCTGGTTTGAAATCCCATTTGAGGACTTTTGGAGGCACCGAGGTTGAACGTTGCTCGCATGAGGGATGGCGGCAGTAACCCAGACAGACAAATAAGCGCTAAGCCTCCAATCTGCAAAGCACATGATTTGTTCTTTAGAGGGAAAAAAAAATTGGATGCAAAGAATTCCTGGCCAATGTCACGCCTCGACACTAACCTGTTTAAAGATTTTGGCATCACATGCCCTATTCTCTTCCTCCCATGGGGTAGCCCCCCCGCCCCCAACCACCACCAACCCCCCTTTTTTCTCTCGCCATCGTCAACACAATGCAGCCGGTGCCGGAGCCCCAGCAGGTCGATGCATTCCTGGCGTGTTTCACACGCGGCTTCCTGCCATTTATTCCGACGTTGTTTGTATTCTTTTTGCTAGGTCACTGTAAACTGCCCTTTGGTATCGTATGGTGTGGCGCTGCCAATCTGTTCCTGGAAGCTGGTCCACCCTTGCCCCTGTTCAAGTTTTGAAACGGTTATTTTCCCACAGGAGATCATTCGTAATGTCGGAGATCATTCGTAATGTCGTCGTCTTTATTAACTGTCAAGTTAAAATATGGAAAGGTGTCTGGAGAATATTACAACTTCTTACAATAATAAATCTCCCCCCAAAAAATTTGAGGTGTATTCCCCTGACCCCAATTCTCTGAGCTATGCGGTGTTAGAAAGTTGCCATTTTTACCGTTGTCCTTATCTTCAGGTGCGAGCGACGACGCCGTGAGCTGTGCCGTTATGTTGGAAGTCCTCCACTCGCTCGCCAACCAGTCTACTCCTCTTCGCCACGGTGTCATCTTCCTCTTCAACGGGGCGGAAGAAAATGTCCTACAGGTAGTACAGGATCTAGCCTAAGGACGCGCGCCTGTTTTGTTTTGACCACTTCTGTTTTTGTCTGGTCTGCGTAGGCCAGTCACGGGTTCATCACTCAGCACCCGTGGGCCAAACAGGTGAGAGCCTTCATTAACTTGGAGGCCGCCGGCGTCGGGGGCAAGGAGGTCGTTTTCCAGACGGGTAAGGGAGTCATCAGCAAATACCCAAATGCATTTTAAAACCAAGACTAAATATTGGAGCCGCTTAATTCCTACATGCTTGCTAAATCTTATCTCATTTGACAAATATCATATCAAGTCGTGAAACATAACAGCCGTGTCTTAAATTCCCCAGTATCACCTCCGCGTTTTGGTCCCAACAGGTCCAGAAAACCCGTGGCTGGTCCAAGCCTACGTGCACGCTGCCAAGCACCCTTTCGCTTCCGTGGTGGGCCAGGAGGTCTTTCAGAGTGGCATCATCCCCTCCGACACGGACTTCCGAATCTACAGGGACTTTGGTAACATCCCAGGTAACAACATGGAAGGGGCTATAAAACTATTCCCTTCGTTTTCATTCCTCAGGGATGCTATGTGTGTACGACCAAAAAAACGCTTGAATTCGAATATGCCTTTTATTTGGGGTTTCTGCAGGAATTGACCTGGCGTTCATCGAGAACGGTTTCATCTATCATACCAAGTACGACACCGCCGACAGGATCCTCACAGGATCCATACAGAGAGCAGGTATACAGTTAACAGAATATCAGACTTACTTAATAATTGCCCTTCTTCGTACAGTGAACATCCGGAAATGAACATAGACGTAATTATGAATAAACAGCTTCTCCTTTAACACACACGAAGCAGCAACAACATGCAAACATCAGTTCTCTGCGAGACTGGCCACTTTTATATTGTTCAGCGCTTTTCTAATGTCAGTATCTGGTAGGCAAGGCGCAAAAAGATGCACACATAGCGAGCGTACCTACTACAGATGCACTCCATTACCTGCTGCTTGAATAATTGCGCTCCACCTAAGCGGAAAATCAGGTCTATCAGCAAAAAAAAAAAAAAAAAAAA
Source organism: Hippocampus comes (assembly GCF_001891065.2). NCBI lineage: Eukaryota > Metazoa > Chordata > Actinopteri > Syngnathiformes > Syngnathidae > Hippocampus > Hippocampus comes. The sequence continues at coordinate 347,752 of NW_017805148.1, read as the reverse complement.
AAAAAACCACAGGCAGATGCTGTATCTCTCCCTCACCCCCTTCTCTTTTTGTGTGCTCGGCAAAAGACATGAATTGTTAGAGAGGGAGAAACAGTGAAGTAGTAGTCATATTTTTGAGGCTGGCATGAAGTGGAGTAAGCAGTAAGGCTTACTCACACACTCAAAAAGCAGACCTTTGCGGCAGAGCAAATGGCGCCCGAGAGAACACTAGGTGCATTGTTGTGCCTTTAAGCATGTAAGCATGCAGGCGGTGACGCTTGTAATATGAAAAAAACGTGTGCTTCAGGTCATGTAAACCTCACTGCCATCACAACCGTGGTGGGCAAAATTGTTTAAAATTTGTTCATTGCATTAATTGGTATTCCTTTATTTGGGAAATAATTTCTTAGGAAATAATTGGTTGACGAATTGTAAATAATTAGGTAATACTCATTTTTTTGTAACTCATTCTATTAAATAATTGGTTAATTAATGACAGCTTAATAATATAAATTGTCTTTCATTTTTCGATTGTTTCTAATCAATACAATTAACTGTAATTAGTTTTTTTACCTGAATTTTTACATCCCAGTGGTAGTCAAGAATTTAATTATTAATGAGATGATCGTAGGGAGGATCGCAATAAAGAAGGCTCAAAGTCCTTGGCTTTTGCGTCATCCTTTTTCTGTCAGTGTTGCACAAATCAATTTATTCATATAACCTCAGAGCCCTCTATTCATGTCAACAAATTCATTCCTTAGTTGATTTACAAGTCAACACTGGCCAATAATTATGGTGCATTGTCTAGTAAAGCGGATCCCTCAGAAGAAATGTGGTCTTTTCATCATGAGTCAGGTCAACAGTTTCATGACCCAATTGATGTGCAAATTTAAATGTATTTAAACTGGTGATTTGTGGTGTCTACTAGAGCGGAGGCCTCGGTTGAAGAAAATATATTTTATTCATCTCTAGGCGACAACATTCTGGCCGTCCTCAAGCACCTGCTCATGTCTGAGGAGCTGGCTGACTCCTCCGAGTATCGCCACGGCAACATGGTGTTCTTTGACGTGCTCGGCATGGTTGTGGTGGCGTACCCGGCTCGCGTCGGCACCATCCTCAATTACATGGTTGCCGTGGCAACCTTCATCTATCTGGCCAGGAAAGCCTCTCAGCCAGGCAACCGCGGTGGGTTTCAAATAACACGTCATGATTATTATTGTGTTATCGGGTCTCAGCATGAGCATGAAGACACGTTTGGACTGTCGGTTGTAAATTGTGAAAAAGTTTTGAGTGTGTGCATCAAAGCTTGAGGACTCGCCATGAAACGCAGCAACTATTTTCATGGATTGCACCTTTGTGCCACAGGTGGGCGCTACGTTCGAAACTTGGCATGCGCCACAGTTGTGGCCCTGCTGGGCTGGTTGGTCGCCTTCCTGTCTGTTCTGATCGTGGCCGTGCTGGTGACGCTGCTGGGCCGCTCCATGTTCTGGTACACCCATTTCTACGCCTCCGTGTGCCTCTATGGGTCCGTCGCCACCGGCAAGATGGTGCTGGTGCACACGCTGGCCAAGAACCTTTATTACAGGGTGAGCTTACCGGTCATTCCGAGCTAGCGTAAATCACTAAGAAAAGTTCAACTCGAGCTGCGTTTGGTTTCAGGGCGTGCGCATGGTTGAGCTGGGTGATCTTTACTTGGACGTGAGCCTGCTGCTCTGGTGCTGTAGCCTGCTGTGGATGACCTACCGCGGTCTCTGCTCGGCCTACGTCCCCATGCTCATGGTGGCCTTCCCGTTGCTCACCAAGCTGCTGCTCGCCAACGAGTTCAAGAACAGAGGTCGGTCACATTTCTACACCTAGCCGCAACCGACGGTGATATCCAGAAGATTCTGTCCTGAATGAGTTTTGTTGTTGTGACTGGCGCAGGGGCGTCGCTCAAGTACAGCGTCCTCTACCTGGCGGGCCTGGCTTTGCCCTACCTGCACATCATGTTCCTTATTTGGGTGGTCTTCGAGATCTTCACGCCCATCATGGGCCGTAGCGGCACCGAGATCCCCCCCGAGGTGGTCCTGGCCGCCCTGGTTACTATCGCAACTGTTTTCCTCTCTTCCTTTTTCGTGAGTGTCCATTTTTTCCCCGCCGACCCTGAAGCCTCTTCTGCACCAGTTTTGTTGTCATTTGTAAATCTCGTTTCGATGGCAGCTCCATTTTATCTACTTGGTGAGGAGCACCAAGTGGTTTCTGGCGGGCACGGGCTCCGTCTTCACGATCGTCTTCCTGCTGGTGTCCAGCGGCCTGCTCTTCCCCTATTCGGGAAGTCCAGATCGCCCGCGCCCCAAGAGGGTCTTCCTGCAGGTTTGTTTTGGGACGCACGCACGTGAAAAGTGGGGTTTTGAAATCGGTTTAGGGTTTAAAATGTGAGCCTTTGAATCAGGCTCAGTAATTCCAAGTACGATTTGCAAAGTTAAGTCGGGCTCAAGACAAGGTTTATGGTTTCAAATTAGGGTTTGAAGACAAGTTTATGATTTCAAATGAAGGTTTCCAGCCTGGTTTAGGCTTTTGAAGACCGGGTGAGGGTTTCAAAATCATTTAAAATTACATTTTCAAAACTGAGGTTAAGGGTTATAAGGTTTGGTTTCCAGGAGGGTTAAGGGGTTCAAAATATGGATTCAAGACATGATTAGGATTTCAAGACAAGATAGATTTCAAAATACGGTTAAGGTTCCTATCTGGGGTCACAGTCGGGTTAAAGTTTCGAAACACTGAAGCTTGCTTGAAGTTACATTTTATTTGGTGATTCAAACCAAGGTTAGGGCTTCAAAATGAGGGCTTCAAGGCTAAGAATTTCCAAGTAAGATTGTTAATGAGAATTTCAAAATAGAGAAGGTTCAGGTTTCAAAATACCTTTTCGAGTATGGAACGTTTCTCGCTCTCCTTGCTCCCCAGCACACCACGCGCACTTTCTACGACGTGCACGGACACGTGGAGGCGCGCGATTCGGGCGTGTGGATCAACAGCTTCGACTACACGGGCATGCAGCACGTCACGCCGCACGTGCCCCAGATCCACGACGGCGTGCGCACCAATTGCCGCGAGGACCGCCCCTTCTGCGGCTTCCCCTGGTTCCTGCCCGTCAAGTTCCTCAGCAAGTGCGTCACCGTGCCGTCCCGTCCCGTCCCGTCCCGTCCCGTCGTTTTTAACGCTGCGACTTTTCGGCAGGAAGAACTGGTACCTCCCCGCTCCCGACGTTTCTCCGAGCTCCCCGGTGGACTTCCGCCTGGTGTCAAAGGAGGAGACCGGCTGGGGGACCGTCAAGATGACGTTCAGTGTCAAAGGTAAAGAGCGTCCCTGTGACACCCCAACCCCACACCCCCTCTGCTATGGGCCATCCCCTAATTTTGTGTGCCAACCAGGGCCAAGTCACATGTCGCTCTACTTGATGCCTCACCCCGGAGCCAGTCTTTCCACGTGGTCCTTCGGAGACGGAACGCCACAGTTTGACCTGAGCGGCGAGTACTTTGTCTTCTACTCGCACGGCTTGGACGCGCCCACATGGACGTTCTGGTTTGAAATACAGGTAGCGCAGACAGCATTCGGCATCACTCAGCTTTCGGAGACGATCAGCGAAACAAATACAATTGCAAAAAAAAGTAAAAATTAGCGCCTCCCAGAAGTGTGGGTTGTAATTGCATATAGATGCCACTAGATGGCGACAATGCACGAAAGCTAGAGAGCATCATAAAGCATCAACACCATGACTTCAGCATACACAGAATCACAACTAGATTCAATATTGTATTTGAGATTAGCTAGCATACCACACCTTGGCACACAAACACACTTGACTGCGGCCTTGTTCTGTTCCAGCCGCCCCGAGACAGGCCGCCGTCAGCGTCGGGCCCTGATGGGATGATCTCGGTGGCCATCTCCACCCACTACTTCTTTGGCGAGGACCAGAAGACGCCTCGGCTGGAGGAACTCCTGAGCCGCTTCCCCTCGTGGGCCTTCCCCTCGTCCTGGGTCAGCACTTATGACTTGTACCGATACTGAGGCACCGACACTGGTTCACCCTGCCTTTACACACACAAACACACACACACACACACACACACACACACGCACACACACACACACACACACACACACACACACGCAGCCTGAGAGACCCCCAGTATCACTGTGTCAGTAGCAAGTCGGAGCAAACACATTTATTTTGTTGATCTCTAATCTGTGGTGCCTTTTTTCTCCCCCTCCCCCTCACATGCTAACGTGCTTAACATGCTACCTCTTCCTCTTCATCAGCATACAGTACACTTATCAGCACTGCACTCAACCCCTATTCACCGCTTACGGATTCAGAGTCGGCTTCGAATCTTGATTTGAGGCGTTCAAATTGGCCTGCGGAGAGACCAAATTAGGCGTTGAAATTGGGATTTAATGCAGGGTTGGGGTTTGAAATGAAGAAGCATGCTGATGTTGATGATGCTACCTCTCCTCTCCACCGCTATCGACTTTAAATTATCTTTGAAACTGGAAAGTTTTTTTTTCCCATTTCCCACTTTTGTCCAATCACCACTGGATGAAGCTAGCCTCTAAGCTAAAGGAAACCTAATTCAAGCAGAAATGAGAGGAAGTTCTGAAAAATATCAAGCTGTGAAATCCATTTTGTGTTTGTTGTCATCTTTGAAATGTCGAGATGGGGGGGGAAACACAACAACGCTGCGGTCAGGCGGTCATCCGATATCGCCACGGTAACACGAACAATAACAAGAACTGGTTGCTATTTACCAGGCCTGGCCATCACAGGAATCATAAATGATCCGTTAAAAAATATGTGGTTTATGGTTTCAAAGTTGGGCGTGAAGTCAAGATTAGGGTTTCAAATTAGGGTTTAAAGTCAGGATTGCAAAAGGATTAGAGTTGCAAATTAGGTTTTGAAGTCAGGATTCAGGTTTTCAATTAAGGTTTGAGGTTGGGATTCGGTTTTCAAGTGAAGGTTTGAAGTGAGGATTGGGGTTTCAAATTAGGGTTTGTACAAGTTTATAGGATTCAAGATTAGTGTTCCGAATAAGTTTTCAAAAGAGGGATGGATTTTTAAATCTATCAAACACCACGATAAATATCATGCAAAAACTGCAATAACAAAATGTAGTCACACTAGTCTGTATGCATTACGTTCACCGAACAACCAAGACTGACTACACTGTTCGGACTTGGAACCATCCCGTTCATCAACATCACAACGACACTTGTCCGTCACGCATCTCATCACACACACACGAGCATGTTACACGTACACAAACAGATCTCGCACGCATTCGCGCGCGCAAACAGATGTTTTGCACTCACGGCACCCTGCAAGCAGTTTGACTGCCAAAATGGGCACCCCACTGAGGAGGACAAACGTATTAGGACGGCGGTCGGAGGCCAAAAGGCAGGTGGCGTGTCCCAGTAAAAAGCTACATGAACGGTTAAAGCGGATAATGTAATATTTATGGCTTTTTTTTTTTTTTTTTACTTTAGACTAAAAAATGTGGTCCTCAATAAGAACTTAACTGATTTTTTTTAATTTGCTGAAATTACATTAAAGATAACAAACTGCATTCAAGGCAAACATGTTTATATTTTTTTTTGGGGGGGGGGTGACACAAATGAACACACAACACACAAAAAGTACTATGTGGGAGCCATATCCAAATGTCTTAACCATTTTTTTTCTCCAAGTTCAAACTTTGAAAAGCCACTTTTGGTTTTTAGTCTTTGTTTACCTTTGTTCTTATGCTTCCATGGCCTTTTCCATGTTTCTTTCCCGACCCTCATCACCTCCTCCACCATTTGAAATTTTTTGGGGGTGCGGGGGCTGATGGATTTGACACTTGACCGCTAACTGCTGTTTGTTTCTGGTTTTTGATTGTGACAAAAAAATGCAGTTTTGAGTGGCAATGGACTGTTGGGATTGTCGCTTTGGGATGTGTTTAATATTGTACTGATGATTTTACATAACGCTTGAATGAAACAAGCACTTGTAATTAAAAAAAAAAAAATACACAAATGATGTCCTCGCATTTATATCACCTTCCCCCATGTTTTACTTTTGAACCATTCAATTTTAGTTCTTCTTATAGCAGTGTAGCGCAATACAGTATCCGATACATGATTTTCAGTGACTTAAAATTGAAAATTTGGAAAACATTTTCAAGAATTACAAATCTTAATTACAATGAGTTAGATCAGGGGTCGGCAAACCAAAATGTTTCAAGAGCCATATTGGACCCCCCAAAAAATGTCTGGAGCCACAGAAATTTAAAAGCCTTATAATGAAGGCAACACAATGCTATATGTATCAATATTAGCCTACCATCAAATGACTATAAGTTGGCTACAAATACACAATGAGTCTTAATGATTAATCCCCCCTGCAGTGCATCTGAAGAGCAGGGCTGCACAACCTTTTTTGACCGAAGATCTACTTATCGATCAACCCCCTTTTTTTTTCGATCGACCGTTTACTGCACACGTGCGAATGTGATTAACTACAGCCATTATGGCCGCTAAAATGAACGAGGCATGGGATGGGACGCACTTTTGCAGCGTGTTAACTATCGTAGCACACGTGTACTTTTTAAAAATGCTTCTCTCGGCCCTCCACATTCCCATTCCTTGCTAGTACCCTCGATGAATTGTATATGAAACGCTGTGGGGTATTTTTTTTTTTTTTTTTTTAACAACAGGCACCTGACTCCCGCCCTGCTAATTGAAACGTGTCGCAGCCTGTGACGCAGTCCTCGTTGACAGAAATGTAATTTTTTTTCTGCACATTTTTACAACATTGGAAAACGTTAAGAATGTTTGTGTCATGTTTGTTCTCTTACAGAAACCACATTTAAACAAAAAATATATTTACCTCCCCCGTTTTACTCAATTTTCGAACATTTTTGAAAAAGCTAGAGGGAGCCACTAGGGCGGCGCTAAAGAGCCGCATGCGCATGCCGACCCCCGAACTAGATGAATAGCGAGACACTGCATTTTTGAACTTTTTTGTTCGTTTACGCCACCAAGAACGAGCCCCCATTACTTAACACCAATTAAGGTAAGCAAAGCCTTTTTGTAAAATAATTTATTGGTCTATGTACAAGCAAAAAAAAAAAAAAAAAAGTAGAAACACCCGTAGAAAAGGAAAATACAAGTGAGCTTGTCTTCACAGCACTTCGCATGTCTACTGTGTCGTATTAGTAGAATACTTGTACAGTATTTAGTACTGTACATGTACACTGTTAGGGTTTCAGTACCTCAAAGAGACGTACATATTGGGTACACCGACGCTTTGGGTTTATTATTGAGGCTGTAGCAATTACCAGATATTTATTTTGAATGTGTATAAAAACTTAATTAATATAGCGCTAGTCCGAATGTAGCTTGCTAATGACTTGGCGAAAGAAGCCGGATACGCTCAGTCGACAGCTCCGAGTTTGTATTGGATCCTATTTAATGGTGCAGGTGTCCCTAATGTTGTGTCCGGTACCAGCATCGAAAAGAGTTAAAAAAAAAAAAAAAAAAAGAAGGCATCTGAACAAAACACACAAAAAATGTCTTTGGTTCGTCAAGTCAGCATTTTTTTCCTTTTCAAGTAAAGCGTCGCACCGCTCCAACCGTTTTCTGTTTGTGTCGCGAATAAACAGTCACCGTCCACTCAACAGGGTGGCATTTGGTCGAAAAGTAAAAACGAGAAGCCAAACACATGAGCCGAGTAACATTTGGATACATTGCACAATATAATACTGACGCTAGTATACCACCTGGATGAACTTAAAAAACAAACAAACAAAAAACAAAAATTTTGTTGGAATTAAAACAAGGATTCAGAAATGATGATACTACCATAATTACAATAAATAATCCTCATAAATGTTGACCAATACCATAAAATTTACTCCATGCACAAAACGATGTGGTAAAAGCAACAATTTTAGAGTGTCCAGCAGATGCACTGTAGAAATGTTACTTTTCCTTTTTTGAATATATATGTGTGTAAGAATCCATACATCATGATTTGGTTGTGTAGAAAAATAACATCCGTGAAAAAATAATGTTTAAAACTGTTATGAGGTATGAAAGTATGAAACGTCACTTTTTGTTATTTGTGAGGGTTATTTCCACTCTGACGGCACTTTACATAGTCTTGGGGGTGTGGGGGATAGAAGCCGTCAGAAAGGAATTCATTTCCTTATGTCGGAAACAAATTCACTCCCCACGTTGGAAATGAATTCACTGCCCACATGGGTTGATAATACTGAGTGGAATAAGAAGCTCAAATGGGTTCAGGACAAGGTACAGTCATAGGCGCCCTCCTCCTCTACCCGCTCCTCCATCTGATCGGGGGCTCGGTCCTCTGTGACTGGTTTGGACTCCAGAGAGGGGAGCGCCAGTAGTCCCAGGGGTGCAGCGGCCGCGCACCTTCCACCGCCGCCGTCCTCAGGACGGGCCGAGGTGACGCCCCCCGGGATCTCGCCGACGCTGAGCTTGGCGCTTTGGCAGGCCGAAGGCTGAAAGGCCTCCGGCTGCACTTGCTCGGCTGCCGCGGACGCCATCAGCTGCTGCAGATGAGGTTGGATCACGCCGAGGAACGCTTTGTAGCCCAAGCTGCAGAGGTATCGTGCCAGTTACATTTGTAGACACAATTCAGAATCTACAAATGAAATGTTAATGGTAAAACGATCACTCACCAGTCAGTGGAGGTCCAGGCATCCACAGCCAATAGTCCGCTCCGTACGCTCTGCACGGTTTCGACGGGAACTTCGGGACTGGCCAGGAACCCGATGGCCTGCTTGATGACATTGGCGTCGCGCAGTATCAAGCCGATGATGACGCACCACTCCAGGCAGCCCGCCTCCATGAAGACATGCAGCAGGTACCTGAAAGGATGCCGTTGAAGAGCCTTCTTCCAACGAGGCGAGGCAAGGCGAGGCGAGGCGGCCGTCTGGCCTTACCTGAGCTGCACCTGTGACTTGTGCGGCCCTTTGTTGGCCAGCTCCATGGAGATGTGCTCCAGCTCGGCCTGGCTCAGGCTCAACGTGGACGAGTTCTCGTCAACCATGGTCCAATCGCCGTCCACCACCGAGCTGCTCTCCGTCAGGTCTGTGGCCGAGCCGATGCTGTACTCCTCCGCTGAGAGGGGGGGAGGAGACAGGTTCAAACCGTGAGTCCTTTTTCTTGTTTATACTAGACAAAATACATTTTGGGAAACTATCACGTTAGATTTTGTAAATCTTCAACAGGCTTTTGATTTAACCTAAAGATGTACAATTCACTTTTCATTATTTCCGATGGACATAATGAAAAAAGCCCCGGACTTTTGTTAGCATTTGGGCCTTAGCAGCGGTCAATGCTGCATTGAGCGAGATCCGTGTGAGGAGCAGACCCTTGTTGGTGAGCAGCGACAGGAAGGCGTCGTGCGTCTGTGGCGAGTGTCGGGTGGATGCGGCGGAGGAGGCGGCGTCCATGTCTTTGCTCCTCTGGCTCAGGCCGTCCATCCAGGCGTGGTCGGCGGGAGCCGCGGGAGGGGACACCGTGTCCATGTTGCTGTTCAGCAGGCTGTCGGCAGATTGGGACTTGAGGAGCCGCGTGCTCAGCACTGCAAAAACACACAGGATGAAGTAAAAAAAAAAAAAAAAAACAGTTTGAGTTGGATGGAAGTCACATTTGTTCTTTCCATCTGATTTTCTGATGAATCTCACCGGGGCGACAGCGTCCGTTCTTTAGCGGCGAGCTGAGGTTCGCCACGGGAATGACCGGGAACGGCCACAGGAAGTCCTTACCCGGTGTTCAGCCCTGCAAAAACCCACAGGATGAAATAAAAAAAAAAAAAAAAAACAGTTTGAGTTGGATGGAAGTCACATTTGTTCTTTCCATCTGATTTTCTGATGAATCTCACCGGGGCGACAGCGTCCGTTCTTTAGCGGCGAGCTGAGGTTCGCCACGGGAATGACCGGGAACGGCCACAGGAAGTCCTTATGGAGTCTCTTTAGGGCCAAGACGTAGTCGTCCACGCGGGCCACGCGGTTGCGCTCGCGGCACAGCCAGCCGATGAGCTCGAAGCCCAGCTGGGCCGAGAAGCAGCCCAGGTCGCGGAGGCGCACCTGCTCCAGAAGGCGGCGGGCGTGGCGCCACAGCATCATGTCGATGTACATGTTCTCGGCGCACTCGCCGTCCCGTCTGACGGGAAGCAGAAAAGGAGGTTGGAGCATTCATTGAAAATCGTGCTTTTGATGTTCAAAATCAGTGCGTGTACATCTCGTTATCATGATTGTCGTGCGCTGCATTCCTACCCTTTACTGGAAGGTCCGGCGGGCATGCTGAAGGTCTTCTGTAAGCTGAACTTGCCCGTAGCCACCGACTCAGCAGACTGAGACAAACTGATACTGCGATTTCGGAAAAACTCAAACCCGCCGGTTGAACTGGGCTCCTGTAAAAAAAACACAGAGTATGGTGGCACGGTTTGGTTTTGCTTCCATCTTGGTACATTTTGGAGCCCGTCTGTTTGTTGGGTGGGTGTATGGATGGACCAAGGCTTAATCTTACATTTGTGAAGCTAACTTGTTTTTCCTCTTGGACAGCAAATACACTACAGGAGTTGTTTTTAAAAGGTATTTATTTTGGTCTCGCTGCATGTGGAACAGAAGAAGGAAGTTTACTTTCTTGCACAATACTTAGTGACCTTTTTGTTTATTATTATTTTAATGGCACACTTGACAAGTACGCCATATTTAAAAATAAATAAATAAATAAAGAAAACACCGAAACTAAAAAAAATAGAAACGATGCATTTTCCCCAAAAATAAAAATGCACAAACCTGCTCTAAAAACGAATTAAAACTCACTATATCGACAAATCCCAAACTATTATAACCCTGGGATGGGCTTGATGAAATCAACTATTGGTGGGCTCAGCACGCATGAGTGTGTGTGTGTGTGTGTGTGTGTGTGTGTGTGTGTGTGTGTGTGTGTGTGTGTGTGTGTGTGTGTGTCACAGGTGGCATTCGTACTTGTGTGGTGGGCGTTGGGGGTGGCGTCTCCATCTCCCCTGAACCAATGGCTTTCAGGAAACGGATCATGTGACGGCAGAGGTCCCACTTGCCTTGCTCTAGCGCCGTGTTGAAGAGGAGGGTGGCGTGCTGTCTGCTCACGGCCGGAACCTCCATATTCTTCAAAGGCAAGGAACACCACTCAGTTGGGCTGGGCGATTAATCCATTTCAGATCTCAATTTTATTTTATAGAGCATTAAAAAAAAAATTACAGTCTGGAATCTTGTTTTTGTGCGGGAAAAAAAGTCAAAGAGTTTATTTTAAGGCCATAGCGCCCAGTCCTGACTTAAGGACATTCTGCACATTTCGTGACACACGTCTCCTCATACCTGCAGTATGATCAAGTAAGAGGCGGCTGTGTCCAGGTCTTGAGCCATGAGGCATTCTTCAAAAAGATCCTTGGGGTTCCCCACGGCGGCGAACAGATAGTTCCACAGGGCGTACTCCGTCTTGCGGGCGCAGTGCACGATGGTCTGGAGGAAGAGGGGGAACTCTGTGATGAACTTGGCCACGGTGGGCAGCAGCGGGTCGGGGATGGGCTCCCGCGACGTAGCCTCCTCTTCCAGCACCACGTGCACCATCAGCTCCATGACGTGAGGGAAATATGGCAGCGAGGCGCACGACTGAGCCAGCATCAGCGCCTGCGGGGCCGGGAGGAAACAAATCAATTGCGAAATCAGGATGGTTAAGAAAAATAAAAAAAAAAGGGGCCGGTTAAGTTCGCTGATGTCATGAATCGGGAAGTCACTGACATGCATGGCCGAGATACAAATGTTTTGTTTTCTCCACGTACTTGTTCACCCAGGTTGCGAACCAGCAGCTGCCTGAGAATGTGGTGCAGGTAGATCTGCGAGGTCCTCTCCACCGTGCAAAAAGGAAAGAGAGCCTCCAGCGGCTCGGAGGACCCCTGCAGCCCGTCGTACAGCACCGTCTCATTGGTGGCCCCCAGCACCAGCGCGTCCTCGAACAGGACGGCCAGCGGGTAAATGTTAATGTGAAAGGGGAGCATGATGCGGCGCGACAGGAAGGAGTGGGGCTTGCGATGGTCTCGCGGGAACAGCGGCATCCACACCTTCATGCCCGCTTCGCCGCAGGAGAGCCACAAAGCCTCCAGCAGGTGGCGCTTCTTCCTGTCCGAGCGACAGGTGGTCCACACGTTCTCCACGCACTGGGCCAGCACCACCGGCGGGCAGAACGGTAGCTAAGCGGGAGAAGCCAGAACACAATCGGCAATCTCTTTTGACAAAACAAGAAAAAAAAAGTCTCTTCCTCAAAATGTTGACTACACATTAAAGGATTTCTAAAATTGCCCACCCAACCATTATGTGAGCACATCAACGGAGGACATATGACTTCCTCCACCTCATGCCTCAGGATAGTCGCTCAGGATAATCTTTCACAGATCTGAGCTCGGACAAAATTCTCACCAGCTTCTTGTTGTTGACGGGCGTCTCCTTCTCTCGTACCTGAGGCCCGGAACGGTCCCTCTGTAGCATGATCAACTGGCCGGCCAGATTCAACATGATGCTCTCCGCCATGCAGGCCTGAGTGGACCCACATAGCAAAATACATAGAGAGGACTGTTCTTCACTGTGTCCGGGTGTCCGGGTTCGTGTATGTGTGTGTGGGGGTCACCTGCTGCGGGGCTTTCAGCGCGATGCCCGTCTCAGTGCGCACGGAGGTGAGCGTGACGGAGACCACCAGGGCGGGGTGAGGGATGTAGCGGGACATGGACACTTCCTGCAGCAGTTCCACACTGACCGACGGGTTTGGGCTGAAACATAACATTGTGCATTAATTACCATACAGGGGCCGCTAATCATTATTAGAAAGGGGAAAAAAATGGTGGGGGGTGCTGTGAAATTATGTACCGTGGCTCAATAAACCTTGGGAAAGCTTTTGATGAAGTAACGACGTATCCTACCTGTCGCTCCTCCTCTCAATGCTGTAGAGGCAGATGGAGCAGTCGGCTCTGAAGAGGATGACCATGTCCCGGAAAACGTTGAGCAGCAGCGTGTCAGAGTGCAGTTTGGTGACTAACGCAAAGGCGTTATCCAGGTTGGACGAGCGCTGATACAGCCTCAGCTTGGAGGCGACAACACGGGACCAACGTTACACACGTGGGCAGCTCGCGAAAGGATTTTGCACAGGCCATCAAGAGTGGTGAGTGATGCTGATGTCTCACCTGCTCTTGCTGGTCAATGAAATTGTAACAAGCCACCACCACAAAGTCATTCCACCAAGCCAGACCGCCTGTCACTGTCATGTTCTGCTCCTTTTAGGGAACAACAAACGTTACATTAGGTCCTTAGGTACCTCAAATTGTGGCTCGGGAAGAAGTAAAATTACTTGTCTGTCTCTGTTAGCTGAGCTCAAATTACCAACGGTCCTGCTGTAATTACTATTATTATTATTATTATTATTATTGCAGCCGAACATACCTGAGTGATGTTTCCAAACAGTTTCCATTTCCGGGTATACAAGGAATAGTGTGCAAAGCCCCGCCTTCCCGCGACAGCCATGCACTGCCCTGCTGTGTCTATGGCTGCAAACTGCACACAGGTAGACACAGGAGATTTGATTGTGCATATTTTACAAGTGAATATGCAGTGGTGGCATCTCGGCCACTTACCCGTATTGGCCAGTTGCTCTCTAAGTATGTGCTATGAATCTGGAGGTAAAAGCAAAGAGAAGGGCTGTCAATTTTTTTTTTATCAGAGTCGAAACGGGTCACACACGCACACGAGAATACAACGATGCTCGTGGTGTTGTTTTTGCTGCTTTTAAGGGGGAAAAAAATCTATATTGATGCTGAAGTCATGTAAAACCTGCATGTGCTGTAGCCCTTCTTTTGAAGCCATTTTTCAAAACCGCAAGGGGAGCCATATTTCTGGCAACGCGGAAGATGATGTGGCCATTCAAACAACAAGAACATGCAGTGTCGCGGTGAGGAAAGGTGCTTGTATTTATTCCCTTCTATATCGGCATATCAGGATCTTGCTAAATGTGAAACTACTCCGAGGCACACAACAGGTTGTGGACCGCTGTCAAAGTCACAATGTGAAATGCCGAATACAGTGCAACCCTACCTGGACCACGTGCCAGTGCTTGTGTCCCAGTAAAGTGCTGAGTCCCTGAGATAGGGGGGAGTTGAGGTGGTGGTGGTGGAGGTGGTGGTGGTGGTGATGGTGCAGGGGGCTGTCGTCGTGAGGGTTCAAACGCGTGTGCTGCTGCTGCTGCTGCATGTCAGAGCTGCTGTTGGCCTGCGCTTGGTCACCGCAGGTTAAGTAGAGGCGGTCCTCGCCGTGCAGCAGCACCTGCTCCTGGTTACTCTAATAAACAACAACATCTTTAGTACTGTCACAGAGGTGGTGGTGGTGGCGGGGGGTATACGTTTGGCGGTGGGTCGGCTCACCGTGCAGGGGTTGACGGTGAGGGCGCTCTTGATGAAGTGAAACTGCAAGATGCCGGCCTGTGGGGACGACTGGACGGGTGAGGTCACCGTCGCCTCCTCTGCCATTTCTACTTTTTGCTCCTCCTCATGTGTCCTCCTCCTCGTCTGCTTGGCGGGCAGCACCCACAGGTGGTAGCCCTCTGCTCCCCAGCTCTGCAACACATTTAATCTTTAAAAAAAATAAAATAAAATAAAAATGCAGTGAATAAACATTTCCCAGAGCACAAACCATGGAGCTGATTTTAAGGGGATCCTTCTTGGTGCCATCAGATCGATACCTGTGCAAGAGCATAGAAAGTACACATTCAGGATTTTGTTTTTCTTTGGTTCGCGTTGATGCGCGTCCACTCACGCAAAGTCCTCTCCCAGCGTGCAGATGAGCTGGGCGCCAAAGACGCTCCACAGCGATAGACCGCCACACTCCCATGTCACCATGGCGACGCTATAGTCGGGCGACCAGCAGATGAGTTTCACTGGACCCGTCTTGTTGTAGATATCTGTTGATTAAAAAAAAAAATCCAACATTTTAAAAATCATGATTTATTTTGAAAAACACTTCTTCATCATAAGCATTCCAAAAAAAGGCAGAATATAAATTTTTTAACATTTGGCTGAGTGAAACGATTGTCCCGCAAGGGGGAGCTGTGACATCATTTGACTGCTTTTGGTTTCATGAGATTTAAAGAAGTAACCACGTGACATACCAGGGTAGTGTTTTGGGGTCAGCTCCAGTTTGTGCGAGAGCTGCATAGATCCAGTTGTAGTGTCGATCATGTAAACCAGCACCGAGCCGCTGGGGGAAAAAAAGAGAGCACAATAAGAGAAATAGTCAACATCTGTATCAGGGGTGGTCATGGTGTGGCCGTTCTTTTAAAGCCCGCTGAGCGTTTGCATGAGCAAGTGAACTGTAACATTTGTTGCATTCATTCAAAAACATTTTCCCTTAAATTATTTTTAAAAAGTATATATTCATTCTGCCTAATGTTTCTATTCATTTATCTTTTTTAAACAACAGCCGCCTACTCAAAGAAGCCCTGATTCGGTGGCTGACGTCCGGTACTTACAGACATGTTTCTGACAAGCACACACTAGGCAGCCTGGGCAAACATGGCCTGACACATTCTCACACCGGACGCTCAACAATCGCCCTCTATGGCACGCAAGCAAACGTGCGAATGCTTCTCGAGCCGGCGTCGCGTTGTGGCACACGTGCGCACTCACTGACGCGACTCGAACAACACAAGCGCTCACGCTCACTCAATTGTTCACACACACAAACCCACGAGCACAGACTCGCACCCAGCCACCTACCTGGCGCAGCCAAACGCCATCAGCCTGTATTTGTTGTTGACGGCCACGCAGGTGCCGTCGCTCACATCTGCGGCCCAGACGCCCTGCAGCTGCTGGACACGCAGGAAACGTTTATTCAAGACACCATGCTAGTTGCCTTCGGGATTTAATTCACATCAGCAAGTCAATCCATTAGTAGGTTCAGTTTCACCTAGGGACAGGTAGATTTGGATTTTTTTTTTGTGCCTTGCTAAATGAAATTGCCATTTAGAAAACTGCATTTTGTATTTCCTTGGGTTGTCTCTGCGTGACATTCAAACTAGCTGGAGTAACTGAAACCCTTGCGTGTGATGTATATGCAACTAACGCAGAGGTCAGGAAAGGGGGGCAAATAATTCTTTTCACAGCGCCGAATCTAACTCCGGGCGTTCTTACGTCCGCAGTGATGGTGCTGCTGAGTGGCGTGATGAAGCCCAGGCGGCCGTCGCTGAGCACCACAGCGAAGCCGTCCAGCGTCTCGCAGTACTCCACGCAGCGGATGTGAACACCTTCCAGGTCCAGAGATGGGCCGCCTACACACACCAGCGCACACACACATATTCAGGTACAGTTTGGTGTTTCTAAAACTTATTTTCGAGCCCTGAGAGGAAAAACGCCGGTGTGCGCGGCCTCGTCGCACCTCGGGCAGACTGCAGGTCGAGTGAGAATGGGACGGCGGTGAGGCAGATGGTTTTGCGTCCGTTGCCGCCCAGGCCGTCCCAGTGCAGCACGTGGAGGTAGCCGTCCGCTGTGCACACCAGCAGCTCGTCCTGGAGGGACTGGAGACTTGCGGGAGGACAAAGGGCAAATGATTAGATCGGATGAATGGTTTGGAAGTAGCGAAACAGAATACAGGGTTATGTAATTGGCATGAGGGATATGAAACAAGTTTACTAATAACTTATCAGTACAATACAATGCATTGTATTGTATTGTATTGTATCTATTATTTTTTAACTGACAAAATCTTTTTGCACTGTTGTCCAAAAAAAAGGGCCTCTTGAGTACATCTGTGAAGCGATTCGTCGTCTTCTGAACAGGATTGAAGCATGAATAGAACTATGTGGGGGAGGTATTCTTTTTTTTTTTTTTTTTTTTTTTTTTTTTTGCCTTGCTAGTTTCAGCAAAAATACAAAATAATAATCACACCCACTCAATGCCCACACAAGCAAGCTGCCCCGGCGAAACGCTAAAAGAGCACTTGTCAGTGCCACGGCGACAGTTTCTAACGGCTGTCAAATGAATCCCGCGGAGGAGAGGATGGCGATGAACAGGCAATCAACAAAAAGGCCTTGAGGAGCCATGAAGTGACAGCTCTTGTCCATCAACGAAACAAGGCGGATGCTTGGTAGGCACAAAGAAAAAGCGAGCTGCAGAAAACACTGACAATACAACGGGTTTCCAATGTCTTTTAACCATGAATTTGACAATCGTCATCTTATGTAAAGCAGCAAAAGAACAAGTCAGAGCGATGAGGGTGAAAAAAAAAAAAAAAACAGCTTTGTTCTCACGTGTATCTGACAGAACAGATGCTCCTGCTTTTAATCAGTAACCCCGCCGATGCTGGCACATACTTAACTGGATTGTGGTCTTTCCTCTTAATGCTTCCAACACACCACATAGTAGATAGTTCACTTAAGTAGTAAGCCTATTGATGACTCCATTGAAATTTGTCTCTAATCATTTTTTTTTTCTTTTGAACTCGCACTTCAGAATCAAATTGCTCCAAAGCTCCTCCCACGCGGTGCAAATCAAAAATAGAGAACAGATAAAGCACAACTGCAATGCTAACACTGTTTCATGTAACTGATGACTGGATGAGAAGAGATTAATTAAAAAAAAAAAAAAGGGACCTTACCTGGTGATGGGGGCCTCCAGATCGACAGGTTTCTTGATCTCCAGCGACAAAGCGGGGGCACATTGCTCCTCCTTGTAACCCGGGGTTACCTTCACACGGGGGCTGCCTCTAAGCATACACATGCAAACACGTCACCAGTGCAAAAAAAAAAAAAGCAACCAAAAGGTGCAACTCGTGCTCTGACTTGTTCATATTTGCTGATACGCCATATAGGAATGTAAACAAGAGAAGAGGTATCAAGAATGTTTTTTTTTCCCCCCCTATGTACCAGATTTTGTGTGTGAACGCAGGCACTCACTTGGGGTATATCGCTTCGTAGAGGTACTTGTCATCCCCACCGCCCAGTACGGAGAACAAGAGGATGTAGCCTTTAGCGGTCTGGAAATGGAGAGAGAAACAAGTTGAGACAGCAAAGTAGCATCGGTACATCCGGCTTGTTAATTAATTATTGGCAGAATGTGAAAGAGAAAGGCCAAAGGGGCAAACGATGATGCAAGACAAGAAACTACGATTAAAAATGGGGGGGGGGGGGGCACAATTGGCCAGAAACGAGTCAAAACCTGATCAGGATTCTCTCACTTTGATGCCATCCTTTGTTCGTACGTCATAATTGACATTCAGTGGTAAAACTGGTTTCAGGGGCATTTTTTGTTTTCGCGAAATGATCAAACTGGATGAGGCTCATTTGAGTCAGAGCATGTCGTCCGGATCCATTTTTAATCAGGTTTTGGTGGTATTTGACATTCAATTGTTCCTTGTATCTTCAAGTCATGACTGATAAGACTGCCGGTGTCATGAAACCCAAAACATGTTTCATATACGCACAGGGGCAGGGCGGGAGTTCAGAGTTGCATACTGCTTTGGAAACAGACCGCTTTATGTCAAAACAACCTTTCAAATGGCGCGTTTCACTGTGGCATGACGAGGACTGCGCGTTAGTCACAAGAAAACAAGTTAAAGGCCTCGTTGATGAAACACAAACCTGTTCTAAGGTTCGCCTGAGTGACAGCAATATTGCACCGCCTATCAAATGACCAACGCCTGTATTATTAAAAGAGACTAATGAATCACCGAAGCCGCCGCAAAGATAGACCAATCGCGCCACTCCGCCTTCCATCTTAACCTTCAGGCAACAATAAGAGGCGGAAACATGAAGCGACTGCAATTACCTTTGACATAGATATCTTCACCAAGCTACATAAAGCTGACGTGGCATCTGTAAAGCCGATGGAAGCCGTTCTAAGAAACAACTCAGGCTGTTTTTTTTTTTATTTTTCTTTTAAGCAAATATGGTCAGAACAGTGCCGTGTCAAACTGTAAAGCTCAACCTGGCAAAGGGGTTCGCGGCCGCCCCCATCACTCACTCGCCGCACACAAGCAGTCACAGATAATAATAATAGCTGCCGCTCACATGCATGTCATCGCGTTTAAGAATGCAAAAACAATTTTGATCCAGAACTCGATTCATTGACTGGCTATTTGGTAGACTGCGCGAGTTTAAAAATATTCACGAGCCGATACTGCTCAATGGAAACATGGCTCTAGAACCATAAAGTAAATCAGCAGGGGGCGTATATATATACATTTTTTTCAATACATTATGATGTTTAGCGCAGAGGCTTGCGGTATTGTATCACAATTTTTTTTCTTCCCACAGAAATTTTCCAACGTAGCGACGGAACTGCTGGTAGGAGACCCGAACATTAACACAGACGCATTAAAAACCAGGAGCGGAGGGAAGGCGTAAAAAGCGAGCGAGCAATACTAAGCTGAATCAAGAGGAGCACAGCCTTGGCCTGAGATGCGACCAAGACGTCAACCGAGGTCTGCAAAAACAATCAAAACTGGTGAGCTCCAAACCAAATAACTGAAGCCTGATCTCACAGGCTCGCATTTACCCGGAGAGAAGCAGCAAAAAAATGAAGCAGACATTGAATGTCCTCCCGGGGCAGAGTCATGGCTTGAATACTCGATTGTGTGACCAACGGGGTCTCTCTCTTATTATTTTTTTTTTTTTGTCGGCCCATTACGTCAACCGCAGCAAGTGGTTTTGTGGGCTTTTCCATCAATCGTTTAAAAAGCAGTATTGTAAGCTTCCTGCCCGTCATAAAACCTTGCTAGCTTTCGCTTACAGCGTCACAGGGTCGAAATACAGATCATGCATCCAAAAAAACAAGTTCCCCTTTTTTATTAGAGGAAACGTTGCTTTGGAACTGCTGAGCTTGACCAAACAAATCAGACGCGTCTTTCATGCATGTGAACTTCAGTAAACATGCCACCCCCCCCCCCCCCCCCTTTCGTTATTCTCATGGCAGAACTTGAACCAAACAGATTCCCCCACTCAAAAAGTTCTGGAAATTGGAAAGGAATTTGTGAATCCTCATTGGTCTTTAAAATTATTGCACATAACGTTGTTCGGGAACGTTCAGTTTGAATGAGTGGTCGATCTCCGGCTAAAAAGCTTTGCTTTGATTTGAAATTTGAATCGCAGGTGAACGCCGTCGCAACTTGGCAGATCTAACGGATTTAGAGGTTATAACACCACAACTGTTGATGCTGAGTTTTAGCGCTTCAATGGGTTAGCATTACGCTAGCATGGGGGCATTTCTTGAGGCAAAATTGTTTGGTTCTTTCAAATAAACATGTAAATATGTATTTAGATATGTTCTCAGCGGTATACAGTCAAAAAAAAAAAAAAACAGAAAAACAAGTAACAAGCCACAACTGAGAGCTGTTACACATAATGTAGCACCTCTTCGAAACACCCTCCCGCATTCACACATGCAGATGCACTCAAACAGGAAGTGGTTGCCATTGTCTGCCGAGGACCCATTAAGCACACGCGAGGGAGTCTGGGAGCACTTTGAAAAAGTTGTCAAATAATGTGGTGGTGGGTGGGTGCCAGGAAACGGCTCACGTTCCAGTGCTAGCACAATTAAAACAAAAATGTCACCTTAAAGTATTTAAGGAACACTTTACAACAATGTTGCCACGGTCACATTAAGTGCTGACCGTTATAAACGCAAAGAGAAAATGGGGATCAGGCTCTGCCACTCTGCTTGCTGGAGGTCTTGTAAGCAGAATGAGCGCCGAAAGGTCAAGTCAGCAGAAAAGTGACGACGCATCGAGCCCACTTCTGCATGTTTGAACAGGCCCCGGAGGACGATGCACAGAACCGCCGAGGTTCAAAGTCAAAGCCTCCAGTTTCGGTAACCGGGAAGCCTTTCGAATGGGTGACCGCTCGCTCGCTCGCACAAGCAGACAAACAGAAGCACGGCCAGTCTCTGCCATGTGGACGTGTAACGGCACCAGCTTGCAAATAGTCCAGATGTGTGCTTGCGACTACAGGATGTCAAGTAGCACACAGCCGTCGGGTCGTCTTTCCCCAAGCTTGAGAGAACTCATAAACCGCCACAGTCAAAAGTATGACAAGATCGTTGCAATATGCGCCCTGAAGAGGGCTGAATGATTTAGAAAAATAATCAGACGGTACGAAAAAAAATGTCGACCATTGCTTTCTTGGCGGGATACTGGAATCATCTTCTATATGGCCTAATTTTAATAAATATGGGCCTCTTCGTGTGTGGAAATGCATCAGATTCTTGCTGGCTGAGAGAATCGCAGGGTGTATGAAAAATGCTCCGCAGTACTTTTGCCTGACTGTATAATAACGCGGAAGGAACGTTTGGGCCGAAAAACAGGATGTGCAGCCAGAAATTCAAAGTACTTAGCGTCTGGATCGTATTGCGTTGCTTCTTGACACCGGGCCACTTGAACAAATCCACCTCTTCCAACGTGTTGGCCGCTCTTGTACAGATTAATAAACATAAGATGTACGCCGAATTAGCAAAAGGGTTTCGCTGCGATGACATGCGTTCGCTTTGAGGTCTCCACAGGGTGTCAACGGCAAGACAACATCTGGGAAACAGCTGGCCCGGAATGAGAGAACTAAAACTCTTTTTTTTTTTTTTTTTTTTCCAGCGTACATAAAAGTATGTTCAATTTTGAAATTAACCTTTTCATGCTCCCTGTAACCTGATAACACGATAAGCTGTCCACTGTAGTAACCGCTGTCCCTGAAAGGGTTAAACAGGAAAGGCAATAAGGCTCCCCGGGTGTAAAATGTCAGCGTTTTCGTCTCTTCACATAATCAGCTTGAGAATCCTTCGGTTTTGGCTACGGGGCCTCCGGTGTGAGCTCACAGCGTCCTCAGTGACCTGAGTACCAAAATAAAAATGTCATTCCAACCTTGAGCCCAGCGCAAATGTTTGGGGGCAATTTGCGAAAGGAATCGCCTCAAGGCGTTCCCCCGATGCGCCCGCGTTCGCAATAATGGCCAGCCGAGCGAGCATTCCCTGGTATTTTTAAACTCCAGCCGCTGCTGCTCCCTGTTGTTTTTGGCCAGGGTTGAGCTGGAAATGGGTCTGACCTCCTTCCTCAGACATATTCGCAACATCCATTCGTGTGTGTGTTTCAGCCCATGAGTGTGACAAAAAAAAAAAAAAAAAAGGGGTCAACGGAGAGACGAGGGGTCGAACGCTTTGGGTTGCTAGGCGATGATTGATTCCAAGTTTAATTGCCGTTCGCATTTTTTGCAAATGACAACCACTTTGGAGAATGCAATCTTGGAATGACGGTGTAGGGGATCCAGAATTTTGTTTTCTATGGTGACCCAAATCTATCACTAACTTATACTACCACAGTAGTTATGTTACAACTTAATTTTTTACCTAGGCCATACCTTAAAAAAACAAAAAAAAATAATCAAATCAAATACTGCAACAGTAATGACAGCTGTAGCCGAGGACCCGTTTGTAACCTCAAAATGTCATATCTTGGTACCGTCATCAACTCAGGGCCCGGCCACCTGTAACTGAGCGTCATACAGAAGAGAAGTAGGACAAATCCAAGTCAGCCAAACTGGACAATCAGCAGTGTCATGACGTTATACAAATAAAGAATAACTTATGTGACGTATTGTAAGCCCTTTTAAAAGCTTGACCCTATATTTTGGTTGATTTAAAAAAAAAAAAAAACATACACGGTCTCCACTAAACAAAACAGTAAATTGCAAATGTCCATGATGGCATTTCACAATACACTGCACATCTAGGCCGTATGAATCTGATGATGCATGAAGATGCTTAACACTAAACGGAACTCCACAAGACAAATATTTATACTAGCCATACTTGATTCATGGGGGGAACCTGAGATACCGGTTAAAAGTTTGGAATACAGAGATATATTTGGAATACACATCGCTGCATAAGTGTGTACGTATGCTCGAGAACTGTGCTCTGCTCTCATCTTTCATGATCAGAGGGGTGAGGCGAATTCTGCACGGGTAAGCGCTCATCACCTCAGCGTGGCGAACCGCGAGGGTGACCCAAAATGGCGGTAATGGCAGCGGGGGTTGGTGAGCTTTGGAACAATTTACATAAATAAATATGCGTGGGCTCATATGCACAAGCGGAGCTGGCAAGACCGCCTGTCTGTTCATCTTAATTGGAAATGAGCAAAGAAAAACGCGACTTTTATTCGCTGTTGTCTGTACACGGTAATCTGTAAATATTGCGTTCGCGCCAGAAGAATTTAACGTAATAATCAACTTCAGGACGGTGCCATGTTTGTTAAAATCGTCATCAGGCTGTAGACGTGTGTAAATGTGTACAGCACATTTTAAGTATGCCTGGTTTGCTAAAAATGAATCGTCGGCCGTGCCAGAGCAAAAATACATAATGGTGAGCCCGCATTAGGGCGTAGATGCGTATTTTTTTTCAAATATCTACTTAGTAGATTTAAGTCAACAGCAGATAAAGAAAATAGGCAGATTCAAAATACAACAGTGTTTTGACTTGTTTGGGTTTTGTTCTGTTTCAAGGAAACGCTTTCAATAAAATAAGAGTGTAAAGTTCGACATTCTTCAGAAACGTATCCACGGGCCAAACCTGTCGCGTAATGTAAACACTGCTGTCGGTCAACTGTTTCACTCCGATTAACTTAGAGATGACAACAGCATTGGATATGCTGGTGACAAGGTAGATAAGGAACACAAGTCACTGACACGGTTACATACTATTTACTACCATTTGGCACTTTTACGGGCCATTGTTGAACGTGTTTACTAGCGGCCACTGCACTTGAAATTTCTCGAGTTCATTACCAGCGCTAATAACCCCTCCACCCCCACGGTAATGGCAAATGGCCCCTTAAGATTGGACAAATGAGCACTGTTGAAATGCGCTGGACTTCAGACAAAGGCGATCATGCGTTTATGGGCCCTGCGACGGTGTGTGACAAACTCTCTTTTCGTTGAGTCAGCGCCTTGTGTGAGAAGTGATGACAACACATTTGTTGTTGTAAAATGCTATTGTTTTAAATAAGCTGTCACCGTATAGCCCTGCTACATGTAATTAGAAGGAATTGTCATTAGGGGAAAAAAACCAAAAATAGTTTATTCCATTAAAATGAATGAATGCACTCCACTTTGACACAATTAACCCGCAATCAATTTCACAAACTTGAAAGCGCCGCAGCCTGCGGACAAGGACCGCAAGGTCAAAGCATGCCGAAGTCTTGACTTACCACCACGGCTATCATGGAGTCGTCTGGTTTCCATTCGGCTTTCTGGTAGAATCCAAACTGTGCCACTGCCTTGGCAGACTCGATGTAGCTCACAATCAAAACACTGGGCTGTGAGTGAGGACATGGAGAAGGGGGGTGGGGGAAAAAGTGCTTGAAAAATAGTGTGCCAGAGCATACACATACGTGACTTGGTGGAACTAAAAACAAACAGCTAAAAATTCATCCAAAAAAGAACCTTCAAGCTTTTTTTTGTTGCCACTCCCAGTATAAATTGATTGTCAGCCCAGCTCGGTCAAAGCTAATGTGAAATAGCATCGACATTGCGATGCTTCAACCTTCTAGGAAATGCGTTGAACACAATAGTGTTTTTTTTTTTTTGTAAAGTACAGTATTATTATGCTAGTCTCCTCTCATTAAAATACACATTACAACATGTTTTTGTTGTTTTTGGGTGAAGGCTGGAACGGATTAAAGGCATTTCCATTCATTTCTATGGGAAAGACTGATTTTAGGTACGAGTGATTTGAGCATGGTCAGTGAACGATTCAAACTTGGATCTCAAAGCACCAACTGAGCGATACTGCAATAATGCCGCGGTATGTCATTGCTTCCTTCGCACCTTGTTACGAACGCGGCTAAGCTACTGTGCGACACCGGATTAGTCATAACGCCTTGAATGAACTGACTGTGGGCTGAGCTTCGTCTGGCTTGGCTTCAGGACTAAGGGGATTGAAAACAAAAGAGACATTACAGAAAGACGTTCAACTATAAATCGGGGCTGGAAAACAGAGGCAAATCTAGGGAATGCTTGAGAAGGGAATGATCTAGTTAAACATGAGTGGCAAACGATTCCTGGCCATGAGACTACTTTTTTTAAGTACAGTCCAGTTGTATTAAACTTTTAAATGTGTGGTCACGTAGCACAGGGCAAGGCATGTTCAGTTACCGCCATACTTAAGACTTTCTGCACTTGACTGTTTTAAATTTAAGGCCGAGAAGTGCTTTTCATGAAACTATTTACCGCGTTTCCCACTTTACGACCGAGTTTGAGGAGGTTAATGAGGTTGGACTACGGCGCATTCAAACTTGTCCGGTTTATGTCTATGCTGGGGGCACAGAAATCCGTCATAAACTGAGGAGAAAAGAGGAGACCGAAGGGAGGAACACCCAATGACAAATAACTGAAAACCGCACCTATTTAAATGTTTAAAAACAAACAATTCATAAAAACTACAACTAAATATATTTCACTTGAAGGTTAAATACAACTGAAGTGTACAGTACCTGTACAAAAGTACATACACACATCACCCTACGTAAAAAAACAAAACAAAACACTGAGAGAATCTCCAGTTTGTTTGGAACCCGATCCCAAAGAGATCCCAGCGGTGGCTGAGCTCAGCCGGTTCGATGGACTGAACAGATGTGCTAGTCCCATCTGTCCTTTTTACTTGCTGGCGAGGAAAGAACGAGGGGAAGCAAAACATGGTCACATCCGGCGCGGTGCTCATGAAATCAACAAAGACCCTGATCCATTGTTGAAGGCAAATTAGTTCATCGGCGTAAATAAAGCATTCAGTGGGGGTGTCCTCCATCCCCATTTTTTATTCCCCACAACACTTCAAATGAGCTTTAGGCAAGATTGGGGCTGAATAAGTCATCAAATTCAAATCTAGGAACGTAGTGGAATACCATTTTCAAATTGCAAAGCCTGCAATGTGGGCAATTATATTTCATTGGTAAGCTTTATTTTCATTTACATGTATATTTTCTTTTTTCATTTACATAGTGTCTAGTAGGGCTCAATGTTGAAAAATATGCCAAGTGCGATCCGAAGATACTTTTTTTTAAATAAAACCAAGGAATAAATTAATATGTATTCCAATAAACCTAATCAGATTTAATATACACGAATGTTTTGGCGGCTCGGTGGTCGACTGGTTAGGACGTCGGCCTAACAGTGCAGAGGTGCGGGGTTCGATTCTATATCGGATATGCGTCGCTTCAATAAACAATCGGAAAATGGATGCACATATTAAATTGCAAGTGGTTAATATAAGTTCACTTATGATTGTCACCGTTTTAAAGAATTCGACCACGTGTTTAGTTTTGCAGTTACACTGCTTGGTGCACCAGTTGCAAGGTTTGAGGCTTAACATCCCCAGGGAGAGTTGAGCATTGGCAGAAAACATTCATCAGGTGGACTATGATTGAAATAAAGGCTCCGTTGTGCAGACAAGGTCGTTTATACAGTTTGTCTTGTAAAATGCGCAGTATGTGTGTTACGCAATACCTTTACATTTCTCACCAGCGGTGATGCAAGCAAGCCAAATAAATGTCTGTTGTTTGTGTAATCTATCCCTTACCCGACTGAACCAGATGCTGAGCTGCGTCTCGGAAAGCAGGGCGAAGTAGAAACGCTGCGAGCTGGGCTGGATGTGGAAGGGCTCCTCCGCGCTCCTCAGCGGGCACAGAAGCCTCCGTGGCCAGCCGGTGAGGAAATACATGTCGGCCAACTGGCTCCGGCTCGGCTGGCCCTCTTTTTTTCCTACTCCACTGCGAGTGTGTATTTTTTAAACTACTTCACACATACTGGGCCAGAAAGTGAGAACTCAAACGAGAAAAAAAATTACAAATACATCAAGTGTTATTGTTGCCGTTGCGAGTCCATGAATGTCCATGAGAACAATCCAGAGAGTGGATGAGGCTACTCGGCTAACCCGGGCTAGCGGAGGTTTTCCAACTTGACGCGGACGAGTTCCCCCCGAGGCCGAAGACTGGAGCGATCGGATCGGGAACTGAACACCGACACCACCGAAGCTCTCTTCCAGGTGTACGTGGGGGCGATCAACGTCAGCTACCGCCGTTGTTTCAATTGCCACAGCGTTGGTTCCAGTAGTGTTTACTGACCGTGCGACGCTCGGTTCTCACTCCTCGGTGCCTGCTCACCGACGCCATCTTTTACTCGACGCTTATTGGCCACGGCGGCGAAGTTTCTGTTGTTGACATGTGACGTCACTCGGTGGCCCCACGTTGAATCGGTTTGTCAACGCTGACACCTAGTGGTCGTTCTTTTGTCTGCAAAGTCGTGTTCCAAGGGAAACCGTAACGACAATGCATCCCCGACAAAAATGAGTTCGACACCCCTGCTTTAGCAACTGAAAAACACTTTTAGATCTAGGACTGCCGATAAATCTTCCACACGCACACACACCAGTGTTCCCTCAAAACAGAAATAAAGATGCATTTCCACAGGAAGTACGCACAGCTTCTGAGAAAAAAAATCCCATTGTTTTCAAGTTGCTCAAAAAACACCTTTACGTCAGGAAACACCCGAGTTCTTTTTTCTTGTAACCAATCTAGTGTCACAGCATTTTCCCCCATATTACATTTTCACTGAATTTGAAAAACGTTGCAGCTCTTAACTAATACAATAGATGGCGATCTCTGTGAAAACAGGAAACAAAACGCGGACGAAGAAGAAAATTGTGCGTGCAAGGCAGCATGGCGGCTGATATGAGATTACCAAACATTAGAAAACTAGTATCTCTTTCTCTTTCCGCTGGAGATAGGAGAGACTTGGTCGTACCCGGCGATGTCATCACGTCAGACTCTGGTTTCATGAGGTCAGTTTATGTGATCATTCGATAGTAACCCTTGCAACCTTAATGACGATAAGTGGTATAGAAAACGGACAGACGAGGGATAACTCGTTGGGAGAGTGGTGCCATACCATGTTGTGATTTGTTTGTAGGGGTCATGGTACTTATGTGGATGAGGAGAAACTGACGGCTTCTGTGGCTGGAGAGGTGCAGCGAGTGGACAAATTAATCTGTGTGAGACCACTCAAGACCAGGTAAAATGGGTACACAAACAGTGAATTTTTAAAACACCTTATAACTCTTTGAATCATTGATGGAAATAGCCGTTCAACAACTAGAATTCCAACAATGGGAATGCTTTAAATAGACTGGCACTCAAGATGTTTTATTTTTTGAAAATGGTTAGGGCGTTGAAAGAATTGAATAGGTGATTCTCTGTCTGTTTCGCGTACTATTTGTGATACTTGGGCTCCCTCTAGCGGACACAAAATAACGACCGTCCAAGTACGGTTCAGTTAGTACTGTATTACATTTAATCTTATAGAGCTGTTTGTTTTTAAATTTCTATTTAGGTACGGTTTTGTTTCTAACTTAAATGCAGTCCATTTTAATTGAATCATTAATTACAATTGTGTTTTTTTTTTCATTTTCCTTTACATAAGGGGCAGTGTTCAAACTGGATGATTTTAGCGGCCCATCTTAATATTACAAGTAATTTTTAGGAATAAAACCTCTGCCTCGTTTATGATGAACAATCCGGACACTAAAATAAACATTTAAAAATCTTATGGATTTCTTTTGGATGACAGGTTCAATGGTGAGGTTGGTGATGTGGTAGTTGGCAGAATCACTGAGGTATTCTCTCGTACTCCTTACGGCTCCCATATAATGCTCTACTATTGTCCTATTTATTAAGTTTGTCATATGTTTGTATAGGTACAACAGAAACGGTGGAAGGTGGAGACAAACTCCCGACTAGACTCCATCCTTTTGTTGTCTTCCGTCAACCTGCCTGGAGGGGAACTGGTATAAAAAAAATAAATTAAAAAAAAGCCACAAAAGCTGCTTGACTTGACTGTATTCTTATTTCATTCACTAATATTATAATAATAACTTGTTGGTCAATATATTGGACATCAGCCTTTTTTAGCCCCTAATATTGGCATCAAAAAGCCCATATTGGTCCATTTCTAATTTTATAATGGATAAGTAGTATTAAACAGATGTCAAAGGAAACTGTGCATACTCGTGACCCATACTGTATAAAATGATACGGAGGGCTGGATCTGGCCTTGTGTCTGAAACATGTGCCACAGATGTTTTGTTTTGAATTAGGATGTTTCCGTTTTCTTCCAGAGGAGAAGATCAGCAGAAGACGAGCTCACGATGAGAGAATATCTCCTTGAGGGCGACCTCATCAGTGTATTCTTTCGCCTTACTTCCCAACATTTTTTTCACGTTATGTTTCGCCAATTCATTTGTATCTCCGTGTTTTTAGGCAGAGGTGCAATCGGTCTTCTCAGATGGCGCCTTGTCACTTCACACTCGTAGCTTGAAGTACGGGAAAGTAAGTGAAACAGCTAAATAGGCTTTTGAAAGTTGGCATAGAATGTGGTTCTGATTCAGTCCTTGATCACAGCTTGGCCAAGGAGTGCTCGTCCAGATTTCTCCATCTCTCATCAAAAGACAAAAAACACATTTCCATAACCTCCCGTGCGGCGCCTCCATCATCCTGGGTAATAACGGCTTTGTGTGGCTGTATCCCACTCCGGGACAGCAGGATGAGGAGGCTGGTGGTTTCTACACCAGCCTTGAGGTGAGACGTTTAGGTGTTAAACTGATCAACCGATTAAAAGAGGCTGGTGGTTTCTACACCAGCCTTGAGGTGAGATGTTTAGTGTGTTAAACTGATCAATCGATTAAATTTTTTTTCAAGGTTAGTGATATATTTCATCATTAAATTGTGGGTTAATTAAAACATATTTATTTATTTTCTATATTACTTTTTCCTGAATAGTTTATTGTAAATATTCTTTTCAATAATAGAATATAAATATCAGGAAATGTTACTTTTTCCTGAATAGTTTATTGTAAATATTCTTGAAATAATAGAATATAAATATCAGGAAATTAATTATTGGGTTATTGAGAGAAAACTATATTTCACACGTATTTGAATAATTTTTTTATTACATTATCTACCGATGACCTGACCCATTTGTTAGTTTTAAAAATCAAATGTGGCCTTAGCACACAAGTTTGCCCCCCCACCCCACCCCAAGTTAAGAACTGTTTTTATTGTTCTGTTCAAGTTTTTGTTTGTCTCCACCACCTCCTCGCAGCCCATCAGCCTCTCTGACCGCGAAGTGATTTCCCGGCTAAGGAACTGCCTACTGGCTTTGTCGGCGCACAAGGTCCTCGTGTTCGACACCAGCGTTCTCTACTGCTACGAATCTTCACTGCAACACCAGGTAGGAAGCAGGGAGAAGCAAAACACACCGATTCTCCTCCAAAGAATGTATGCTTTTGCTTATTTCCATATCGTATTTATTTTTAACCATGCACCAATAAAAAGGAAGTAAATATAACTTTGTTGCAGTCCAGGTTCCACTGTATTTGCATGCAATTAATTAAAATACAAATATAAATCTTATGCCGCCTTTAATTTGTAAATGGTTAAATATTTCCCTGATAAATGATTCTAATGAGACAGGTTAAAAAAAATCAAGAGCATGTTTTAAAAAAAAAAAAATACATGATGCATGAGTGTGATAATGCATATGTGTGTGTGCGGTCTCTGCAGGTTAAAGACATTCTGAAACCAGAAGTGATGGAGGAGATTGTAATGCTGACACAGCAGAAGCTTATTGAACAGGAAGGTTAAATCGAGAGTCATTTACAGCTGCCGCTGAGTCACGCGCTGACAGAATCAACTTTACATACCTTTGCCGTTTTTGTATGCCTGCTGCTGTTGGGATATCAACAAGTAAAAAAACAAAACTAACCAAACAAACAAAAACCTGTATGCAATAAAATATCACGCTTTTCAGTGTGGTATGACTCACTGGTGGTGACGGCTCTGGTTACATTTGTGTAGATGAAACTACATAAACCTGCAGGAATGTGATATACTTTGAAGTTGTTGTTTGACACTTTATGGATTCCTGCACATCATCTAGTTTTTCCCCGATTTGGCACAATTACAAATACTCTGATGGTTATACTAAATTCAGGTATTTAACAAACAATGTTGTATACTCATTGTTATGCAATATAATACGGGCATCCTTCCCTCCATCTCTTTCATCTCTTGTGCAAAGTTTTTAAAACAACAAAAACATTTTTGTTTTTGTACTTGAATACATGTTAGAGTCTATGTTTCATTACTTTTCCTTCTAAGAAAAGGAATTGAATCTGTATTTCAAATTTTACCAAAGTATTTTTTTCCACACATGTATGTGCTTCTACGCACAGAACAGAGTGTGAATAATTTGGCCACCTCTGGAAACTACAGTGGGAGGGAAAAAAAGATGGAGAGAGTGTCTCACATTGTTCGTAACTTCGAAACAGCGCAAGTCGGGACCCACTCAGGACCCAACAACTTGCCCTTTTCTTGTGCCGGCTTGAAAAACTTACTAGCCCACGCACGCACGAGACGTCATACGTCGCCCCACCCACATATTTGTGTAAACCACCTTGCGTATGGAAGTATGGCGACCCCAGCAACCACCCGACAACGAGTACTCGGCCAAAAGTTCGCCGCCGCTTCCCGGTGTACATGAGAGGCGATGAATAGGCGTGTGCGACGCGGCGGCTCGGCAACGAAGAGCTCTGCGACAGCGAAGCGGCCAGCGGCGGCCTCCACGCGGGCACGACAGCAGCCGTCGGCGGCGTCCGGCTGACGGAGGACTCGAAGTCGCCTGTATTCTTCCAAGTGGAGTCCGGTTTTGGGGGTGGGAAGGGGGGAGTCACGGACGCGGAAGTTTGCCACAAAACTTAGCGTCCCGGTGGCTGGAATGAAGCAAAAGTGTTGAATTTGGAGATGTTCATGTTGCGAAAAGTGTTCGGGCGAGGAGGCGACGCGGCGCCGCCGACGACCAACTGTTGACTGCTCCGTGCACCTTCAAAGAGGACCGGAGGCTAACCCGAGTTAGCCTCCATGGCTATTTGCACTTGTAGCTTGAGTTGCTCGGCTAAACTGCGGGATTTAAGTTTACAACAGCACGTAAGTTTCCTTTCACCTCCCTCTAGGCCTTACCAGGCGTGTTATTGTTCCTCGCTTTCCACTTATTGAATTGACTCGCTCTGCGGTGAGTTGCGAGTCGGCAACTTTAAAGTTTGGATAACAATACCTGTTGTGCTATGCTAAGTTTCTTGTAGTTGTTTGCAGGGTCGGCCAAAAGTAGGCATACCCTTTTTAAATTAACGAATTTGGGGAAGGACAGATGGAAGGAAGCCAAAATGGAATAATGGAAGGTAGGAAGGGAAAAAGGTTGGAAGGCCTAATGGAAGGAAGATGAACTGATGGAAGCATGGGAGAATGAATGGAAGGATGATACAAGGTAGGGATGGAGTGTGGAAATAGGCCAACGGGGATGGAAGGTTTGATCACGAAGGAATGGGAAGAAGGAAGCAAAAGCAGGAAGAATGACAGGAAGTTAGGATGTATAAATGGAAGGAAGGAAAGGAGCAAGGATGAATGGATGGAAGGAGTGAAGAAGGTGTGTTCAAAAGGAATGGAAGGAGGAGGGAAAGAGATGGAAACCATAAAGAAAGAATAGTTGGAGGAAAGAAGGCAGTGGGGATAGTAGGCTGATAGATGACCAAAGTCATGGAAAAGGTTGAACTGAGGTATGTAAGAAAGGAGGGAAAATAGGGAAAAAAGTAGGGAGGGAGAAAAAGGGATGCTGGGCAGGATGGAAGGCGTGAAGAATAGAGGGTAGAATGGTTGGATAGTGGAAAGAAATGAAGATTGAAATGATGGGTTGGAGGGAGGGATATATGAATTTGAGGAAGGATGAAAAGCAATAATGGAGGTATGGATGGTATGAAAACAAGGAGGGAAAGAAGAATAAAATTAATTATAGAAGGTAGGAAGGAAGGGAATTAAGGATGGGATGAAAGAGTAGGTGGAAGATAAATGAAAGGAAGGAAAGAGAAGGACACCAATAAGAAAGGGAAGAAAGAAGAATGTATGTATTGATGTATGAAAGGAAAACGATGGGAAGAAGCCTCGAAAGTGGGAAGGGGGGTCGTAAGGATAGAGATTTGAAAGAAGGGCAGGCAAAGGATGGAAAGACGGTAGGGAGAATTGAAAAGAGGACAGAAGACCAAATGGATGGATCGTGTGCAAGTATGTGAAGCAGGGAGGAAGGAAAGATAGAATTGTCGGGAGAGAGGAAAGAGGATAGAATGAAAAGTAGGAAGGACTAATGGGGAAAAAAATAATCGGAGGGTGGGTAGGATGGAAATAGGAGCAAGTGGAATGGAGGGATGGTTTGTATGAAATGAAGGAAAAAAGGAAGCAAGAAGGAAGGAAAAAAAAGATGTAAAAGAAGGTTATTTGTTTTTATATGCCCGGAGACCACAAGAACAAAAATGGATGGATGAATGGAGGTCTGCCTCATGTACTCGAATTCAAAAAATATGTTCTCCCATTGCCCACAGATTCCGCCAGCACCCAAATCCCATTAATGCATGATAAAAAGCGGCACGCTGGAGTAGCTTGGACCTGCAGAACAAATCTGCGTCACACCAGGGGAGGACGCCCCGACTCTGGGAGGACTCCTGCAGTCTCCTCCTTTCCTCCTCCTCCTTCCTCCTGCCCACTGGCCAGTTGTCGGTGGACTGAGTCCGGCCCCGAGAGTCCCGGCTGCGGCCTGGCACCCTTCCCTTATGGGGCAGCAGCCGGGGAAGTTTGCCGGGGACCAGAGGAGACCCAGTCTGCCAGCCTTCATCAAGGGCGTCAAGAGGGAGTCCACGCGCCATGGGACGCAGCCCTGCAATGTCTTTGCAGTGCACGGTAAGAGAAAGTTTCCCCCCCCCCCCCCCCCCCCCCCCACGACACCCACTTTTTTTTCCCCTCTCCCTGGAAAGACCTCTTTTGTGTTCATGAAATTTATGACTTGGGTTGCAAAGAGCTGCAAAATATCCGATAAATGATCCAAAGATAATGTGGGACATTTTTCTTTTGTTTCTTCTCGTAATATTACAATTTTTATCCGGAATCTACTTTTTAAAAAAAAATCATTCCAATAATTTGATCATCAATTAGTTGTCGATTAATCGTTGCATCTTGAGTTCATACTAAATATTACAGTTTAGACAGTGACTTTTTTTCTTGATAATGTAGGACTTTATAATCTCATTAATATTGCTATTATCATCTCAAAAACATTTTAACTCAAATATACAACTTCCTTCGCACGCTATTTTATTAAATTATGCCCCATTCATTCCCACGGGACGTTTTTAAACTTCAAAAATACCTGAATTTTGCAACCCTCCTTGGGGGGGGGGAGAAATCAGAGTAAGGTCAAACTATTGCCTTTACAGGCAATGATTCATGTTTTTGCTCTTTAAAACCACTGGCTTGAAAGTGGCTTTGGATGTTCACCTATCCCCGCGAATGAAGTCATGGGCAGAGATTGTGGCGAGTCTGTGGGTGGGCGGGGTGACCTTTTTGGCCCACGCACATCTTGATCGCTTCATGTCGATGAGACAAGTTGGAATTGATTTCGTCTGTTGTCTTGTTTTTGTGATGAGTTTGTCACACGGCGCGCACGCAGCAGACGTCTTTCAATTCGAATGAGTGAGTCGCCGCTGCTTGATTGTGTTAAGCTCGGGCCATTGATCCCGTGGCTGAGAACGCTCGCCGAGGAAGTTGAGAAGTTGCATAACGGCGCTGAGGAACACCAGTTGAACGTGTACGGGCAGCACACGATTGAGTCAAAATCCCGGAGAGTCTTGTTGGGTGCGCTCATGTGGCTCATTCGGTTTCAATGATGCTTAATATTAGAAAAAGTTGTCTATGAAGATATTATCGCAATATTACAAATTGAATCTAAAAACAATATCATACATGCCTTTTTTTTTTCTCTGGAAAATATTCGACTATATTCTCTTAAAACGAAGATTTTAATCTCAAATAAATCTTGCAAAGATACTGCTTTTAAAAGTAGGTATACCGGCACTTTTTTTTTTTTGAAAGTCTACTTCCGGTATTTTGTTTTTTTTCTTCAAAAGTAATAAATATTCCGATATCAAGTTTGGAAATTGACAGCTTTTTGTTCCATTACTTTTTCCCCCACAAAAATACAATATTTGACTTGGTTTTGAAATTATGACTTTAATTTCAAATGTACGACTATTGTTGTAAATCAAGACTATAATCTTGAAAACCTTTTTTTTTTTTTCAAAATATACAACTAAATTCTTCTAATATTGCAATTTAAATCTGAAAAAGATTCAATTATTTTTTTATTTTATTTTTTTTTTAAACAATACGACTTTTTTTTGACAACCCCCCCCCCTCCCCAAAATGGTAATATCACAACTTCAATCTGGACTCCGACCTCAGTTTTGCGGCCGCTGCCTTTTAAAAAACATACGCTAGCCTGCACGCATACTACCGTATTTTTTTCAAGCGAGCGTACATTTTACCGTGCCTGCATCCAATAATACAGTGCGTCTTATGTATTGTGTTATTATGTGTTATTATGTGTCAAATGCAGAAATAGTACCCCGTAACCGACACCACGCCTTTTAATTGAAGTCCCGGGGGATGTGAGTCACAGTGCAAGAGGAGGGCAGTGTCAACACCATATTTGACTTTGTCTGCCTGTATGGTTTTTGTGTGTGTGTGTCTGTGTGTGTGTGTGTGTGTGTGTGTGTAAGCCGGCGACGCGCCGCTTCTCCACGGGCAGGTTGAGACCTCTCGCCCCGTAGCTGGCTGGGAGCGAGACAGCGCAGGCAAGTGGCGACCTGTCTTGTCGCGATGGCATCGATGCGCTTAATTGCAAATAGCGTGACCAGCGTGCGGTTTCGGGTCGTTAAGTACATCTGACGAGGTCACGTTGAATATGAACAAGCAATGCTCGACCTCAGTGGAGTTAACCCCGCCGTATTGCCCTGATCGTATTCATCTGTTTGAGCCCCACAAAAACAGCAACAAGAGTAAGAGTTAAACAAAAAAAAAGGTTGAATCACGTTGATGGTTTAAACTATCAGAATGATGGTCGTCTCCTCATTACTACACTGGCTGCTGTCAGAAAGCATTTTGCAATCTGAATGATCAATCCATCTGGAATGTAGCGTATTTAAACCATATGTCATCGTCTTTTGCAGACATCTTTTTAGTTTCATGTAGTTGTAGCCTACAGAGGGCAGCACAGTGTTTGAGCACCACTGGCTCACGGTTCAAATGTGGGTACGTATCCGGGCTCCGGCCTTCCTGTGTGGAATTTGCACGCTCACCCCCATACTTGCGCGGGTTTTCTCCCGGTACTCCCACGATTCAAGTGCGAATTTTGCTGGCACATGCCATCACTGACATCATTTGATTTGTGTGCGTGCCTGTGTTTTTTTTTTTTTTTTTTTTTCTCCCCTCCACGGCAGCTGCATTCAAGTGGGTCCGCGGTAAGTGGATCTCTTTTAGTGTGTAACCGGCTCTTTCTTGGCTGGAACTCGTGGAATCTATACAGTCTAGACCCCAGATCTCCTGCAATGATCCCCCTGGGGTCCTGAAGACTGGGTGGATGTCTGTATGTGTGTGTGTGTGTGTTTTTGATATGCGTTCGCACCCATGCAGCAGGCGCCTCAGAGTAATTCTTTGTACACGCCAGCTGTTGGGAAATTTGGCGGAGACGGGTGGGAGCGCGGGGTGTTGTTCCCAAGTGGCTTGCCCTCTTGCTGTGGGCCAAGCCCGTCCGTCCTAACGGACACATACAGATAAGTAAGTGCCCCCCCGATCCCCCTGAATCGAATCTTGTCCACCTGGAGGGAAGTCCGACACTGGTGAGCGTTTGAAGCAGGTGCCCGTGTTGGTAAATCATCAGCGTCAATTGCGGCAGAATGCCAGCTCTGCGGCGGGGACCAATGCTGAATTGATGGCGTCACATTTCCCCCCCAGACATAGACCTGATGTAATTTGAAGAATTTGAAAAGAGATTTGGAAAAAGTTTGCGACAGTGGAACAGCAGTACATTGCGAGACGCCGGGCAACCAACGATTTTTTTTTTTTTTTTTGGTATTATGAAACAAATGTTCCCATTGGAAGTACAAGTGAAACCTTTGAATCATTTAATGTTCACTTCAGACAGACAAAGTTTTAAGTAGCATTTTTAGCATTCTTAATCATTTTAAGTTGAAATCATGATACACAGGTTATTGTGTCAGTGAAGTTCCAGGTCAGGTCACTTGAATAAATGCAGTCTTTCCTTCAATATCTTGTTTTAGAAACAACGGAAATCAATAAGGGCGCGTCATGATATTATTCGCCAATTTTCCAACCATGCATAACATGACCATGTTCAAAAGAAAATTTGTGTGCAACCATGGAAACGGTTGGCGAATGTCTTTGCAACCATTCGCGACCTCGATGAAAAATCAATTTTGGCTACGTTGGCAAACCTTCGCCACTCAGCGGGAGACGGGCTTTGACAATGCTCGCTTCAAGCTAGCTTCAGTAGTGCGGTCGTGTGCGAGTTTCCCAGCCTAAAACATTCAAAACGGTAAACGTTTCAAATAATTGAGCGCGACATCGTTTTCGATTGGAAACGAGCAGGATGTCCCTTTTTCAAGCTATTTTTGTTGCACGGAAATGCCGATGATAATTGAACAAGCTCGTTTTTCTCATGAATATTCAAAATGTGTAAATAAGCATTGGTCCAATTTTGGTTTGCGAGTCTCATTAATTTGGTGTGGAAACAGCTGTCCTCTGATTGGAAGCTGCCGACATGCGGGCGTCCCGCGGCTGCCATGTCGCTTTCATCGTGTTGGCTCCCTTGAAATTGAGCTGGCCTCCGGCAGACTTGTGGCCGGCCACGGTTTACATTCAGGCGGCAGCGAGCCGGCCTGATCGTCCTGGAGGAAAAAAAAAATTGTCCTCCTTTTTTCTTCGCCTCCATGGTGATGTAAGGGGTTCTGGATCGAACCCCCCCCCCCCCCGCAATGGAGGGGTGATGACCGTCATCTGCAATTGCTTTGTGAGTGCACTCTGTACTAACGCGTCTATTCAGTTAGCCCCCTTGGTAAATTTGAAAATCTTGTGTGTGACAAACTGCACCAAAGTCTTTTTTGTAACTTGAAAATTAGTTTGGGCGTTCGGCTTTCCCTTCTACTCTCTCCTCTTGAAAGCCGTGTTCTCACCAAAGGAGGTAACACGCTTACGCGATCAAAACAAGCATTCTTTTTGGACGAGTTAACTTGTTAACCATCACATTTTTCTGTCGGCCGTCACAGCGTATGAGAGATGTGTTAATATGTACTGGGCCTGTTTGCAGCGGGTACACCCGGAGAACTAAAACAAACACGCTTGTTTTAATGCACACTCTGAATTGCCCGCACCGTGAATGGCGGATTTCTGTGAGTCAGCGTTGTGATTGACTGGCGGTCAACCCAGGCGGTACCGGCTCACTAGCAAGCGAACTCCACACAAGATAAGAAGGAAGAGCTAAAGTGGGGTACACCCATAATTTGAGCATTATTATTATTTTTATTTTGATCAGAGGCTAATTTTGCTGTTTACACGAATTCGTGTATGGCTTGTTTATAACAGCCTTCCAGTATGGCCGCCGGTAGTGCATTGTGGGTAATTGCTAAAAGGACGGAGCCCTCTATTGGATGTTCCATGTTCCATATGGTTTCATGAGTAGCTTGTCTCGGTCACAATTTTTTTTTCTTTCTCTCTCTCTCTGATTCAAAATATGAATGTGGCGACGTTGCAAATTACAGCCCATCTAATACCCAGAAGCTTTCACATGGACAAAAAAAAAATCCATTTGTGGATTTAAACCAGCGAGAGACACCAGGCTGCAACCAAGGCGAAAAATACGGTATATATAGGACACGCATTGTGTTTTACAACAATGCGTAACCATATTTAAAATTTCATAATTGACTAGTGGATGAAATGGCGAAGCTTGTGTTAAACATTTTAGCTTTGGACTCACAACCCCGCCAGCTCCGTTCACTGGAATGAGAAAGAGATCTCCATTCAAAGGAACGAGAGCTCGCTCATAACATAAAATCAGACTGATTAATGTGATGTCATCTCCCCCCCGTCACCCCAATATCGGTACGGTAGTTAATCCGTCCGCTAATTGACGCGCCATGATGTCAAATGCTCAATTCTGGTCCGATTGCCGTCGTGTTGTCGTATGTTCTGCTTTGGTCAATTCTGCATTCCACCGTGGCTTGTTGGTCTTGTTGTCGTCGAACTGTTATTGCAAAAGATGTCAACATACGCTCGGTTTTCTTGTGATTCATTTGAGTGTTGCGCCAGAAGCGTGTTGAGCAACAAATAGATCCCTGGAACAAAGTGGCGGAGTCGCATCTGCATTCCTCTCTCTCATATCAAGTACAATACTCTTCCCTTTGTCCCATTTATTTTTTGGTCTCCGAATATATTCGTTGTCATTTTGCAGTTTTTTTTTTTCCCAAAGCATTGTTTTGCTCAAAACAATTGAGGATGTAGGTATGTCGGTTTCACACAAAGCGAGTCTTGCCAGGCTTTTGTTGCCGTTTGACTTTGTGATTAGAGCTGTTTGTTTGCCATTTATTTATCAGCATCTTGTTCTTTTTTTTTTTTTTTTTTTGAAATACTGATTCCTGATTGTCTTGTGGCCACCCGCCTGCTTTCCACTCCATATGGTTTGCACATTTCCCCTCGAAAAGAGCAGCGGTCATCGGCATCGCGTATCAACATACATGCGACTTGTCTGCCGCGATCCAAAACACGACTTTTGTCTTGTCGTGTGACGATTTGTCGTCTGTTCCTTGCGGCGACCACATTTGTAGCCGTCTCCATATAAAAGATTTTGTGTCTGTGTGGCAGGTTTTGTTTTCGACAAACCCTCACGCTCACACAAATGCGTTGCTTCTCTTCTGTTTTCTGTTTTGGTCCCGGCACTCCACTCTCCTGGAAGAGAAAATATGCCGTTTTGTGCCAACAATATGAGTCAAATTGAGTAATACAACAGAATACGACTTGATTACAACCTTCAACGCGCTTAAGGCTGGTTTGCATGTTCTTGGCCCTTTTTTCACCCAGGCCTTCAAGAAATGAGCAACCATTTTCTGATTAATCACCTGGTTCTTGTCGTCCTATTTAAATGATATTCCAAAAAGATGGTCTGGTTTTAACAAGCTCACTTTCATCCGTACTGCCGATTGCTGCAACGGTGAACTGACAGTCTATGAGTCAACCTCGCATTAGGTGGAGATTGGCTGCAGAGAACCCCAGGACTGCCTGAGCAAATAACATACCGCGTTCAGAAATGCGTTTCGTTGGAAAGCGCGTGATCGCGTCGGCTTTAGTTGTGTCGCCCCCGTTACCAACATGGACGGACGCGAAAGGTCTTGAAACCGGCGCTGCCTCTGTTTTGTTTGCAACAATCGGATCTCTCTGTGGACAGTTCTTGAGTGGGGGTATTATGTGCAACCCAAAACCTCCTTAACCTCATTTGCGAGGCCGAGACACATTCTTCGGAAGGCCATAAGTAAACACACACACACACACACACACACACATACACACACACCATATAAATACATGGTACCTGTGTTCGATTCGGATATGGTGGTGCCTTAACTTATCAGTGCCGCAATGTTTGCAGTTTTTGTAGTGATGAGCTTTCAGCCATTAATAGGATGACATGATAAAAAAAAAAAAAAAAAAAAAAAAACACAAATACAAAATGAAAACACTTGTAAAGAGCATGGAACAGATGCTATTCCTGAACTAACTGTGACTGCAGCACCTGACATCACTCACCAAGCTACGCCCCCTATAGGCGCACATCGGTACGCGCATGTACCGCAGTGTGTGTTTAATTCCACTCATTTTAGTGCTTCGTGTCTATGATCTTGTTTTTTTTTTTTTTTTTTTTTTTTTTAATTCCATAACGTCTCACAGCTCATCGCCTCAGCTGAAGGTGGCAATGTAGATTGAGCTTGGCCTTTTGGCTCAGCTCCTTCTTCACTACGACAGACAGAAGCAATGTCCGCATCGCGACAGATGCCGGACCAAATTCAGCTGTCGGTCTCCCGCTCCGTTGGAGAAAATGGTTTGGAGGAGCAAATTTAAGTTAGGAGCTTGCTCACACAGAGCAAACGAAACTTGTTAAGTCAAGGCACCGCTCGCAGTATTTCACTGCCCTTCTTGCAGATATTCCAGCGCAGCTTCGAATCACGGCGCGACCGACATGGCTTCGCCGCTCTCCCTTGCTCCTCTGTAATTAGGTTTGCTCAGCTTATACGGCAATAAATCTTGTTCGGCGACGGCCGGGACCTCCGCCAAGTGCCGCCCGCCATACGTTTCAGGCACTGCGGGACGGTGTAATTGTGTATTTATGCATGTCCTCGTCGGTGCGGCGGGCGTATAACTGTGTATTACCGATTTGTCATGAACCAAACCAAAGAAGACTTTCATAGAGCGTACCTTTCATATCGAGCCTGACATTAGTTTCATTTTTATCGTGGCACATAAAAAAAAAAAAAAAAGCAAAAGCAATGCCCGGTCGGTAATTGATAGTTGGGGAATGAAATATGACTGACTGAGAGGCAGCTTGTATTTATTCACTTGCGTATACATGATAGCCCTGCGGCGGCGCTTAGAAGAGCACCAAGATGGCTGCTCATTATTTCCTTGATTATTCTTTTTTTTTTTTTAATTTTTTATTTTATTTCCTAATGATACTTGAGTGCAATATTTGGTCAGTCTTTTTTTTTTTTTTTGTTACGAGCCGTTACTTGAGATATTTTTTTGCTTTGTGTTGCAAGGCAAAAAGCAAAGCATAACTGATGATATTCTTTCGCCACCTCATGACCCTTTTTTTTTTTTTTTTTTTTTGGTGCTCCCCATTCGTGAATGGCACCGCCGCTCCACAAAGAACCAGCAAACATCTGCGCTCGGCATGCCGTAATGCGTTTACATTTTTTTTCACTCGCTCTGCACTGCATCACGCGCATGCTTCGGCGCTCCGATTGCAGCCAGTAGACTCGTCCGAAAGGTTTATCCAAATGCGTCCGGAGGCATTGCTTTCGGTCTGCAGTGTGTTGAAAAAGTCACCTTGGAAATTGGGGAAAATGAACTGAGCGGTCCCAGACCCGTTTTGAGCACGGCGCCGGTGTTGCCAGGCTTAACATATGGAAGAAAGAATTTTAGCTCTCGTGCGGAATTCAATCACCGCTGCCCCCCCCCC